>NC_048308.1:68058694-68098152 GCF_013100865.1 Trachemys scripta elegans | reverse complement strand
CCCCCCGGACGCTATTTTTAGCACACAAAAGGAGGACATGTCCGGGTAAATCCGGACGAATGGTAACCCTAGGGTCACAAAGTTATTGTAAGGGGGGGCTGCAGTACTGCTACCCTTACTTCTGCGCTGCTGCTGACGGAGGCGTTGCCTTCAGAGGTTGGCAGCTGGAGAGCGGCGACTGCTGGCCGGGAGCCCAGCTCTGAAGGCAGAGCCGCTGTCAGCAGCAGCGCAGAAGTAAGGCTGGCGTGGTACGGTATTGCTACCTTTACTTCTGTGCTGCTGCCTGCAGAGCTGGGCCCTCAGTCAGCAGCTGCCACTCTCTGGCCACACAGCTCTGAAAGCAGCAATGCAGAAATAAGGGTGGCATGGTATGGTATTGCCACCCTTACTTCTAGGCGGCTGCTGGCAGGGTGCTGCCTTCAGAACTGGGCTCCCGGCCAACAGCCACCACTCTCTGGCCACCCAGCTCTGAAGGCAGCGCAGAAGTAAGGGTGGCAGTACAGTGACCCCCCTAAAATAACCTTGCGACCTCCCTTTTGGGTCAGGACCCCCAATTTGAGAAACACTGGTCTTCTCTGTGAAATCTGTATAGTACAGGGTAAAAGCACACAAAAGACCAGATTCCCTGGCATGAGACCAGATGCGTTTTTCGTGGCCGTGAATTTGGGAGGGCCCCAGCAATGGGGAAATAGAGGTAAAGTGGTTTTCTCAAGGTCAAAGAGCCAGTCAGTGATAGAACCGAGACCAGAATAGGTCTCGGTCGCTTGGGTCCCAGAATAGTATACAATAACCACACACTTTTGGCATCTTGAGAAATGTATGTAGCTGGTATAACAGGTGCAATGCCACTGAATTAGCTGAAGCATTTTGCTTTTATAAAAACATTTTAAAACATTTTGATGTGTTGCTGCTGGTGTATTACTTGTTCCGCACATTGTTTGGTGATGCTCAGTACGGTACAGTACACACAAATACACACCCTGCCCTACAGAGCGGGCAATACAGAAAAGCCTAATCCACAGCCCATTGAAAGCAATGGAAAGACTCCCATGAACTTCACTGGGCTCTGGATCAGTCCCTAAAAAACAGACACATAACTGCATAGTTAGGCACCTTATTAAAAGTCACTGACGTCCGTCTTTGCCAATCAGTGACTTTTAATAAGGTCACTGATTGGCAAAAGTGGACTGCAGTGGAACTAGTGGGTGCTCATAAGCTCTGAAAGGTAAGTGCTAAACATAGATCTAGGAGCCTAATTTTACATATCCGGGTTTGTACGTTTTGGCCTTGCAAGAGGAGACCCACTGGGAATGTTGGGATCTGTAAAATAAAATAGCTCGATATTTTAGAAGCATATTCTTTTTCCTTCCAAGTGTTTTTAATATTTAAAAAATCTCTCTCTTTTCACCCCCCCCCAAACTCAGTTATTACAGAATTTTAAGCATCAGAGTTTGATGGTTTCTAAAGTTTTTAGCTATTTTGGAAACTGTTGCTTTTAGGTCTGCACTGAGAGGCACCAGCTGGAATTGACAAGTCAGGTGTCTAACTTCCAGTCTCTGGCTCTTTTCTGTTCCCAGTTCCATGGAAATGGAGGTCAACTCAGCCAGTACAATGCGAGGGAAAGCTGTAAGAGTGGTTATACTTGAAATCAATCCTCTTTGAAAACATGTTGGGCAGATACACTAGGTTAACAGAACATGCCTGGTCTTTTAAAATAAGGCTATGTACCTGTGATGAAGACGAGAAACTGCTGTCACAGCAGGGGTTAAGCGAAGCCTTTGGTCCCAGTTAGCCCTGCCCCATTATATGTGTAGCCAATGACTGGCCTGGAGGGGATAGAAAAGGGGATAGCCTGGTGCAGATCAGGGCTGACTGGCAAAGAGGCAGGAGCTAGTTACCCCCCTATTGGAAAAGAAGGATCACTAGCTTGCCAGCCAGGGCAGCCACCGGGGAGCACGTTCTTTCTCCTAGCCACGGGAGGAGACCTCAAAGCCTCTGGCAACTGAGGTAACTGGGTGACCGTAGTCCAGAGACACGGGGGGGCGGGGTTGACTTCACTAAGCTTATGGCTGCCCCCCCCCAAAAGGAGTCTGGGACTGCTGCCAGAGATCCATGAAGCAAGCTACCCCAGCAAATTGGACTATGGGGGCCGCATGCCAAACTGAAGGGATGCTGGTAGAAATAACCCAGGGCAGTGGATTTAGGTTCCCTGCTTGGAGTGTCCCCTGTTCAGGGATTGACTCACACAGAGCCCTGAGCAGGCACCTGATAGAGTGGGAAGGCCTGGGTCCCCCTACCCCACTTCCAAAGGCTGAGGCACCTTGACCAGGGAAACAAAGGGCTGGAAGTCAGGTGTGCCAACCAGGGCCGGCTCCAGGGTTTTGGCCGCCCCAAGCAGCCAAACAAACAAACAAACAAAAGTTGCGATCACGATTGTGATCTGCGGCGGCAATTCGGTGGGAGGTCCTTCGTTCTGAGCAGAAGTGAGGGACTGTCCGCCAAATTGCCTCCGAACAGCTGGACGTGCCGCCCCTCTCCAAAGTGGCCGCCCCAAGCACCTGCTTGATAAGCTGATGCCTGGAGCCAGCCCGGGTGCCAACCAATAGGCTGCCTGGCCCTCCAAGCATCCTGTTACGGTACCTTGCAAACTTCCATCCTAAGTTGTCTCAATGATCCCACCCTTATCCAGGAGGGAAACCCATCCCCCAGTGCTGCTGGTATCATTATCCAGTCACTGCTCCGCCATGGATTTGCTGTGTGTCCTTGGGCAAGTCATTTAATCTCTCTGTGTCTCTGTTCCCCACTGTGAAATGGAGCTAATACTTCCTTTGCTTGTTTTATCTGTTTAGATAATCTCTACCCCCAAAAGTTAACATCTCTTACTGTGTGTATGTGCAAACCCTACCACAATGGGACTCTGTCCTTCGTTGTGGCCTCCAGCAGCTGCTGCTGTAATAGTACTACTATTAATAATGATATAGGTCCTAATTCAGCAAAGCCTTTAAGGGAAAGTAAAATTTTAAACAAGGGCTTAAGTCCTATCCAAGTCAACTGATTAAAGTTAAGCACATGCCTAAGCGCTGTGCTGAAGTGGGACGGTAGTGCAGCTTGACGTTCAAATCGCTGTTCTTGAAAGGCTTCAAGTGGTCTGAAAAGAAGTGCTGTCCATCATCATCTGGGAACAGCCGCTTTGGTAGGACAGTGCTTAACGTGCACTGGTCAAGAGCCCGGCTCGATTTGTATATATATCTTTATTTGCCGGGTCTGCGATCGCTTGCAGTTTTGCTCCCCCCCCGCCCTCTCCCCCGTCACATTTTAAGCACTGATTGTGCATACCACCAGTGCAGAGTGCGACGCAGTGAGCCATTCCATGCAGAAGCCTCTGTCTGCACTCTTAAACCCGGTGGCAGCCTTGGTGTGAAGCAAAATGATGGTGTCACTGCATGACAGGGAAATTGGGATATTTTCCCAGCTAACGTGAGACAGCTGGATGCTGTGAGAGAGCATCCTTAATGTCACGCTGCAGCCTATAACCAAAGCGAAGCCATGTGCTGCATGTTCATTCTGCAGCTGGGTCCCTCTGGACCTCTGGGGCTCTTGCTAATGGAACTGGGCATAAGCTTTAGCTGCTTTTTATAAGCAGGGCAAGAACATCTGGCCTGTCAGCTCCCTTGGCTCTGAAGTCACTAATTATTTGCACTTGCCAAGGAACAGATTATTTCTGCAGTGCAGGAGCTTTAGTGCGCAGAGGTTGAACCAAAAAAACAAAAAAAGGGCAGAAGAGGGTGCAATATTTTAATAAACTTTACAGCTAAGTGGCTTCTAGAGGTTTCTCATTAGGAAGCTGCCCAGATGTTGTGAGCTGCTGAACATTTGGGGACATGATCTGAATTTGCATGACAAAGGGAAAAACAAAATAGCCTCTCCATTACCTCTTTGTTCATGCAGCAGGCTCTGTTCACTCCCAACTGCTTCATTGGAACGCCGCTGCCTGCAAAGAGAGGCCAGGGAAGCACCCTGCAGCTTCCAGGAGTGTTGTCTTACACCTCAGCCCCACCGAAAAACTTTCAAACACTACAGAAGTGTATTTTGGGGGGCGGCCCATGAGCCTGATCACAAGCCCATTGAAGTCGAGGGGAAGTTTTCCACAAACTGCAGTGGTGTTTGTATCCGGGCTCATTTGCTCACTGCGAGCCTGCCCCAGTGAATGAATCTCACCAACTTCCAGGCAGGTTGGACTGGGTCCTGAGAGCATGGTACTGCCCCTTCAGTAGCCAATGGGAGAAGGACTGAGCACGGAATTATTCCAGTGCACCATTTTATTATCCCTTGATGTGCCAAGCCCTTTTTCCTCTAGGATGGCGTCTTCTCGTGGGTTTTTCAGTTGTTGTTGTTTATTCTTTGTATATAGTAGCACTTAGCGCAAGGGTGGGCAAACGTTTTGGCCTGAGGGCCACATCGGGGTTCCGAAACCGTATGGAGGGTCAGGTAGGGAAGGCTGTGCCTCCCCAAACAGCCTGCCCCCGCATCCATCCCCTCCTACTTCCCGCCCCCTGACTGCCCCCCTCAGAACTCCCGACCCATCCAACCCCCCCTGGTCCTTGACCCCTGACTGCCCCCTTCCGCCCCCCCCAACCGCCACCCCCGGGACCCCACCCCCTATCCAACGCCCCTGTCCCCTGACTGCCCCGCCCCCTATCCACACACCCCGCCCCCTGACAGTCCCCCCCCCAGGTCTCCCACGTCTATCCAACCCCCCCGTTCCCTGTCCCCTGTCTGACCCCCATCCCCCAGAACCTCTTTCCCATCCAACCGCCCCCTGTCCCCTGACTGCCCCTCATCCAACCTCCCCCCTCCCCGCCCCCATACCGTGCTGCTCAGAGCAGCAGGACTTGAGCCGTGCCACCTGGCCGGAGCCAGCTACACCGCCGCACTGCCTGGCAGGAGCTTGCAGCCCTGCCGCCCAGAGCGCTGGTGGCACGGCGAGCTGAGGCTGCAGGGGAGGGACCGGGGTCTAGCCTCTCTGGCCAGGAGCTCAAGGGCCAGGCAGGATGATCCCACCCTCCGGATGTGGCCTGCGGGCCGTAGTTTGCCCATCTCTGCCCTAGAGGCTGCAACAGGAACCCCCTTGCGCTAGGTGCTGTTCATACTTACATTAAGAGAAGGTCCCTGCCCTGTAGAGTTTACAATCTAAACAGACAAGACAGACTAAAGAAGAATTGTTAAGCAAAATACAGATTTACATTTTCAGAAATGTCTAGTCATTTTGAGTGCCTCTATGATTTGGGTACCCAACTTGAGACACCGGAAGAGACCTTTCTCTTAGAGGGCAGGTGCACTCAGCACTTTCTGAAAATCAGAATATGCCTCAAGTTTGGTATCAAATAACAGAGATCTTGTCTACATGGGCACTATGGAGTTCTGATTTCTAAAACGCACTAACCTTGCACATTAATTAGTCTGGGTAGGTCATGCTGGTGCAAACTAATGGTTCCCTAGTTCACTTTAGCGTAGTACCGTGACAGTACTATGTTAAAGCGCCCTAGGGAACCTGTAGTGCGCACCAGCTGGGTCTGCAAAGACCAATATGATGGGGGGTACAAACCCCACACTGAGCAACAAGGGGTTAAGGCACTGCTCTGGGCTCAGCCAGCCCCACCCCGCTGCCCCTGGAGGAGGAGTTAAAAGGCAGGGGAGCAGCACATGTGTGGGCAGCCCAGGGAAGAGAGCAGATCTGCACCCTGCAGCTCTGGCAGAGAATTGCTGAGGGAAAGGCAGAATCTCTCCCCATGACAACTGCCCAAAGGTCCCTCCCTGAGGGATGGGAGGTCCTGCTACAGAGACAGCCTAAGGGGGAAGCATCCCTGTCTCCCTCTCATACAAACTCTGGGTTTTGGTAATTCCCTTGGTTTGGGTTGGACGGCCTCCGGCGGGGAAAGCCCTAGGACTGAGCTAGCCCAGGAGGATGGGCCATACTGTGGAAGGAGGCAGTTGCCATCCAAAGGAGGAAGCTACCACGCTACATGCAGCTGCCAGAAGGTGCCTTGTGGTGAACAGACCCCCTTCACACTGCCTTAACCCAGATGGCAACCTTTGGACAATCACGGGATGTGTGTGTGTGTTGTGGGGGGTGATAGGAAGTGGCCCAGGTAGGGTGTCCTTGAGCAGCCCAAGCTGTCAGCTCACTGATAGCCCTCAAAAGGCCCTGGGTCAGAGCCTGGTGAAGTGGGAGGGCCCAGGTTCCCCTAGCAACACCCACCTGCAAGTCATGGGCCTAAGCCCTGAACACTAGGCGACACTACTCTACAAACCAACCCACATCTCCCCCGAGTAAGGACCCTAACAACCAATTAATGTGCAACACATTAGTGTGCTTTAGAAATCACCCCCCATAATGCACATTACCACACTACGTAGACAAGTCCTGAGTCATCCAAAATAAGTCACTTTGGAACATGTAGGTCTAAATGATGTACAGAAGGTCACAGAGGAAGTCTGTGGAAAAGCTGGGAATATAACCTAAATCTCCTGAATTCCAGTCCAGGACCCCACCTCCCAGCCCATCCTTTCTCTCTGATATACCAGTGAATGAACCAATGTATTATTCCTGAACTTTATATTTTGGTTGGAAGGGAGAAATTAAATGGCTCCAGTCAGGCTACATAATGGTTTGGCCACTGGCATATCAGAAACCTCATGGTTATAGTGTAAGCAGGAAGACCTCAAACTCCAGTGTTATTCCAGAGAGCTAAAAAATGACCCAGTACTTCTGGGACTCTGACCAGAAGTCCCTCACTTCATGAACTTCCCTCTGCAACATATCCTGGACCTATCTAGAAACTGGATGACCAAGAACTCTTTGAGTTTCACCAGTCTCAATAACGGTGTTGCGAAGCACTCAGGCACCTAATGTAACTTAGTATTGGCAAAAGCACTTTTTACTGGTGTAACTGCATTTACAGTGGAGTTTGGCCAACATAGAAGTGACATAAACAATCACACCACGCACTGACATTGCTTACTAGCAAAAGTTTCAGTGTAGACCTGGCTTAAGGCCCATTGAAAATCAGTTACATTTAAGCTCCTAAATAACTTTGTTACTTTTGAAAATTTTACCCAATGGGATTTACACACGTGCTCAAGTACTTTGATGAAGAGGAATGGGATTACACACATGCTTAAAGTTCAACATGCACTGAAGTGTTTTCCTGAGCTGGGGTTATATACAGTATGATCTGTCTCCTGCCTGACATTTGTGCTGCTCTTCATTGTCACCTCAGTGCAGTTTACATGGAATAAACTTAACATTTCAAATAGGGGACCAAATGCACATTACTCAATGTGAGTAAGGGCTTCAGAATCAAGCCCCTAGATTTTACCCAGGGCTTGTCTACATGGGAACATCCAGGAAAGTTAATTTGAATTAACTAAAGGTATGAATTAGCAGTGGATTAGTTAAACTTCATTAAATCCCTGTGTGGACATTTTTGTTGTTCAGAATTAAAGTAGACAATTTGGTTTAGCTTAATTCACCTTGGAAGTGAGTCTTGTATCAGCTGTTCCATTATCTTGCCCAGGATCAATGTCAGGTTGAAAGGCCTATAATTACCCAGGTCATCTCATTTACCCTTTTTAAAAATTGGCACATTAGCTTTCTTCCAGTCTTCTGGAACTTCCCCAGTGCTCCAAGACTTATTTAAAATCAACATTAATAGTCCAGTGAGCTCCTCAGCCAACTCCTTTAAAACTCTTGGGTGCAAGTTATATGGACCTGGTGATTTTAAAATGTCTAACTTTAGTAGCATCTGTTTAACTAGTGGAAGGAAAGAGTGTTAGCATCATCATATGATGATCTCATATCATCTGTTTATTCCCCCAATACAGAACAGAAATATTTATTGAGCACTTATGACTTTTCTACGTTATTATTAATTCTATCATTTCCATCTAGTAATGGGTCAATGCCATTGTCAGGATTCTTTTTGTTCCTAATATATTTAAAAACCTCCTCCTTATTGTCCTTGACTAAGCAGGCTATCGATTTCACCTTGTGACTCTTTGCTTCCCCTATCAATTGTATACAATTCCTAACTTCTGATTTATATTTATTACTATCAATTTACCCTCTAATCCATGTCATTTTTAACCAGTAGGGCCATCTTCCTTCCTAGAGGAAGTGGCTTTTTGGGTGTCGAGTATGGTGTTCTTAAATGATTCTCAATTATCATTCACATTTTTCTGATTAAATTCTTCCGCCCAGCTGATTTGGCTCATAATTGTTTTCAGCTGTGTGAAATTAGCCCCATTAAAGCACCAAGTATATCTATTTCTGGTCTGGACTATATTCTGATCAAGTATTTGTCACTTGTACCTAAGCTACCATTAATGTTTAGTTCTGTAATCAATGTCTTTTTATCTGTTAAGGCAAGGTCTAATAAAGAACTCCCCTATGTTGGCTGCAAAACTTTTCAAGTTAGGGCCTATAACCTATAAAGTTTGGAAATTCCAAGGCTGTTTTTAGTAATGGCAGCACGAGACTTCCAGCATATGTCACTCAAATTGAAGCCTCTTATGATCATGCAGCTTCCCCCTCCCCCGCCCTACACATTATAGATGGGTGCATAAGGAGGCAGTCATCCTGTTCCCTAGTGTGATTTGGTGATCTGTACAGACATCAATAGTATCCCGTCTTGTGCTTTGTCTGTTAGAACATTGATCCAAAAGCGTTCAAGGTCATTTTCTTCTGAGTTATCAAGGAGTCTGAAACAAGTAATGCTATTTTTGACACAGGGTGCCATTCTTTCTCCCCTTTTGCTCACTTGATCCTTCTGAAATAGGTTATAACCATTGCTTTTAACATTCCCATCAGGTGACTCGTCCCACCAGTTTTCAGCAATACCAGCTGCTCAAAGTTAGGCTTATAATTGTGTTGTGTTGGATATCTACTCACTATTAACCTGGTCTTCACTGAAAAGGTTCATAGTGACCAGATACTCAGCACAATTAATATTAACAACAAGGGGAAAGGAATGCCAGCCAAAATAGGATAAGGAATATTTAGATAAGTTAGATGTATTCAAGTCGGCAGGGTCTGATGAAATTAATCCTAGGATACTGAAGGAACTAGTTGAAGCAATCTCGGAACCGTTAGCAATTATCTTTTGAGAATTCCTGAAGGACAGGTGCGGTCCCATAGGACTGGAGAAGGGTAAACACAGTAATTATCTTTAAGAAGGGAAACAAAGAGGACCTTATTGAATTATAGACCAGTCAGTCTAACTTTGGTACCTAGAAAGATATTGGAACAAATTATTAATCAGTTCGTAAGTACTTGGAGAATAATAGGGTCGTAAGGAATAACCAGCATGGATTTGTCAAGAACAAATCATACCAAACCAACCTAATTTCCTTCTTTGACAGGGTTCCTGGCCTACTGAATACCCCTATGCTGTAGATGTGATATATCTTGATTTTAGTAAGGACTTTGACAACCCCACATGACATTCTCTTAAGAAAACTAAGGAAGTGTTGTCTAAATGAAATTTACTATAAGGTGGGTGCAAAACGGGTTAAAAGACCATACTCAAAAAGTAGTTATCAATGGGTTATTGTCCAACTGTGAGAATGTATCTAGTGTGGACCTGTGGGGGTCTGTTCTGGGTCTGGCAATAGTCAATATTTTCATTAATGACTTGGATAATGGAGGAAAGAGTATGCTTATAAAATCTGCAGATAACAACAAATTGGAAGGGGTTGCTAGCTCTCTAGAAGACAGAGTTAGCATTCAAAATGACCTTGAAAAGTTGGAGAATTGGTCTGAAATCAACAAGATGATATTAAATAAAGACAAGTGCAAAGTATACACTTAGGGGGAGAAAATCAAATGCACAACTACAAAATGGGAAATAACTGGCTAGAAAAAGGATCTGGGGGTTATAGTGGATCACACATTTGAATATGAGTCACCAATGTGATGCAGCTGTGAAAAAGGCTAATATCATTCTGGTGTATTAACAGGGGGGCTGTATGCAAGACACAGGGGGTAATTGTCCTGCTCTGCTTGTGACTTGGGAGGCCTCAGCTAGAGTACTGTGTCCAATTCTGGGCACCATTGTTCAGAAGATACGGACAAAGCGGAAAGAGTCCAGAGGAGAACAACAAAAGTGATAAAAGGTTTAAAAAACCTGACAAGGGTCAATTGTTCTCTATATCCACTGAAGGTGGGACAAGAAGTAATGAGCTTAATATGCAGGATGGAAGATTTAGGTTAGATATTAGGAAAAACTTTCTGTCCATAAGGATCGTTAAGCTCTGGAATAGGCTTCCAAAGGAGGTTCTGGAATCCCCATCATTGTTGGAAAAATACCTGTCAGTGCTGGTCTAGGTTTACTTGGTCTTGCCACAGCACAGGGGGTTGGACTTGACTTCTTGAGGTCCCCTCAAGCTGTACATTTGTATGATTCTATTCATGAACACTTCCAATTCCACTTGTTGTGATCATCCAGCCTCACTGCCCGTATAACACAAGCTGTAGTCCTTCCCCCAAAAATTCCTGTTTAAACTAGAGCAGATCTTTTAGAAAAACATCCAACATTGATTTTAAAATTGACATTGATGGAGAATCCACCACCAACCTTGGTAAATTGTTCCAATTGTTAATTACCTTCACTGATTAAAAAATGCACACCTTATTTCTAGTCTGAATTTGTCTATCTTCAATGTCTAGCCACTGGATATTATTATACCTTTGTCTGCTAGATTGAAGAGCCCATTATGAAATATTTGGTGTGTGTGTGTTTGTGTGTGTGTGTGTGTGTCAAGTCACCCCTTAACCTTCTCTGTGTTCAACTACCTAGATTGAACACCTTGAGCCAATCATGATAGGGCAGTTTTTCCAATCCTTGAATCATTCTTGTGGCTCTTCTGCAGTTTATCAACATCCTTCCTGAACTGTGGACACCAGAACTGAACACAGTACTCCAGCAGCAGTCACCCAAGTGCCAAAGACAGAAGTGTAATAATCTTCCTTCTCCTACTCAAGCTTCCCCTGTTTATGCATCCCAGGATCACATCCAATGTCATACTGGGAGCCCATGTTCAGCTGACCGCCTATAATTATTCATCTATCACCACTGAGAACAGCTGAGCTCCATCTTCTTTGGAACCCCTTCAGATAGTTGAAGGCTGCTCTCAAATCTCCACTCACTCTTCTCTTCTGCAGACTAAATAAGCCCAGTTCCCTCAGCCTTTCCTCATAAGTCATGTGCCCCATCCCCCTGATCATTTTCATTGCCCTCCGCTGGATTCTCTCCAATTTGTCCACATCCTTTCTGTAGTGGGGAGACCAAAACTGGACGCAATACTCCAGGTGTGGCCTCACCAGTGCCAAATAGAGGGGAATAATCACTTCCCTCAATCTGCTGGCAATGCTCCTACTAATGCAGCCCAATATACCGTTGGCCTTCTTGGCAACGAGGACACACTGCTGACTCATATCCAGGTTCTTGTCCACTGGAATCCCCAGGTCCTTCTGCAGAACTTGTAGCATTTAAGGCCAGAAAAGACTATTAGGTGATGTAATCTGACCTAGTATGTATCATAGACAGTAAATTTCACCCAGTTACCCCTCTAGTGAGCCCAATAACTTGTGTTTGACTAAAATGTATCTTCTGGAAAGGCATCCAGTCTTGATTTGAAGACATCAATGATGGAGAATCCACCACTTCCCTTGATTGGTTTTTGTTCCAAGGGTTAATTAATTCAACTTTCATTGAAGTCCTCAGTCCCGGGCTCCCTAAGGCCACCTGGGGTCACTGCAAAGCCATGACAATTTACATCAGTTGAGGACAGAAAGATTAAGTGGCTTTTCTAAGCTCACGCAGGAAGTCTGTGGCAAAGCTGGGAATGAGACCTAGTTCTCCCAAGTCCCAGTCTAGCGACACAATCACAAGACCATCTTTCCTCCAGTCATGCTATCATTATCTGTATTGTAGGTGCAACAGCAGAATTTTGCCCTTAGTTTTTTAGCACCATAGCTATTGAACTCGGTGAAGTTACACTGGTGTAGAAGTGGTATAAGTGAGTTCACGATCCAGCTGCATATGGTATCTCTAAAATGGGTGGATCCCTGACCATGGTGGGCTTGAAATCCCAATCCAAGCTTTCCTGAAGTTTGGCTCCAGCCCATAATTGAGATAGAGTCAAACTGTGATCTTGGATGTCAATATAGATTTGGATCAGGGGTTGTATAGTTTGTGGCCATCTATGAAATTAATTCCAGGGCAGAGAAAGAGTATAGACGGCTTGAAAAAGGGCCAAAGAACACAGAAATTGTGTTGAAGGAGTCTATGTATCTACTGATATATTCCATGAGCCTGTGAAGAGCCGAACATTGAGTCAGTATCAACACATAATGTTTTTTATGGAAAATAAATAACCCATATCAGCCTGTAGAGTGGAGCCACCTTTCATTCTGGTCTAGAATGCCCTTCCCCTGCATTACCTCTGGAAATGCATACTGTAATTTAATAATAGCACCTTGCATTTAAATAGCAACTTCCATCTGAAGATCTCAAAGCAATTTACTCTGTCCTGGTGAGGTATGTCAAGTGCAGAGGGAACGAACTACTTGGTTAAGGGCACAGAGCCAGTCATTGTAATAAAGCTGGGTCTCATAATCTCTTGGTTCCTGCTTTAACCTTTAGATCGAACTCCCGCCATGCAGACGTGAGCATGAGAACTTGAAGAAGTCATGGGCTGATCCAGCGCATTTCAGGGCTAGTCTAGACAAGGCTAAAACCTATTACATGTTGCTTTTTAAAACCCTAGTGTAGAGAGGGTAAGTTGTATTTTAATGTGTTAGCTGGTCAAGGCAACCCTAGGAGGGAACAGTAAATAGCACACGTTAAAATACAACTTCCGCTGTTAATACTAGAGTTTAAAACATGCTAGCTAAACCGTACTAGCTAACATATTTTAGAAATACACCATTTATCCTACTCAAGGATTCTGCTTGCCTAATATAAAATGTGGGCTCTTTTAGAAGGGGTTATCTAGCTAACATGTTTTAAAACTCTTTTGTACACAAGGCAAGTGGTACTTTATTAGCATGCACAAGGTGAATGAGTTTAAGACAAAATAAACCCTATTTCTTTCAATCATCCAAAGTTCCTTAGAAAACTAAGAATTTCCAATCTATCTCCAGGCCTAAGGAATACGGATTGATTGATTTGATTGGCACTGCACCAATTTGCAGCAGCGGAGGATCTGGCCCGTACTTTACTTCTATAGGAAGGAGAGAGGACTATAATGTCATTTATGCATATACATTAAGATAAAATAAACCACATTGCAGAGTGTCACGTAAGAGCAAAATACAGAATGCCCATAAACTTGGTATAATATTAACAGAAACAATAGGAGAGACAATATGTATGTGTGTGTATATATATATATTAAAATTGCTTAGAGTTGGTTACAATTTTTTCAATGGAACAGTTTTCCATGAGAAAATGCAGTTTCATCGAAATCAAAACATTACATGGGAACATGTCAATTTTCATGAAATTTTCAAAGGGCAAACGCCAAAAAGAATGGTTTCAGCTTTCCCATTTTGTCTTGATAAATGTCCAAACATTTCAGTTCTACATGGTAAAAATGTGTTGTGTGACTTTATCCTTTAGACATACACAAAGCAAGAGATAGTCTCTCTCCCAGATTGTTTAGTTTAAGTAGATAAAACAGATAAAGGAAGAATTATCATCATCCTCGTTTTACAGCTGAGGAATTTAGGCATGCAGAGATTAAAAGATTTGCTGAGGATCACACCTGGAGTCTATGGAAGAGCCAAGACTTAACTCAGATCTCAGGAATCCCAGTTCCACGCCCTCACCACAAGACCATCTTTCCTTTCAATAGCAGCTTGATGATGGAATTCCAAATTACGCATCTGTACTTTCTTTTTCCTTTGATATGTTCTCCAAATCCAAAATCTTGGTTATGCAACTGGGTCATAAAGTCCTGACAGGAGATGCCATCTCAATCAATTTGATTTAAAAACTACACTTCACCAATGAAATGGAACCAGTTACAGTGGGCCTTTCCTCCTTCTCTTGAGATTTGCAATATCCTCAAATAAAAGAGCCGAGGAGAATAATCTATTTGTTCTTGCACAAACTGTTCTATTTAATGGCTTCATCTGATCCCTGGAGTCTTACAATCCATGGACACTCTGAAGAGCAGTGGTGAATAAGTAGTCAATTTGGCTTTGCACTGGAATCATCTGCCTGTCAGAATCATTCCAAATTTGAAAGCCAACATGAGAGGAATAAAACGCCTAATCATATGTTTGCACTTTGATGATCTAACTCAAGCAGATAGGAACATCTTTGCACCATATGGACAGCATCTTTTCCAGGACATGGAAAGGATGTCCTAAGTTTCATTGCCAGCAATTTTTAATGTCATGATGAAACTACATTAAATCTAGAGGACTGTACAATCTGATTACAAAGCAGGGAGAGGAATCTCAATATGTGCGGTATATCCAAGTAGAAATCCATGGCAATGGATTCATGCCTGTGACGATTTGGCTCCTAATACAAATTGCAAATGCTGCCCAGCCCGAATATATGAAGATTAGACTAGAGGAGATTATAATGTGTGTGCTATCAATGGGTGCGCTTAACTGCTATTGCTTTAGAAGGCAGTTACACATGGTGATGGAGGCCAGCCTTGACTATGCTGTTTGGTGATAGGACTTAATACAAAGATAAAGTCTGTTAAGAGTCTCTCAAACTTCTTTTCCTCCATTTCAGGAAATCTCCCCGAAACTTTCCCAGTATAAATTCCAGATTACCATCCATTGGAGGCACAGGAAACTGTGGGGATGTAAAGCTAACAGTTTGTGTATTGTGGCATCTTGGGGTTTGTCCAGGGATGTGAAATACAGGGGAAATAATAAAAAAAAAAGATTAGGAGCAGTTTCACCTTTAATTTTGTTTCTGAGATTAAAAATACACCAAGTCTCCAGCCTTGCAACAAACCAGGCTTCATATAAACAGCTAGTTTAGGGTAAAGGGAGTTGGCATTAAAGGTTACAAATGTGATGGTTCTTTTTGTCGCTTTCAAATCTCATCCCACCAAATGTTCAGGCTCCTCTACCTTCTTTTAGGTGCACCCTCAGCATTCTGTGAGCTTTCTAAGAGAGAGCTTCTTGTTTAAAGGGACAGTGTTCCAATTTAATATTTGTTGATTTAAAAAAAAAATAGATACAATATAATATCCAAGACAGAACCCAGGGAAGTAGGTTCCTCTGAATGAAACTCACGAGGGCCATCAGACCAAGTGATATAAGAGCTATGAAAAGATTTTCAGTGGGACTTAAAGTGAACATCTCCCATTGAAAGACAAGGGGAGATGGTAGCCCTAATTTCTTAGCTTTCATGGACCAAGTCCTGAGCTGAAAAGAAATAATTTGGGGTTATAGACTGCCAGAGAAATAGGGAGGGAAGGAGGGATAGCTCAGTGGTTTTCACATTGGCCTGCTAAACCCAGGGTTGTGAGTTCAATCCTTGAGGGGGCTACTTAGGGGTCTGGGGCAAAATCAGTACTTGGTCCTGTTAGTGAAGGCAGGGGGCTGGACTCAATGACTTTTTGGGGTCCCTTCCAGTTCTATGAGATAGGTCTCTAGGCTTCACTGATGCTCTAGGATTCATTGAGTGGTCAGTTTTTGGAGTCCTTCCCATCTGAAGAAATAAACAATTTTATTAAAATATTCAGTGTCCCTTCCTGTTTACATTCAGAGCAACGTTTGTAATGTGTAAGTGGCAGGTTCGTTATCATTAATAACTTCAACTGGACTCAGAAAAGTTTATATTTTTCACATTAATTAATTGGACAGTGTCAGGGAAGAATGTAGCAGTGTAAACTCTCAACTGCACACTCCAGGACAAATTCAGGGGTGAGGCAAAATAAATCTAAAAGAATCTAAATCGACATAAATTACACCTTCTTCCAGATCCATCATGGGCAACTTCCTCATCTGGGTGACTCCATTGATTCTGTTGGAATTCTGCGTTTTCACCCAGGGCCCAGATGTCTGACGTGTGTTCTGAATTGTCTTCCGGAGAATCAGTGGAGTTACACCAGAGATTAATTTGGCACTCAGCACATCAATCTGAGGATACATTTACACACCAAAAAATATCACGCAGCAGCGAGTTGCAGAGCCCAGGTCAACTGACTCAGGCTCACGCCAAGGGGGCAAAATAGCAGTGTTGATATTCCCACTTGGGCTGGAGTTTGGGCTCTGAGACCCACCCCACTCACTGGCTGTCAGAGCCCAAGCCCCAGCCCGAGACGGAATGTTTACATTGCTATTTTTAGCCTCATAGTATGAGCCTCAGTGGTTTGACCTAGGCTCTGAGACTTGTTGCTGCAGGGGTGGTTTTATTTATTTATTTTATTTTGGCTGTGTAGACCCTTAGCCCTGGTCTACACTGGGGGTTGGGGTGGAGGGAATCGATCTAAGTTATGCAACTTCAGCTACGTGAATAACGTAGCTGAAGTCGACGTACTTAGATTGACTTACCCCGGTGTCTTCACCCCGGTGAGTCGCCTGTTGCCACTCCCCCATTGACTCTGCCTGCGCTGGAGTACAGGAGTCGACAGGAGAGTGCTCGGGGGGTGATTTATTGTGTCTAGACTAGACATGATAAATCTATCCCCGCTGTATCGATCACTGCCCACCGATCCGGTGGGTAGTGTAGATATACCCTTAGTCTCTGTTGACCTCCCTGAGACTCACACATCACTTCTGAGTTTAGCCCAAGATATTTAAAGCATCTTTTGGCCCATTAGAAAGGGAAATTCTTTCCACAACCAGGAGATGGTCATCATCCTCATCATCAATGAGGTAGAAGAACAGCCTTGGTGAACCAGCCAGGTGTGTGCAACCCTTCCACCCACAAGACTGACCAGCTCGGTTACCAATAAGAGCTGAATTGCACTGCAGAAGTACTCCATTTCCTGAGTCCTTCATTTTGTTATCAGATGCAACTGAAATGTGGCAAGAGGGCAAGAGCTCTGAGAACTAGAAACAGATGGTCAGTGCTTCACTGGATGGCAGGCCGAGGCAGCAGGATCCAGTGTATTGCCACAGAACTGAGCATCAGATGTGGGTTCTGTTCCTGGCTCTTCCACTGACTTGTTGCGTGACGTCAGTTCATCTCTATTTCCCCTCCCACGCTTTGCTTGTCTGGTTTTGTTAGAGTGCAGATTCTGCAGGTCAGGGCCTATCTTTTGCTATATGTATGTGTGCATGGAGGACTGTGCCGGAATTGCAAGCTATCACCTTAAAGGTATCGCTACATTGCGTGCTCCTTTTGTCAGCATGTAGCGTACATACACTACAGACCCCCCACCCCACCCCCTCAGCATAGATATAAATGGCAGTGTAGACAGTAAGGCATGGCTTAGAATAGTTAAGACACTTGTGAACCATATAAGTATGTGTGACCTTGCGCCCCATAATGCTTTATGGAAATATGCTTATGAATATATATATGACATAACTGGAATATGTTTTATGCTACATATGCCATGTAACATATCTCTGCAAAGGTTATGATCTACTGAATATACTCATCCTATTTGCATTCAAAGTTATGAATATTGGCTGTGTACTTTTTGATTCTAAGTAGCCTTAGTAAGGCATTTGGTCAGCTTCTTAAGAAAGGAATTTGCAAGTTAAGTGCCCAATCAAGAAACACTTAATGAACAATGGGACCTTGAAAGACTCCAATCCACATAAGAAGTCTAACTGGGGATTTTCAAGGTAGCATGTGAGCAATGGGGGCCACCTGTAAAGTTCTGAGTCATGCATGGACATGTGACTTGCCCAGGTAACTCCAAAACTCCATCTTGCAGCTGGATTCTGAGAGAGAGGAAGTGGTGTCAACCCACGAGAGAGAGTCTATTTAAGCCCCTGGGAGACGCCTCCATTTTGTCTTCAGCTGGCTCAAGAGATAGTCTTTCCACCCCCAAAGAATACCTTAAAGAAACTGAAACAAAGGACAGTAACCACAGGGGGAGGCGTGATTGCTGGACCCAGACTAGAAGGAGGCTAGTCTGTAAAAGAAACTTACTGGAACATCTCTGAGGGTGAGATTTAATCTGTAATCACTTTCTTACTGTATTAGGTTTAGACTTGCGTGTTTTATTTTGTTTTGCTTAGTAGTTCACTTTGTTCTGTCTGTTATTACTTGGAACCACTTACATCCTACTATTTGTATTTAATAAAATCACTCTTTACTTATTAATTAACCCAGAATATATATTAATACCGGGGGGGGGGGGGACAAACAGCTGTACATATCTCTCTATCAGTGTTATAGAGGGCATACAATTTATGACCTTATCTTGTATAAGCTTTATACAGGGTAAAACAAATTTATTTGGGGTTTGGACCCCATTGGAAACTGGGCATCTGGGTGTTGGAGACAGGAACACTTCTTAAGCTGTTTTCAGTTCAGCCTGTAGCTTTTAGGGGATGTTGTTCAGACCTGGGTCTGGGTTTGTAGCAGGCTAGTGTCTCAAACCAGGCAGAAACAACAAGGAGTCTGGTGGCACCTTAAAAACTAACAGATTTATTTGGGCATAAGCTTTCGTGGGTAAAAACCTCACTTCTATCTTCAAACCAGGCAGGGCACTGAAGTCCCAAGCTGCCAGGGAAAACAGACTCAAAGGTAGTCTCAGCACATCAGTTGGCAGTTCACAAGGGGTTTCTATGATCCAACCCAGTACAGTATGTACCCAAGAATGTAATCTACAGGGTTCTTTACACACCCAACCAGTGCATCTCTGTCCACACTGCTGTTTTAGCAGTATAGTGTCCTGCTGCCTCCTCGCCACTGGAGCCTTTCTTCACCTCAGGAAAAGACTGTGGTAGTGGGGAAAGGCTCCAGCAGCTCCCCACCGCAGAGCCTTTCCCCGCTGCCTCCTCCCTGCCAGAGCCTTTCACTGACACATGTAGCGACCCAGCACAGTGTGGATGCAACCTGCTTTTCACTGCAGCATGTAGTTACACATACCTACATGCTATCGCAAGAGGTGTGCAGTGTAGATGTAGCCTGTGTGTGTGTAGGGGGAGGTGGGTGCATTCCTGGTTATGTTTGCAAGCTAGGGGGCTCAGTAGGAAAGCATGTGAGCAGAATGAGTTATGGAAAAAGCCATCTTAAAGCAAGGTGGGGTATGTTGTGCATCGCTGCCATTGGGAGCAGCCTGTTTTCTCTCTCTCTGAGTTTTTCAGTTCTTATGTGTAATTGTTCTGAATTCTAAGAAATATAGTCATGTTACCTTCCAGCACGAGTATTTAAATTTTTATCTAATTTGTCTCTGTGTATGCTGTGTATGTACAAAGCCTGGAAAAATGGGGCTCCAATCTCAGTTGAGACGTAGGTGTTACTGCATAATCATGAAATAATTGAGTACAGCAGTTTTTAAAGAAATCTTGAGACTGGGTATTTATCTAGCAGCTCTTGCAGTATTGGAACAAAGTAAAGTTGACATCATTTCACTTTTCTCAAAGATTGTTCTCACGTAATTTAAAAAAAAAATTATGTTACATGTGCCACTTGTCTTTGGGTAGTGATCAGACACGCTGTAACATTAATGCCTCTTATGTGGTCTTTGATTTACTTTTTTGTTTCTAAGAATGGGAAAAGTAGCAATGATCTTTCTTGAATGAAAACCAAAAGGTAATGCAGACGCTGCTGAGCACCTGTTATCTTCTGAAAAAAGGAAGAGTAGTACAGAATAAATGTTGAGGGCCAAATCTTCAGCTAATGTAAATTGGCGTCCGTCCATAAACGTTAATGATGAGCATCGTTTATCTTGTTCACTGAATGAGGGAGCGGTCCTGTGATAAAATACTATGGGATCATGTAATTAAAGACTATGATAATGCAAGGCGGCTGGATTAGGGTTGCACAGGCAACCTCAGTCCTAGCATTTCATAATGTCGGAGTGAATTACATTTCAACCCTAATGTTCTTTTAGGCCTGGTCAACGTGACAAAGTTTTACCAACATAGCTATGTCAGCTAGGAGCGTGAAAAAAATCACACACCCCAACTGACATAGTTATACTGACAAAAGAGCCCCTTTATCAGCATAGCTAATGTCATTCAGGGAGGTGATTGAACTATGCCAGCAAAAGAAGTTTTGTCTGCATAGGCTGCATCTCCACTAGGGGGCTTTGCCAACATAGCTAAGCATTTCTAGTGTAAACAAGCCCTTTATATGTGTGTGTGTATGTGTATGTGTGTACATATATATATATATACACACAGAGAGCAGGGCCAGCTCCAGGGTTTTGGCCGCCCCAAGCAGCCAAAAAAAAAAAAAAAAAAAAGCCGTGATCGTGATCTGCGGCGGCAATTCGGTGGGAGGTCCTTTGCTCCCAGCAGGAGTGAGGGACTGTCCCCCAAATTGCCGCCGAATACCTGGATGTGCCGCCCCTCTCCGGAGCGGCCGCCCCAAGCACCTGCTTGCCAGGCTGGTGCCTGGAGCCGGTCCTGACATAGAGAGAGAGAAGAAAATAATAGGACAAAGATCACTATTGCTCAGTGATGCTGCAATTGATTGTGTAGGATGAATCCATCCGATCATAATGCAGGATCCCTGTTCACTGTGACAGATAAAGGAGAAAAAGCTCAAGGTCCTTGTTGATACATCCTAGGGGAAATACTTCTTTCCCCCCTCTCATTTGTTAATTAGTATAAAAGAATGTAGACATCAGTGCTTCCCAAGCTTTGAAATCTGAGCCCCCTTCAGGAAAATGAAACCAGTTATGCCCTCTGCAACTCGGCAATGTGTTGTTAACAGACTTACACCTCAATGTATACATCCACCATGGTCCCCCTTCACTTACTCCCCTCCCCCCACGTACTTCATCATCTGATGCTTTTTCTCCTTTCGGCCCTGCTTTGATAAGCTGTGAAATAGTTGACCATGTTGCCACTGATGATATGATTGGCATCTGAATTAGCACCCATTGGGACAAAGAGGCAATTCACATCTCAGAGCTATGATTTCAGGCTCTGAGAAAACTCAGGCAGGTGCCTCTGCCTTGGTTACTCTCACTCCACATTTTGAAGGTTTTCTTCACAACCATAAGAGCTAGAACTGTTTTTGTTGTTGTTGTTTTGTTTTAAATGCAAGCTGAGATTCAGGACAACAATTGAAACGTCTGTCCATACCAGTTTAAAAGAGAATAATTTTAATATACACAGAGGTTCACTCTAATCAAGATTGCAATTTGCTCCTTGCAGAGCACTGAAACAGTTCAGGACTGTCCCTCTGTATTGCTATAAACAGCATGATCCAGGTTCATGATAAATCACTTCTGCTTTATCGATGCACAGTGATAGAAAGAAATGAGACTTTTACCGGTGAACACCGTGACTATCTAAATGTAGGTACCTGAGGCATGGGGGCTGGTGAGTATGTGATGGTGATTTTTTTTTTTTTTTTTAGATTACAGTGGGTTACAGTTGACTAGGGTCACTGTTAGGGAGGAAACCTCTATTTTTAAAATGGGCTTGATTTTTTTCCTGGGGAGAATAAGAGAATACATGACTTAACTTGTTCTTTTGCACAAGATCCAACACTTTCAGCATATTTTCCACTTTCATGAAGGAGGCACACCCCACCTCCTCCTGTGACTGGAAATGTCCTTGGGATGCACACGATTGGATGCCTGACAGAATACTTATTCCTCATAACTTTTTATATGACAGAGTCATGTGATTGTGCTTCTCACTTAAGCTATGTCATCTCCTCTCTATGAATCTGTCCCTTGTGCACAATGTATTTTACACACTGGGCTTTATTATTCTTATCCTTGTGTTCAACTAGGTCATCAGCAGCCACATCACTGTCTGGGCTTTGAGAGCTGTGACAGCAAACTGGAAATCTGTCTATTGTGCCAGTTGTTCGGAGCTGATGTAAAGAGAGGCACTGAGGAAGCCATTTGTAGTGTGCAACAATGAGTATTATTGGTCCTACAAAACCCAAGGACTATCCTACATATTTTTGAGTGCCATCTACCTGCCCCTTGTCTATTGATTATTTACATATATATAGATATAATACACACCTGTCGCTTTCTTATACTGGCCGCTCTTTACAGCACCTCCTTTTCCCAAAGTCTAGAAATAATCATTTTGAAGGCAGAACCAGCTTTGTTATAGGTTTTTGTGCCTTCGGCAAGATTTCACTGAGTCAGAGAAGGGAGTATTTTAATAGAGTTTCCCTAACAAAACTAAAGCTTTCAGATTTGGCTTCATTTCCAAGCCTGGTGGCTAATCGGAGCATCTCATCCGTAGGCGTGGGTGTCGGGACGACCTCATGGAGTCTGAATTTTTATGAGCCTTGCAAAATATTTTGGGTAGAGTTTGCAAAGCAAGTTGCGGTCTGGGAGCCATTTTCCCATGTAATTTAAACCCATATTTTTTAATTTTGAAAAAGAAAATGTCTAACTAGAGGGCAGCCTGTGGTATATATCAGGGATAAAAGAACATCTTCCAAAACCTAGGCTGGCTCATGTGTGTGAAATGTATAAATGTATATGGTGTGATAGAGATGGATATACGCCATCCATTTTCCCCTTCTCTCCAGTGGCCCTCTTCCCTGTAACAGTAGCACTGAGTGTTGGGATCATGCGGATGTTTGTGGCCTGCTCTTAACTCTGCTGTAGATCCAGGATAAAGACCAGAGGCCAGTCCTCAGATGCACAGAGGTTATTCTCAGCACTGCTAGGAGTGATGCTAAGCCACCCTTTATGCCTCTCCCAGTTCTGGGGCTGGCTGAGAGCCAAACCGGCCTCCATTGTAAGTAAGAGCAGCACAGGGAGCCTAAGGGCTATTCGGCCAGCCAGGGACCCTCCTCATGTCCTGCCACATCACTCTCCCTCATTGGCCCCAGCTGGCCCCAATACTAGTGGTGTGGGGGCTAGGATGGGCTGGCCTTCCAGGATTTTCCCACACAGCTTGAAAGTGATTGGTGCCCCTCTGGTGGAGAAAAGTGACCTTGGCGGGCTCGTGTGGTGTGGTGCTGAGTCATGCAGTGGTGTTTGGTGGGTGGGGAGTTGAGTCCCATGGCAGAGGAACTTAAGAGTGTTTTCTCGAGGGAGTTTGAGAGTTTCCTTGAAGCGGGAGTTGAAATCCTCCCCTGTCAGTATCCCTCCCCACATGCCCCACCCCTCTGCCTCACCAGTGCTCCCTGCTCTTCTCTGGGCTGGCGCAGCTGCTGTCCCAAGGCACCTGTGGTGCTACCCCTGTGAAGATGCAGGCAGCCACTCGTTGGCTTTCTTTGTCTTCATTCACCCTGAGCATTTGCCAGGCATCATGAAAATGACAATGTTATCCTTGAACTATTTGGACTATGCTGTGCATTATTTGATTAGACCTAAAATGATTCTTGAATGCGGGACTTTTTTCACAGGAGCTATAAAGCGCCCATATTCCCAAGGCACTAGGGAACCGCACTCTATTATTTCCTGTGGTCTTCTGTGCAGACACTCAACTTTATATGGTAGTTTAATGGTCTCTGGAAAATGAATGACAGGTATTCTATGGTTCCAACTACTGCGGCAGATACAAATCAGTTGAGTCAGTCTCCTAAGCCTCTGAACAGTCTGCTTCACTTCCAGGGGTTCTGATGAAAGAAAGAGCTCTAGACGATCACTACTAAAAGTATTTCTCCCCATATGCTATCTTGTCTTGTAGCGAGGGGAAAGGATGTGCATGCACATGGTATACAGAACATTACTGCAGAGTCTGTCCTATATCAAGCAAGTGCGGTTATGTCTCAATGCCTGATCACTAGCAATTACAGCCACTGAGTAGGGCTGGTTGAAAACTTTGCATCAAAACTGTTTTTCAACAGAACACTGGGTTTTCACTACATTTTTTTATGCACACAGTGTCTGCTCTCTGCAGCAAATGTTGATATTTCATTGAAAAAACGAAACATGGCATTTCAAAAAGGTACCGTGGTGTCTCAAAAGAGTTGTCGTTTCGGTGCCATCTGCTCCTGTTCTCCTCTATGAGCTGGGATGTCTGGCCGGAGCACATCTTCCATGATCTACCATAGCCAGCGACTGCATTATGAACCGCCTCCTCCCTCCTCCCAAAGAGGGGAGAAAGTGGTGCATCATGGGAGCTGTAGTGCAGCCAGAGAGCCTACCCCACAGAGGAGAATGGGAATAAAAGGCACCCAAACTACTACTCCTATGAGGCACAGGGTACCAGTCTGAATAAAAATATTTCAATTTTTAGCTAAAACATGATGTTGAAAAGTCAAATTTTTCTGTGAATATTTCAAGAAAAATAAAAATAAAAGATTTTTGTCAAAATTTACGATGGGGAAAAGCCCCTGTTTTCTGACCAGCACTGCCACTCAGTCTGCTTAGTCAGTAACATTGAGCTAGGTGATACCACCTCTAAGCATCTTAAATGTCTCCTGAGATGTTTTGGACAACATGCTGGTAAGTGTAAATGAAATACACCCGAAGAAATATGGATATGGCAATAATCTGCTACAGATACGGGGTGATGTCAAGTTAAACAGAATAAATGATTCCAGACCATCCATTGCTTTCAGACTCATCGGTGAACTACTGCACTTACATCTACAAACAATTATTTTGAATATGGAAGACCAAAATTAAGCTTCTCTTGCCTCACCAGGTTCCAGGGGCGTCTCATTTTTTCAAGTGAATTATAACTTACAGTCATAAGAAGCCTTTCTTTCAGAAGGCATCCAAAGCCACTGTACGTGCTGATTTACTAACAGAAGACGAGCTTATGTCCTCCCAGGGAAACATCCACAAGAGGGGAAAAATCACTTGAAACAATGGAAACAATGTGCAATTAGGAGTAGGAATGGGGAAGTGGGGTTTGCCTCTCCATTGAATAGACAGCACATGTGTATCTCTAATCCACCAGTCTGACAAAAATCCATGGGACAAGTCTCCTGTTTAAGATCCTGTGACAGGGTATACAGGCAGCACTCTTGGCAGCAGAAGCCACGCCCCTTTGCCCCTGCTGGGCATGCTTCAACGGCTGCTGCAGTATAAAAGGGAGCAACCAGAATCCCAGAAGCGCTAGGCCCCAGACTGACTCCCAGTGTCAGTGGACACCCTAGGGAGGTTGGAGTTGCCGGGGGCAGCGCAGCCTGCAGAGCCTGGAGACACAGACACCCAGACCACGACGACAGGAATCACGGTAGGAAGTAGCCCGGGGCGGGGACTAGCCATTGTCTCCACAGGAGTTGACATGTTTTGGTCGGACCCCCCTCACCCACTGACTCAGTGGTGAACCCACTCACCACTATCAGGGACCTGAGCTGGGACCTGGTGGAGTCAGATGGGTCCAAGTCCCCCTAACCCCTGCCACTGCATCCCTGGGGTGGCAGTTCCCCCATCTGAGGCCAAGACACCTGTGTTTGTCTGCTGTCTCCTAGAGATAGGATGGAAGACTGTTTGCTGTCTGCCCCGCCAGAGAGCTGATCTCCCTAGACCAGTGGTTCCCAAACTTGTTCTGCCGCTTGTGCTGGGCCGGGCTGGTTTGTTTAACCTGCCGCGTCCGCAGGTTCGGCCGATCACGGCTCCCAGTGGCTGCGGTTTGCTGCTCCAGGCCCGCCAGGGCTTTCCCTGCACAAGCGGTGGAGAAAGTTTGGGAACCACTGCCCTAGATGGATTATTGCTCTGCCTGGACCACAGGCCAGGGACCGCAGTCTAGACTGTTTGGTGGTGGTCCACCAAACCCCCATTGGCTCCGGCCATGAGGCCATGCAACCCTGAGGCTAAGGGCAGCCATAGTGATGCAACTGCAGGGCCCAAGGACCCTTCTTTCCACTCCAAAGGGTGACTGGGTATACAGGCCCCGTGGTAGATCTACGTTGCAGAATTAGAATGGGTTTCATTATTTGTCAAGAGGAAAAATAACCCATGCAAGTAGATGATAAATTAAAAAATATCAAGCAGCAGCAACATGATAGCAGCTAGAAAGTATGATAACTGCTTCCCAAAGTCTAGAATTCACCTGCAGGGCGGATTGGCTGGCTCTGGCTACTTCATTATGTCATTTTTTTCATTTTGGGGTGGATTTGATACATTAATTGTACGAATATGACTATTCTTCTGGCTGGCTAATGGGTTTTTTACACACTCATCAATCATGAGCCCAGCATGCAGACCCATTCAGGGGAGAGAGGGGCATAAGGAGCCCCGTAACTCCTTTGGACAGGCAGCCAGCATAGCCAGCACATGCACGACAGAGGGACGGTGAGAGCAGGCATTCCTGGGCTGCTTCTCGCCTTGCTGTTCTTGTGGGTGGGGCGTGGGGTGGAGGGGGTTGAGGTGTGGGAAGAGACTTGGCTCTACCCCACATACCCCCACCAACATTCCAGTGAGCCCGAACAGAATGGAAAATGAACTGCATCAGGAAAAAAGCTGATTCCGTTTTCTTTGCCCAGGGAGCAAAGGGGAAGCGGGGACTCGGGCAGTCACAGCTTGGTTCCTGTCCTTGTCCGGCAGCAGCACAACTATGTACTGCCTCTTACTCAGATTCTCAAGTTGCCATCCAGCCCAGTCAGTAGAAAAACTCCAATTGGCGTCAGTGTGTTTCGGATCAGCCCCTAACATCTGACAGTGCGCTAATCTGCCATGGTTCTCCCCATCATTAATGCTGAGGAAAGAGGTTCTACTCTACTGATATTTCAGTTAGCTGGTAATGCCTAGCCCAACTTTTAAGTGGTTGGCTTTTAATATAGTAAGGTCCAGTCCAGACAAGCAATAGAAAAATATTAGTGATGTCGCAAAGATTTATATAGATATAGGCAACCGTTGATCCACAGATCATGGTGTATGGGTAAAAGGTCTAGTCAGGTGCCTGATGAATCCGCTTATGGCTGACAAGCCCAGTTCAAGAGCAACCCAGCTTGTTACAAGTTTCACAGATTTAGAGCCATGCTAAATCACGTGGATGATTCCCATTGACACGGTAGTGGAAGCCACATGTACTTGAAGGCAAAATTTGGCCCTTGAAGGTCTATTCTCCCCTTTGGTGAGTATGAATAGACTCATCTAATGGTGAAAGCTATTTTTCCATGGTTCTTCATATTCCCACTACTAAAAATATCTATTTACTTACAGCCCTCACCCACAATTATCACATCACCGTGTTAGTCATTTTCCATGACTTTTTTCAGAAGTATTCTAAGATATTCAGCAAAACCTCAAACCTCCCTTGGTTCTCCCCAACTCTACTGAACTGTGTCTCCGCTGGGAGATGCATATTCCTGTTATTTGGATATGTTTAAAAGAGGAATAGAAACTGGTCACTAGAGCTGCCTTTTGGTCAACAGTAGATGATGTTAACCTTCATGGGCATAAGTCAACCATGACAGAAAGGGACTGATGAGGTATTGACTATTCAGGTCTGGTTTATTAGTTATTAAAGCTCCTCGGAGTGGTTTCTGATACATGGTGTGGAAGCCAGGTGTTGGCTATTTAAACCTATTTGTAAGTGAAAGGCAAATAGTATTTTAGTCTCCCCTTCCTTATGTTAAGGATGAGATTCTGTGCTGCGTCCCACTACATTAATGCTGCCCCACTCTCATTCATTTTCAATCACTCTATCCCACAGTGGTGTTTAAAGGGCTCCAAATCCCACCCCAACCTCCACTGCAGGTCTAGGAACACACAGCTGAATGGGAAGTGGCTGAGGCAGGCTGAGACATTGGAGTTCTTAATCTTGTAAACTGGTACAGTGGCTCTGAAAGGTTCGGAACCACTGTCCTAGATAATTATGGTAGTATCAGTGTAGATGTATTTCAAAGTAGGGTATAAAAGTACATATCTATTGTTTATATATTTGTTTATTTATTTATTTGTGTTTCAGTAGCACCTAGGACCCCCACTCATAGACCAGAACCCCATTGTGCTAGGCGCTGTCCAAACACAGAACACAAAGAGGGTCCTTACCCCAGGGGACTTACAATCTAAAGACTGGTCTACTCTGAAATCTTACATTGGAATAGCTACATCTCTCCAGGGTGCAAAAAATCCACACCCCCAAGAGACATAGCTATGCTGACCTAACTTCTGGTGTAGACAGTGATAGGTTGATGGAAGACTTCTTCTGTCATCCTATCTACCACCTCTTGGATTAACTACAAAATGGGAAAGCCCTTCCCATCACTGTAATGAGAATCTACACTGAAGCGCTACAGTGGTGCAGCTATCAAGCTGCAATTGCATCACTGTAGCATTTTAGGTGTAGGCATAGCCTGAGTATGAGACAACAGATGGGTACAGGCAGATTTTGGAGTACAACTACAATTATTCATGATTAGTTATCTTCTGTGCAAAAGACTTCAGTTATCCAATCAGGGAGCTGAAACACCACTATGTGACTTACGATAAGTGACCAATCATGCCACAAAGAATTAATAACGAACAGTGTGCTGTTTAACTGAGCAAGTAACCAACCAAATTAATGAAAGAAAAGTTAAGATTAGGTTGACAGAAATCAGGATTGATTCATGAACAGTTAAAAAGTTACCTTCACAATGATTATTATTCACAACACATGATCCGACCTGCTTTAATCTTAAAATGAAGAAAAGCTGGGTGTGGTCTTTTGAAAACTGTATTAAAATTATAAGTGATCACTTTAAATTCCCAGGGGTTTCTTGGTCCTGCTTGCAAGCTATGAAGGTCTGTAGGGAAGTGTGTGATCTTCACCAGTCAGTCTGCCTAGAGCAAGGTGGGTGAGTTGTGCCTCTTTGCCATAGAGAGCAGCCTGATTTGTCACTCTCTGTTTTGGGGTGCTTGAGTGTTATCATTCTGGATTTTAAGAAAGTAGTGTTATGTTGCAACCGTCCAGCAAGAGTATTTTATGTTTTTATAGAACTTCTCTGTTTTATGCTGTGAACGTAACACTCATGCATACAATAAGAAGAAACTATTACATGATTTTTAGAAGAAAACATGTTCCAAATTCTTCTTCAGTATTCATACATTTCTCCCTTATCTAGTTTGTTCTCTAACGGCCCACATCCAAAGCCCACAGAAGTCAATGGACTCTTTCCATTGACTTCATTGGTGTTGGATCTGGCCCCATGTTGCCAGCAATCTGATTCAAAGCAAAAAAAAACAAAGAAAAATAGTTTGGAAAAAATATTAAAGCCAGACATAATACAGTGGAGTATTATCAATGTTTATTGGATTAGGTATTCTGGAACACAACTGATCCTTATATTCAATTACAAAATTGTCAGCAACCAGGTGATGGTTTCATAGTTCTCTTGTGGAAATGTTTGAATTCATTGAAGATAATGAAAAGCCAACAAATTCATAAATAGAAAAGTTGACTCCAGTCATCGTTGAGGGAAAGAAGGCTGGATCATGAAGAAAGATGGTCTTGTGATTAAGTAATTGGACTGGGAACAGGAGATTGGATTCAATTCCTGGCTTTGCTATAGGCTTCCTGTATGACATTCGGTTATTTCAGCCCAGATCCCCAAACTGATTTAGACACCTGACTCCCATTGGACTATAATCTCTCTGTGCCTCAATTGCCCATCTCATATCCCCCAAAATGAGGATAATAATCCTTTCTTTGCCTCTCCTGTATATTTAGATCATAAATTCTTTGGAGCAAGAACTGTCTATTACTATTTGTATGTAGGACACCTAACACAATGAGACCTGATTTGTCTGAGTCTTCTAAGTACTACTGTAATATAAATAATAACAATAACAATCATAACAATTAATTTACAAGATGGGTTTTTACATTGATTTCAGTGCAACAGAATGCTCAAGGGTATTCTGTTTAATCAGCTTTGTCACGATTAACACAAATTCACAGGTATTTGACGTCTGCTCAGGCCCTCTCAGAGAGGCCCAGTCACTTCCAGCTTTTGAGGCCCCTAGCCATACTAAAAATAAAAAATGATGACATATGTAAACAAAATAAGGTGCCAAAAAAGAGTGAGACATAATTTTAATATTTTTTTATTGAACAAATGCTTTACTAACCTTTTTCTGTGCAAATCAATGCACTAATTATTGGGGGAAAATCTAGCTTTCGTGCAATGTCACAGTTGATATTAAGCATGGTGAACCCATTCAAACGCTCTTGTCCCATAGTTGAACGGTGAGAGTTCTTTACCTGCTTCAACACATTGAAGGTGCGTTCACCTGAAGCCACTGATGAGGCAAACTGACACAAATACGCAATGGAATTGTGATACACCTCTACCTTGATATAACGCTGTCCTCGGGAGACAAAAAATCTTACCGCGTTATAGGTGATACCGCGTTATATTGAACTTGCTTTGATCCGTCGGAGTGTGCAGCCCTGCCCCCCTGGAGCACTGCTTTACCGTGTTATATCTGAATTCGTGTTATATCGGGTCGCGTTATATCGGGGTAGAAGTGTATTAGGAAACACCCCATAGAGTACAAGTTTGAGTATTTCTTGAAGCAACTCCCTTGGCTGCAATCCAGTTTAAAGTTTGTGGAATATATTTGTTTGAAGAAGATGACTTTTGAGATTTCTTTGTTGTACTGTTGCTGAAATTGTTCGGCTGCAGAAAGTAGATCTTCGTTACTCAGTCTGTTGAATTGCCAAAGAAACCCAAAAAGGGTACAAATTAGTCGCAGTGACTCAAATAGACGTGTAAGACCTGATTGAATAGAATCAATGATGACAAGGAAGACATTGACCCTATAATGCTGCTCGGCATCGGATTCAGTAGGTAAGTTGTGATTGGTGGAGAACTCAGATGAAATGCCAATATTCTGTGCTACTAATTTGGACTCAGTCAGGATCGCATCCCATTGTTCACGAATCTGTTGAATGTCATTGATAAGACTTTCAATGTTATCCCTCTCAACATCAAGTGTAGCATTGCGTGCTTCAATTACTAGATTAGTTTGGTGGATCATTGTAAGTAGATTCATCCACAAAGATGACATCAGAATGCCTTCAAATTTGGTTATGTGCTTCTGAATAGACTGAAGTTCAGTTCAAGCCTGTGCAGTGAGATTGAAGCTCATTTAAAGCCTTTCTCACTGAATTCAAATGCTGAGCAAGTGGTTGAACACCATCAATTCTGTGCAGATCCTCTAGTTTGGGATATCCCATGCAGTGAAACAGGAAGATATTGCTTCAGAATGTCCTACCTTTGTCTACTGCTACTGAAGAGATTGTACATTTGCTGAACAGTTCCAAAGTAAGCAATTGCCTCCTTGCATGATTCAGCACAGGAAACACCTACAAGATTTAGTGTGTGGTTTCCACATCTGGAGAAAATACAGTTTGAATTATGTGCAAGCAGAACTGCTTGTACACCTTTGTACTTCCCAGCCATATTAGATCAATTGTCATAGGCTTGACCAATGCAGACCTAAAAACAAACTTAAAACCTTCTAGAATTGCTAGTACTCGAGCAGCAATTTCTTTTCCAGTTTTTCTCATGAAATTATCAAACAAAATAAACCTTTCTTCAATTGAAAATTTTGAGCTGCCTACAATCTTAACATATTGAATAACTATAGTAGTCTGGTCCTTGTGAGAACAATCTGGAGTGGCATCAACAACGATTGAAAAATACTTGGCATTTCAAATCTCATCAAGAGTTGTCGTTTGTATGAATGACCCACATAGCTCAATTAACTCATTTTGTATGTGTGTGAAGAGATAATGGACTTGCATGTGCTTTTGACTCTCTTGCGATTCTTGAACACGTTTAACATGCACTGATAGAAAAGGGTCATATGCTGAGGAGCTCAACTATGCCAAGAAAGTTTCCATTTGCATGATAGCCAGTACGTTGTCTGGAACCAAAGAAAGTCACTCCCCGCTCAGAAAGAAAAAGGATGACATTCAGGATGCACTCACGAAGTTTTTTCCAGTTATTAGTTTCTGTAGAGAGTTCAGTCAAGGGTAAATTCTCAACTGAACTTTCAGCTGATGCTGCCCTACTGGCTGATTTCCATGCAACACAGTTTTCTTTGTGTGACATTGAACTCTCATGTGATGGTGTTCAGTCTTTCAACTTCCTCCAACCTCTGTTGATGCTCCATCCTGATTGGTCAGGGAGAACTGATGTATTTGTAGCACTTTTGTTGAAAATGAAGCAGGGTGCACAGTACAGAGATTGTTTTTCTGTAGTCCAGCATAACCAGTCTCTTGTGAAGGTCTCACCATTTGGAAGAGTTTTTGTCAGCAGATGAGTAGGGAAAGCATGATTATCAGCATAGGCGCCGACTTCCACTGTTCCCGGTGGGTGCTAGACCCCATCCTGGCCCCGCCACTGCACCGCCCTCGCCCTTCCCCTATTCCACCCCTTCCCCAAATTCTCACACATAAATAATTTCTTAGTCAACGAGACGTAAAACTATAAAGACACTAAAATGTAACAATTCTCTACCTTTCAACACACACTTGATCCAGCACCAGCCACTATTAGTGGTTTGTTTATATAATCACCTGATCTGAGAGGACACATCCATCACAGTCTAATCTTGTGCCATCAGAACTGATATATTTTTATTAATATTTATGAACATTTTTAACTCTTTAATATGACAAAATCTATCTCAGTTAACCAAAAAATTCTCTTTTACCAAATCACATCTCTTATTTGCTTAAATTTGCTGCTCTAAGCTGAGCGAGTGTGTCACATTTTGGTCCGATAGGGATGCGCATAAAAACAAGTTGCGAAACTTATCAAATGCCAAAAAATGTACATGTCTAAATTTGAGGCCTCCTTTGAGCTTGAGGCCCAGGCCAAATGGCACTCCTGGTCTACCCTCTGATTGGCCCTGCATCTGCTTAAAATGTTCCAATAAGCTGTCCTTTTTGTGTAACCAGATGCCGCTTCGATGTAGAGTTCTGAGCAGCTGAAAGTAACACGAAGAACAATGCAATCTGTTCTGTCTGTTTTCTTCCTTTTCGTTTGGACTGGGGTTGGCCAAAAAGTGAAGCGATTGCATATTAGTGTTCTCCTAAAATGGAAATATCTCAATATGTTGTTGCTGGCACAGTACTATTCTCAGGGGCAAGATTAGTGAGGCAACAGTAGCCTTTGCAGTATGCCCTTCTCCACAGCAATACTTCATAATGTTCCAGGAGGTAATGTATCTCAGTGCAACAAACCTCATGACAAATAACCAGGGAATGTGCACACTACAAAAATCCCTTCAGTTTAACTGCAACTGACAAGGACATATACTTCACCCTACGGATAATGTATCCCTTGATAGCAAGGCAAGTGTTCTCTGTCATTCAATTCTGGTCCATCGCTCAGTCAATTTTTTGAATATCCCTTAAGTTTAACAAATATATTTTGTACATTCTTAGCACTGCCTTGTTTAGATCTTCATCCTATACCCCATCAGAGCTCATTGCGGGAGGTGCTGCTGCTCTTTTCAACACGGATAATGTATGTAAAGTAGGAACAGAGATAATTCACAATGGGAGCCTATTCCTAGAGAGATGAGAAATGTTCCCTGAACTATTCCTTGTAAATCACAAGTCACATTTTTGATCCCATTCGTGTCCTCTCTGCTGCTCCATGCAGGGAACAGAGAAGGACTGGTGGGGGTATGTAGCCAGAGTACAATGCACTCTGGCAATCCCCCACTGCCAGGTACTCCCTTGGGAACAACACCCAGTTGACACAGTTTAGAGCCACCCCCAGACTGCTCTAACCTGAGCCTGGGGCCAGGAAGAGCATCAGGGAGCCATAAATAGTCCCTGACTGTCTACTCGGAACTTCCTGCTTCAAGCTGGATGAAGCAAGCCAGTGCTATTTGTTCTCTTTCAGATCTTTGTATTTTTTGTTATCCTTAACCAGGATATTGAAACAATCTCTGTCCTAAGGGTTTGGATGGGCTGGCACTGACCTGAGCCTCATTAACCTGTCATTTTTCTGTCATCACAGTTATGGTCCCTTTTGTGTTCCTTGGCTGGTTGCAGCATGATTCTGTGTTTAGCTGGAAAAGATATTTGTTGAGCAGCGACTATGGCACTTGGTCTCTTGGCAGATATCTTTGCAGTTGGCACTATGCCTGTCATGTGACTGGCTATCAATAATGCGATGCCCTGGCTTGCTTTGGCTTGAAGGATGTGATTTGACTCACCATTAAATCCAGCTAATCTGAGCATTTTGAGGAGGATAAAGTCTTGAATAAATCCCCCCTGAGACTAGCATCTGCATGTGTCTCAAAGGTTTGCATCTGTATTGTGTAAACTGCAATGCAGATTGCACGGTGACCTTACAACTACTGTAGCCATATGACAATGGCTCTCTGCCATTGCATCAACTCCGATTTCTTCACCTCACTGACAAAAAGCCCTCCACAGTTTAGCCCCACCCAACCTAATCATCCTATCCCATTCCTATCACAAAGCCGACTCCACCTTTATTCCACCAATGCTGCCAACCTTGATCGCCCAATTCTTCACTTATGTGACAAGCACTTTCTCCATGTTTCTCCAGCCAAATTCATGAAGCCATCCCATTGTTCTCATTCAAGTTCCTCCTCAAAACCCACCTCTTCCATAATACACGCTGTAAAGTGCAATCGGATTGCTACGACCGACCAGCTAAGCATTGTACATGTCCTATTATGTTTGTTATGCCATCTGCCCAGCCCCACCTTGGCCTGATTGTTTACCTGTTATGTCCCGTCTTTTACATTGTGCTGCAGGGATGTCACGTATAGTGTCCAGCCCAATGGGGCACAACCTGGGTATGACCTGTAGGTGTTACCCCAACATAAATGTGTAACAATTAAACGTTGCATCCCTTTGTTTTCTATACACAATGTGAACAGCATCTAGGATAAATTCATATTATTAATGGCCTGAGCAACTCTGTTTGAATAAAGTAAGCCCCAGTTGCCCTTATCTAACCATTACTTATCATTTGAAAATTTGGGCCTTGGTGCACCAGTCAACCCAAGTATAAACTTGAGGGTTGGAAGGGACCTCAGGAGGTCATCTAGTTCAATGTGCTGCTCAAAGCAGGACCAATCCCCAGACAGATTTTTGCCCCAGATCCCTAAATGGCCCCCTCAAAGATTGAGCTCACAACCTTGGGTTTAGCAGGCCAATGCTCAAACCACTGAGCTAGCCCTCCCCCCGTCTTCACTGAAAATCAGATGCTGCCTTTAACCTGAACTTTTGTAGGTGAATGACGTACTAAGTAATCACCATGTGAAACCAGTATATCTTATTGTCCCCTATGTGTCAGGCTTTATTTCATTTCATCTCTAAAAATAATTTCCCCAACCCTGCAAAGCCAGTAATTTTTGTTTTGATCAAGACTAAATGGAACCATCTGAAACAGAAAAGTCTAGTGAATTTGCACCCTCCATCAAATTGAGCTTTGCTAGCTCAGTGGCTTTTTTACAACAAAGAATGATGCAAGCATCTGTTGTTTTTCCACAGCATAGCTCTGAGAGAATTAATTGAAACCATATCCAATCCTCAATTGCCCTTTAAACCATTTGTGTCAAATGAAAACACCTTTTTGATTTGGGCTTATTCTGTCACCACAAGATGAACTGATGTGCTTCTTCGGGCAACCAACTAATATTATGACATGGCTGGTCAAAGATTACATTAGAGGGGTCAGTGCATTTGCCATGGGGCTGTACTGAACCATCGTCATCTTCACCTTGACTTCAGAGTGATGTTTGAAATCCATGCAAACAAAACTGCACACAGATAGGCCTATCTCGTGTTCTGCTTTCTCCCAGGATTTAAGCATTAGCTGATTGATTGTGCAGCTGAGATTGTTTTAGTTTGTAAAGCCAATGAACCGATCCCGTTCCTGATGAGTCAGTGGGCTTGATTCAGCATTGCCCTGCACCTTGTGTTGTGGTCTTTTATACTGGTTCGTAGCAGGAGTAAAACAACTACCACACCAGAATGGCAACATTTTTAACGCACTGTGCAACAGTGTAAATGACCACACAGGGTGTCGGGCACCACAGAACAAGGCCCAGTGGCAGCAGGATCAGGCCCAACATGTGGGGAGAACCTGACAGTAGAACCTGTTGATTTTATTCATGATGCACCAATTCCCACTTCCAACTACACCAGCGTGTTTCTGCAGATCCATCACATAGTGCACTGTACTTCATCACCCCACGAAGGGTAATTGATCTCCATACTGTGTTCTGTCTGGGTGTCTTGCGGCATTTGTCTTCATCATAGAATCTCATCTCCCAGCAAGCTTTTCTCTTGCACCTGCCATTTCTGTGCTTGCTCTTCCTGCATTTGATCTGAACCCTCCTCTGTTTCACGTTGCGGTGAACCGGACTCTTTGTAGTGACACTGCCCTATTGTCACAAGACTAGATAAAGAGACGGAAATAGGTTTAGGGTTGTAATAAGTAACAAGAAATATGGGAGCCAAGAAGGTTTGTGACAGAGAACAAGGGTCAGTCTCAGAACCTGAAGATCAAATATAGGCAGAGGAAATACCCCCACAGCCCTTGGCATAGGTGGGCATGGATGAGAGAAAGGGGGCATTGCTGCAGATCTGCTGTGCTCTGTCTATCCTCAGCTACCAATGCAGGCCTTTGGAGCCGCAGGAAGTTGGATGTAAAATAGAGAAACCTTAAGGCTGCTCTAACTTTTGATTGGGACCAGATGAACCTGCCAGCCAGCCCCAGAATTAGGGAGACATAAGTGGTCCCCAGCCAGACTGAAGAATTGGGGCCAATATGTTTTTAGAGTAATTTTTACAGAACCCTGTTACATGTTTATAGACTCCTGTTGGCTTCATCCCTATTAAATTTAACTTGAATTTTCCATAAGGGCAGTTTTAGATGGGAAATAGAAACAGCATGAGAAAATGCTGTTTTCACTGCATTTCTGGAGCAGATGAAACCCAGGAGCTGTGGAGAACTTGCTAGAAGGCTGAATCATACTAGGATTCAGAAATTCCATCAAAAAGCTCTAGACTTCTCAACTCAACTTCTGAAGCTTTTGAGATTGGTCCTCACATACATATGCAATAGAGCATTGTCAGCAAACAGCATTGCAATGAACATCAGATTTGGAAGTTGTGCGCTGTGTACTTAATAACATGAATAAAATATGAAAGCATAGATAATACACCGCAATCTCTTAGTAGAAGGGAAGCCAGCACCATACGCTAATTCGTGGTTTGGAGACTGAAGGGACCTACCTCCTTGTAAAACGAATATGAATGAAAGCCTCTACTCTCAGGAACTAATGGAAGTATATTGCCAGTGCTCCATCCATGCTTGTTCTTGACATGCATAAAGAGTTTCAGTTCCTTCCGTCCCCACAAACCAGAAGGGATTTTTCCAAGCATTGCTTCAGACTTTTTTGTGGTTATTGAAAGGGAACATTAGAGCTTTGATACTCCAAAACCATGGATGTCTTTCCCCATATGGATCGGATCTATGTTTTGGCAGCATGGAAAGCCATGCCCAGCTGGCATGGAGAAAGTATGCACTAATGTGAGTCAGAGAATGAGTCAAGGCAAGTACCGTTACTCACTCCCCGCACGGGTTCAGTTGTTATTGATGAACTGCCCATTTGTCCCTGGTTTACTCCAAGGCTCCTCTCCAGCTGCCATAGTGAAGTGAAACACACGAAGCAGCCATGTCCCGATTAGAAGACGTTAGTATAAATGCAAACATATGATAGTTTTAACTTTATTATTTTACTTTTTATTTGAAGACCAAGAATCACAACGAGAAACACTTGGGCCAAACATAATGAATGGAGTCATTCATTTACATCTGACCCTGATTATCTGAGCTAGGCCATGGATAAAAGAAATAAAGATATACGCACACAGGGAGAACATTTTCAGTTGCGACACCTCTTTGCCAGGGATTAAGGATGATACCCTGCCCTGCCCAGTCCCAGGAGCATGCAGGCGTGAATGTTGGCACGTATGTGTTCCGCTCCAGAACTTCTGCCGACCAAAGCCTGGAGCCACTGCATGTATTGACCTGGCATGCTCTCTGCCAGTCCTCTGCCTGAGAACACATTGGGCTCCCGATTTGAGCACGCTAGGGGCTGCAGCATGGAGCTGATCCAAAACCCGCAGCAGTCTTTCCACAGCTTTCAAAGGGGTGAGGTCCCCAAATGGCAAAATGTTACCATCACACATCCGCCCATCCGTACTGAGAGCTGGCTGGTGATCGCAGCAGGAGGCCAGGCATTCAGTGGCATGCAGACTGACCTCCTCACTTAGCACTTTCCAGCTCCAGACTGTGGCCCTTGGGGAGGAAGGGAGCAATGTAAGGAGGCTGGTACCTTTGCTGCATCGGCTCTGCGGATAAATGTCTTTATGCCATCGTGGCATCCCGAGGGTACAATCCAGATTAATGAGCAGCTGTGACACCCCGGCCCTCTAACCCGGGGTGCCCTTTGCACGGCTTTGCTGCTGTCACTTCCAGCCTGGACTGCTCACAGCCTCCAGCATGCGAGTCACTCCCAGGTAGGTCTGTGTGTGCTCTGCAGCCAGCCAGACACACCTTGGCTCTCACCAGCCTTAGTTATACTGAAGGGTGACCCTAACACACCCCCAATCCCAGATTTTCCCCCCAAAATCTGCAGTAGAACCTCAGAGTTACGAACACCTTGGGAATGGAGGTTGTTCGTAACTCCGAAGTGTTTGTAATTCTGAACAAAACATTACAGTTGTTCTTTCTAAAGTTTACAACTGAATATCGATTGAATACTACTTTGAAACTTTACTATGCAGAAGAAAAATGCTGCTTTCCCTTTGTTTAGTAGTTTACATTAAACATAGTACTGTACTGTATAAGCTTTTTTTTTTTTTGGTGTGTGTATGTGTGTGTGTCTGCTGCTTCCTGATTGTTATTTCTGGTTCCAAAGGAGGTGTGTGATTGACGGGTCAGTTTGTAACTCTTGTGTTTTGTAACTCTGACATTCTACTCTATCTCCTGTACTGCCCAGCCCTCTCCTGGACAATACAAGTTTATATCAAGCTCGTTATTGCTTTAATAGAAAGAATATGCACACAACTTGCCACCCCAAATAGAGTTTCCCAGACACTTCAATTCAAACACACTGGATTAGATAAAACAATGAAAGAAGTTATTAACTACAAAGAGAGATTTTAAATGAGTGCGAGTCATGAGACATAAAGGTCAGCAATGGTTACAAGAAAAAGATAAAATGCAACGGGTGCCTAACTTAACAAACTATCAGAGGGTCCTGTGGCACCTTTAAGACTAACAGAAGTATTGGGAGCATAAGCTTTCGTGGGTAAGAACCTCACTGAGGTTCTTAAGAACCTCACTGAGGCTGAGGTTCTTACCCACGAAAGCTTATGCTCCCAATACTTCTGTTAGTCT
>NC_048308.1:67760587-68058325 GCF_013100865.1 Trachemys scripta elegans | reverse complement strand
CAGAGGGTCCTGTGGCACCTTTAAGACTAACAGAAGTATTGGGAGCATAAGCTTTCGTGGGTAAGAACCTCAGCCTCAGTGAGGTTCTTAAGAACCTCAGTGAGGTTCTTACCCACGAAAGCTTATGCTCCCAATACTTCTGTTAGTCTTAAAGGTGCCACAGGACCCTCTGTTGCTTTTTACAGATTCAGACTAACATGGCTACCCCTCTGATACTTAACAAACTATGTTAAATTCAAAGCAAAGTTTTTTCACCACTTGCCTTCAGCAGTCTTACTGACTGAACTTCTTAGGTCAAGACGCCTTCTCCCAGAGTTCAACAGATGCTGTCTTTGTCACTTCAGGTGCCATGACTGCGATGGGCAGGGAGAGACAGAGGGGGGTGCCTTGGGATGTTTGTCCCTCTTTTTTATAGTCTCAGTCCCCCTCTTGAAAAACATTTCCAATTGAGATTCAGGAGACAAAAAGTCTATGGGGAAGGATGTTCCCTGCTGCTTTTTTCTCACCTGTTTGAGGTTCCCTTGTATCCCTTCCTGCTTGATGACTCTGTTTACTGAGTAAATGCAAATTAAGCAGAGCCCCCGATCCTTTATTTAGGACAGACCTGTTTGCCAACCTCAGTTTGGAACATGTGTTAAGCACACCAAACAGTGGAATCTTATAACTTCACATACAATGTTGCCGCATCTATTTTATCAGGACTATACTGATCAGCAAATTATGAGTTTTCAAATGATACCTTAAAAGGCATAATTTGTACTAAGATTATTACAATAGTGTGTAGGGTGTGAATACAAGAGTACATTCTGTTACACCCATGCTGTCAATCTAGCATCTTTCATGAGCACCAACAATAATTGCTTTAGGAAATCACTTCAGATGGTACAGTCAGTTTAAGCACTCTTAAAAAAAAGGGAGACAACGTGACAACATGAAGCTTAAGACTTATCTGAACAACTTTTTATTTTAATAGATTTTGCATGAGAAACAAGAGGGTAAAATCTTGGAAGTCAGTCAGATTACAGTGCTGCCATTTTATCATGATTCTTACCACACTAAAGCCCCAGCTCCTGGAGTCCTGAGATTACATGGGAATCTTAGCTTTCATGTAATAAAAAAAAAGGACAGTTCTAGCCCTCCTGGAAAAGTGCACCCTAAAATCTCAGAAGCCAGAAGGCCATTACTAAACACCCAGCATTGATTGTTATTAAAAACCCCATGATGTTTAAGCCAGTGTCATGACTTTCTGAACTTGACGCATGACTTTTGAATGGTTGAGGTTGGCAATATTGGGATTACAACAGTGTTTCCCAAAGTGTAGCACAAAGTGTCGAGACAGGACACCCTGGTTGGGAGAATGCAAGGACTGCGGCTCTAAACATTCACAAATAACACCACAAAAAACTCGAGCAAAGAGGGAGGCTGAGCACATATAAGCAGAACAGGCCTTTAATAGCACATTGCAGGGATGCAGGGGGAATGTGATTGGTCCATTTTCCTGATGGTGGGCTCAGCTGTCAAAGTGGGAAATGATAGATTACATGAACCACATTGCCAAGTCAAATTCTATGTTTTGGTCACCTTCTGCTTAATTTATGGGTGTTTAATGCACCTCTATCCTGAGATAACGCTGTCCTCGGGAGCCAAAAAATCTTACCGCGTTATAGGTGAAACCGCGTTATATCGAACTTGCTTTGATCTGCCAGAGTGCGCATCCCCGCATCCCTGGAGCTCTGCTTTACTGCGTTATATCCGAATTCATGTTATATCGGGTCACGTTATAGCGGGGTAGAGATGTATTTGCTCCTTGGGCTGAAAACTTAAGACAACGAGTCTTTTGGAAATAAAAGTTAGTGTTTTCTCTCTGAGGGGACCAACACAAACCCAGACATCACTCAAGTCCCTTCTCAACGAATGAGACATTTCACCCTCACTGTGATTTCTCCCATCAGCTGGCTCTGTTTTCATGAAGTACACCATGACTACATCTTTCTGCTTTGCCTGCCAATTACATTATATAAGAGATTAAAAAAGATGTAGAAAAATCACATGTGAAAAGAAAGTTTATCAGCTCCTGCACCTAAGACTGAAAATTTGACGTGCCAAGTTTAGCTGAGAGCCAAAGACAGACCTTACGTGGTAGCCAGTCTAAACAGTATTAGACTGATTCAAACATGATTCAGAAGTGTGACTGCTATAGTTATGGTCAAACTGTAACCGGTCACGAAATGGATGTTTGTATGGATAATGTGGTTTAATATTTTATTTGCAAGGCACCCAAAATCTGAGTAGAAAGCTACATCCAACCCCCTTCCCCTCCCCCACCCTTAGTAAACTGTATTCACTGAAAAAATTAGCTACATTCAAGTTACTCCAGTGGAGTTACCCTTGCTGTACTCTTTCTAGCCTAAAAGTAACCACCCTGTAACAAAACACTGGAGCTATACAGAGTGGTTGGATTAGTAACTGGGGAGTTGTAACTCAAGCTGCTGCAGCCTCTCTGTATTATTAGAGTATAAATTATTTGGAGGCAAGGATTGTCTTTTTGTTAGGCATTTGCACAGCACTTAGCACAATGGGGTCCCGGTCCATGGGTCTCCTAGGTGCTATGATAATACAATTAATAAATAATAATAATAGTAATTAATCATAATTTATTAATTAGCTGGAGTCCCAGAAGCACTTGGGCTTTAACCCACACTGCCAATGGCCCAGCTATCTTAGCTCAAAGCACCACTAAACTCGAACTAGAGATTTTTGGGAGCTGAGTTAAGGGTAACACTTGAGTGATAGCTTGAGCTAATGCTGAAGACAAGTAGCTGAGATGTGGTAGCTGAGATGTCTCTAAGCAGGGCTGGTCAAGGCATCCCAGTAATCTAACCATTTCCAATCCAAACTTTCTAGCCTGCATGTTTTTGCAAACTCAGGTTCAGTGGACACAGCATTGCTATATGGCATCATGATATGATGATGTTTCTGGTGCAACATGACTATGGGCATACCATGACACCTGCAGACTCCATTCTAGGAGAATGGGAGGAGCTCCGTATCACCCCCTCTTTGTGGATAAAGAATCTAACCTTTACTGAGTTCTCCGCACCATTAGTCTGTAGATGGGACTCGGTCACCCCTCTGGGCGCACATTGAAGGGTTCTGAAAACAGAAATCTTTCTAATTTATTTCACAGCTTTTTAGGTGGATAATACCTTCTTGTTTCTGTATCCAAATCCCATCTGTTCACATGGCTCATTGGAATAACACAGACATAATATTGCAACCTCAGTGTCTGTTACTCTCTATCTTTGAGCTCTGCTGATCAGCACATAAAGAATCCCTGCTAGTTGTTGGTTCCCATTGTTTTATTACATCTTGATTTAATTGTGCATCGTATTGAAGGTTTCAGTGGGGAAAAAAAGACAACTGTACGTTGCTGGTCTTCAGGCATGGAAATCCAACAGATGCTTAGGGCCTTCTTTTGGCCAACAGGATGATTAATTGCACACTGGTTTGAGCATTGACTTGCTAAACCCAGAGTTGTGAGTTCAATCCTTGAGGGGGCCACTTAGGGATCTGGGGCAAAATCAGTACTTGGTCCTGCTAGTGAAGGCAGGGGGCTGGACTCAATGACCTTTCAGGGTCCCTTCCAGTTCTATGAGATAAGTAAATTGGAGATTACTATAGCTCCCAATTTTTACTGCTGTTATAGACATATTGCCCAGTTCCTAGCGTGATGGGTTAGATCACAGAAACCCCCTTGGGACTGCCACCTGATGAGCCTGGACTACCTCTGAGCTCATTTTCCCTGCCAGCTTGGGACTTCAGTACCTTGCCTGGTTTGAGCCAGACACGCTTGCCTGCTGCAAACACAGATTCAAGTCTGAGCCACGTCCCCCACAAGCTGCAGGCTTAATTGAAAACAGCTTAAGAAGTGTTCCTGTCTCCAGCACTCAGATACCCAGCTCCCAATGGGGTCCAAACCCCAAATAAATCTGTTTTACCCTGAATAAAGCCATCAAGATTCTAAACCGCCATTAATGGCCCACACTTTGCATAATTACAATAGGACCTCAGAGTTATATTTCATATTGCTAGTTTCAGATACAAGAAGGATACATTCATACAAATAGGATGAACAAACTCAGTAGATTATAAGCTTTGTAATGATATCTTACAAGAGACCTTTTTCATGAAGTATATTCCAGTTACATTATATTCACACTCATTAGCTTATTTTCATAAAATCATATGGAGTGCGACGTCACACTTAGATCCTGCTGGGCCTGTGTCATTGCCGGACATGGCGCTTTGGACTCCAGTGTAGATACTAACCCAGGACAGAAATGAAGAAAGAGAGAAAAATGAAGGGTCCATGAAATGGAGATGAACATGGGTGCAAAGATTGGATGGCTGCCAGTTGCATAAGGGAGGAGCAGAATCAAACAGCAATGGCTCTGTAGGCCGAAGGTGTGGAGCTGCTTAAGGGTGTGTATGTTGTAAATAGGTTCTCCAGACCTGAGCAGTCCTAATTAAACTCCAGTCTCACATCTCCCTCCTTTTTCCCAAGACAATTTAGCAAAACTGATACAAATTCGCAAATTATGTCAGTGTCACTGAATCTGCATTTTTTGCCAGAAAAAAAATCCTATGACAATTTCACCCAGTTCTAGTTCCTCTGGACTCAGGGAAGTTATGGTTACCATATTTACAATAAGAGTGATGCGTGGTCAGAATTTTGTGGGTGCCACAAACAGCTAGTGCCTTGCTTGTTTCCTTATCCTCTGTTTCCTGATGTATTTATATGTGAACAAGCCTCACATGTGCTCTGGTGTGGAACAACTGTGGCAGATTTTTCTAGAAGCAAATTTTCCTCAGGGCTGGGTCAATCCTTCAATAAAATGAATGTAGAATGTAACTACTTTGACTCATGTGCATTTCTCCTCCCACATTAAAATGCTGCTTTGCAGCCCAGTTTTCATTCACTGACATCAACAGGCAGCCTCTAGCTGTGTTGGTGTAAACCACGATCGGCTATTGTAGCCAGAAAAGTGACTCTCTAGAATATAATAATAATAATTAATGGAGATATCCCATCTCCTAGAACTGGAAGGGACCTTGAAAGGTCATCAAGTCCAGCCCCCTACCTTCACTAGTAGGACCAAGTACTGATTTTGCCCCAAATCCCTAAGTGGCCCCCTCAAGGATTGAACTCACAACCCTGGGTTTAGCAGGCCAATGCTCAAACCACTGAGCTATCCCTCCCCCCAATGATCCATAAGGCTCCATATTTTCATTCAATGACTCCCTGTCAAATAGACCTGATTGATCTTATGGTTAGTGGAGACAGGCTACTCCATAAACACCTACTGCAAGGTTTATTGCACCTTCCTCTTTGTAGGCAAGACAATGGACTAGTTAGAACCCTAGTCTGATCCTGTGTGAGAATTCCTGTGTTCCTTTAATGGTTTTCTATCTGCTAGTCCTGCAAACTCAGCCCGCTATCTGGAAATCAAGCTGTGGCCTTGGCTACACTTGCAGATGTACAGCGCTGTGAGTTAAACCTGACTTCGTGCAGCTGAGTAGGGAGAGCGCTGCAGTCTGTCCACACTGTCAGCTGCCCAGCGCACTATCGTGGCCACATTTGCGGCAATTGCGCTATTGGGAGCGGTGCATTATGGGCAGCTATACCACAGAGCACCTTTTCCCATTCTGGCGCCGTGGGTTGTGGGAAGGGGGCGTGGGTGCGGGGGATTCTGGGTCCTGTCCCAATGCCCTGTGATGCATCGCTTCGCATCCCAGAAATCCCTTTGTTTCCGTCCACCTTTGGCGCCATCTTTCAACGGTTTCTGTGCAACGCGATCTGTCTGCGGAAATGGAGTCCGAACTGCTGAGGCGTATGCTGACGAGTCTCGCCAGCACGTCACGTTTGGCTGTCGAACTATTCCTTAAGCTCCAAAGTGACAGTGAGAGTGAGGGTGAGGATTCCGACGATGCTATCGAGACGCGAAACGCGTACGACATGAAATTGCTTGTGGCATTCACGGACATGCTCAGCACCGTGGAACTCCGCTTTTGGGTTCGGGAAACAAGCATCAAGTGGTGGGATCACATCGTCATGGAAGTCTGGGATGACAAGCCGTGGCTGCAGAACTTTCGAATGAGAAAAGCCACTTTCATGGGACTGTGTGAGGCGCTCGCCCCCACCCTGCGGCGCAAGGACACGAGATTGAGAGCTGCCCTGCCGATGGAGAAGCAGGTGGCTATTGCAATCTGGAAGCTGGCAACTCCAGACAGCTACCGATCGGTCGCAAACCAGTTTGGAGTGGGAAAGTCGACCGTTGGAATCGTGTTGATGCAAGTTTGCAAGGCCATTAATCACATCCTACTCAGAAGAACCATGACTCTGGGTAACGTGCAGGAAATAGTGGATGGCTTTGCACAAATGGGTTTCCCTAACTGTGGAGGGGCGATAGATGGGACACACATTCCTATTCTGGCACCACCCCACCTAGGATCCGAGTACGTTAATCGGAAGGGGTATTTCTCTATGGTTCTCCAGGTGCTTGTGGATCACCGTGGGCGTTTCATTGACATTAACACAGGCTGGCCTGGAAAGGTGCATGACACACGCATCTTTCGGAACACTGGTCTGTTCAGGAAGATGCAGGCCGGGACTTTTTTCCCAGAATGGAAGATCACGGGAGGGGAAGTTGAAATGCCCATTGTGATCCTTGGAGATCCCGCTTACCTGTTAATGCCGTGGCTCATGAAACCCTACACAGGGAGTCTTGACAGCAGCAAGGAACGGTTCAACTACAGGCTGAGCCAGTGCCGAATGACTGTGGAGTGTGCCTTTGGCCATTTAAAGGCCCGCTGGCGATCTCTGTATGGGAAGCTGGACTTGGCTGAAAGCAGCATCCCTGCGGTTATATCCGCGTGCTGTGTCCTCCATAATATTTGTGAAGGGAAGGGTGAAAGCTTCACTCAGGCATGGACCTCTGAGGTTCAACACCTGGAGGCTGAATTTGCACAGCCAGAAAGCAGGGCTTTTACAGGGGCCCAGCGCGGGGCTGCAAGGATTAGGGATGCCTTGAGGGAGCAATCTGAGACTGAAAACCAGCAGTGATATCTGGTGCCCTGCACGGGAGTGAAGTGCAGTAGTTCCAATCTTTAGGAATCAGTGTCTGCTTAGCAGACAAGCAGACTTGCAGTGCCTGTTTATTTCCTGGGCTAAGGAGTCTTTTACTTTATGCAATAATAAAGAATGTTTTCAAAGCCAAAGAATCCATTTATTGAAAAGAAACAAGGGGGTGGAGTGAGGAACGGTACAATCACAGATTCGCGTATGTCCTGTCTGGTGTGCTGTGCAGTGAGTGCTGCACTTCAGGACAGCTATACTGTGTGGTGATGGGGGTTGAGTGCAGAGGGTAAGGGTCGTGGTTTTCAGGGCTGGGTGGTGAAGATACTGGTGGAGGCAGCGGGTGGCGTGAAGAACACGGAAGTTGGGGAAAGTGGGTTGGAGGTGACAGTGGGGCACAACGGAAAGAGTTTTGGGACAAGGGCTGTGGGGGGGGGTGGCATTTGCGTTTTCGGTATTGCTCCTCTTTCTGCCTGGCTACCAGCACCTGGATAGCATCTGCTTGGCACTCCAGGATGCTGATGAGCCTATCAGTACTTTGCTGCCGGTGTGCGGTGCTTTGCCGCCAATGCGCTGCTTTTTCCTGGCAGATCCTGCTTTCTATCTCCCTCCAGTCCTGTGCCTTCTCGTTCTCTTTAATAGATTGCCACTTCACTTCTTGCAGCATGTCTTCTTTGCTTTTTGCGGTCTCTTCCTGAGTCTTTGCAGTCTCTGAGCAGGCGATAAGCGGGACGGCTGAGGTCTCAAGATTGATGCAGCTGTATAGGCAAACCATAACATTTAACAGAGGCAGCATTGTTTATTCCAGACAGAGTAATGATTCCCCCTGCACTTAAGGAGTAGAAAACACACAGGGTCTACACAATAGCATAATTTTCCCGTCCGAAACAGAGCACACATATCCCACGGGAGCCTCAAAAGGTGAGTAATGGGGACTGATTGTTTCAGGGCTGCACTGTCCTCTGGGTTTCTGTGCCTTGGGGAGAGGCAACAGCTTCAGGGGGCACCTACACTGAACACTGTCCCAACATTTTCCACAGGAGTTCGTCCTGGATGATATCTCGCTGCTGAGGGTGATCTGGGAAGCAAGGGAGGGTCTTCTACTGCAATGCGGCTTCCGCCCTGGCCCATATGCAGCTTGCCTGTGTGCAGCAATGGTCCCCCTGCCCTTCGCGGCACAGTGGCGCGGACAAGTTAGCCTGGCTGGGACAAGGACAACAGTGGCTCTCCCTATAAACCTGCGCAAGCACATTCACACGTTCTGGATGAGACATTCGAAGAGATTACCGAGGTTGAATACTGCGATGAGATAAACCACATTAATGCACTATTCCGCATCTAGGCATCCATGCCTAACCCTCCTCTCCCAAAGTGCCCGCACCGAAAAAATTCCTTCCCGAAAAAAAAAACCGCTTACTGGGAACCTGCTCTTCTGTTTGTCCTCCACCAAATACCGGCCGTTGCGACTGGTTACCATCCTCCTGGCTCGAGAAGAGCTCCTGGCTGCATGGCTCCAGAGATTCCGGGGTGTCTCCATCCGGCCCACCACCCTCACTCCCGTTTTCCTCCTCCTCCTCCTCCTCTTCCTCCTCCCCCCCCCCGCTCTGAAGTGTCCATGGTGGTGCTCGGAGTGGAGGTGGGGTTAACTCCAAGTATCGCATCCAGGTCCTTGTAGAATCTGCAGGTCTCAGGGGGAGCACCCGAGCGGCCGTTTGCGTCGCGGGCTTTGCGGTAGGCACTCCGCAGCTCCTTCATTTTAATCCTGCACTGCAGGGCGTCCGGGTCATGGCCCCTTTCCATCATGTCCTTTGATACCTTCCTGAAGGTATCGTAATTCCTATGGCTGGAGCGCAGCTGGGACTGGACAGCTTCCTCCCCCCAAACACTGATGAGGTCCAGCAACTCGCCATTGCTCCATGCTGGGGCTCGCCTGGCGCGTGGCGGCATGGTCACTGGAAAGATTCGCTGATAGCACTCCACGCCACGCCGGGCTGAGCAAACAGGAAGGGGATTTTTAAAATTCCCGGGGAATGTAAAGGGTCGGTCACATGGTTGGTTACCTGAGGCCAGGGCAGTAGAGTTTGAACTGATGACCAGAGTGGCTAGAACAGGCATTGTGGGATACTGTCAAATAATTCTGGAGGCCATTCACAGCTCGTTGGGTGGCCACACTGGCGCGGCAGCGCTGCACTCGCTATTCCCCTCGGGGAGGTGGAGTACATGCAGCGCTGCAACCAAGGAGATACAGCGCTGCAAATGCCTTGCCAGTGTGGACAGGGAGTGAGTTACAGCGCTGGGGGCGGCTTTACAGCACTGCAACTCGCAAGTGTAGCCAAGGCCTGTGTCCATATCCTTCTAAAGTACCATTTCTCATCTTGCTTTGGGTGTCGGGAAGGAGAAAATAGCTGCAGCCTTTGATAAATTTCAGCTTCCTTCCCCTCCTGCATCTGGAAAACTAATCTGGCTAGAGACTAGGGGGAGAAGCCTGGGTTCCTTCTACTTCCCACCCAAGTATCTAGAGAGAAGGGACTGCACTCTGCACCAGACCCAGGACAAAGAAAGGCCTCACTTGGCTGACCAAGATGGAGGCTATATTCCCCCTTCCTCCCCTTGTGGTCGTGTAAGATGAGCACACGTTTCCCATGTAATGAGAATTTATCTGACAATTCTGCTACTAGTGCCGGGGGCATGATGGTATCCAGCTCATAGCCCCCCCCAGCTGTATTGCTCTGCAGTGACTGTAGGTCTGAAAGTGTGTTTTGGTCAGTAGTGGAAGTGGATATTGGCAGATATAGTGTCACAGAGTACTGAGCCGGCTGGATGAGTGGGTGTTTCTTGGCTTTCCCACAAAGCCCCTAAAGGGTGTGCCTCTACCCAGATGGTAGAAAGGACCCTAGCTCAGGAAGCAACCCTATGAGCAAGTTTGGGATGGGGGGAGGGTACCTGGCTAGGCAGAAAGGAATACTCTTTGCGGGTACCCTCTTTCAAGTAATAAACAGACATGATTCGGTTGCTGATTGAGCTCATACCTGGAAAATTTTCCATCAAAACTGGTTTTTGATGGAAAATTGGGTTTTTGGCTAATTATTTTTTTTTTCTTTTGGTGAAAAGTTCCTGGTTTCTGCCAAAAAGTTGGATGTATTGTTGAAAAACTGAATGCCCCAAAGCCCATATAAACAAACAGATTTTTTTTTTTTTTGGATGAAAACTTAAATAATTCAATTCCAAAATGCCTCCTGGGAGTTGTAGTTTGGGTGCCACATGCTCCGATTCTCTTCTATAGGCCAAGCTCCCCAGATGGACTTCATCTTTCCTGGTGCACCTGAGACATGCAACTACCATGATTCACCACCTCTCCTTATCAGGGGAGATGTAGTCTACCCAGGGAGCCCAAAATATAGAGAAGCATGGAGGAACCCAAACGACAATTCCCATAAGGCACTGGAGTGGCATTTCCAACAGAAATAGTTTGTATTTTTGTACTTCTTTTGTAGTTTTTGCTGAAAATTCAATTTCCTGTGGGGAGAACCCTTTTTCTAACTCTAATGCAAACAGACACATGCACCCGGACCCCACCCCAAATGCTGGCTTTATTGAGTGCTGGATTAATATACGGGCAAACTAGGCACCTTTCTAGGGCACAAATTCATGGGGGGTCCCCAAAATCAGGGATGTAGTCCTGCCAGAGCAGCCCAGAGTGTCACTCTGACACTTGACATCTAGGACAGAGCTGTCATGCTGTCCTGCAGTGACTCAAGAATGTGGGTACCAACCTCAGGGCAGACTGTTAGGAAGCAGAGCACAAACCCCAAATTTGGTGTGATTTCTATACTTAGATGTCACCAACTAATTATCAAGTGTAAACTCCCAAGGCACTATAACAGCCTAAACATGGCGTCACAGACAGTCCACGTGGGTACTCAGATCTGTCTTACCATGCAGGTGAGCCTGCCTTTGTGATAGATGATCCCTTACACCACGTATCACAGCAATATGCAGGTTAGTCCTAGGCCCAAAGGACCAGTCACTTACCCCAGGTTAATTGCACTTTAGATCTCCCACCAAAGACAACACTTACAGCCAATCTTGTAACGAACTATTTAAAGATTTATTAAATAGGAAAAGGAAACCAGCGAGCTATCACAAGGTTAAAGCAGGTAAACGGACACACAAATGAGTTCCAATCTGAAGTTTCAAAAAAGTTAATAGACGCTTCTATAATACGCAAGCTCTGTATGTCCTTTACGGTGTTAACCCAGGCTAAGCACTGGGGATCTTTTGCTTGTGCTTATTAATCCTTGTTCCCCAGAGTACAAGGAGCATAAAGATCTTATACCTCCTTGTTAGGGGCTTTTATATTCTTCCCCCCTTCTGCACTGAGTTGCAAACTCAGCTGATGGAAGGAATCCACATCCTTCATGGTGGAGGAAGAGTAAACACCAAAGTCTTTTTGGTCCCTTTTAATGTTCCACTCTAGTCCGTCTGGTGTCCATGGGCCTTCCTTGTCAGGCAGGACATAACACCTGCTGTTGGAGACCAGCATTTCACACTAGTTAATGTTACTCTCGTCTGGTGATTTACACAGTTACAGAAGCAAACACTCAAATATTACCTTGCAGGTATGGGTTACAGAGGTTATGAGTGAGATTAAAGCAGGCAGCAACTCACAAGCATTCAATAAATGCTAAACCCATCCTTATAATTCTCATACCTGTTTTAACAATACTGATGTACAGGTGAGCCAGACTGGTTCCAGGTATATGTTTGTCAGTGTTCAGTGGAGGCATGGCGATTTTCGTATGAGCTGGTGAGCGATGCTCCAGTGCTTCACAATTTCCCCCTCCTCCGGCCTTTGTCCATTGGCTCCCTCCAAGGCACATGTTCTTCCCCGAAGAGTCCATTGCCCTGGGAGATGCTGTGGGTAGGATGGGTTCAAGGGGCATAGGCACAGCCCAGCTTGACAGGCAAAGCCCCACCTCTGGTGGCACCAGGGCAGCTTGGTGTGTCTGAGGGCCCCGACATGGTGCTGCCAGCAGTCTGTCCCAAGTGGGGCCAGCGTCCAGCAAGCCAGCCCCTCCTTGGTGCGGCAGCAGCGAGTCTGTCCCTCTCTCAGTGCTTCTGAGGGGAGCTGGGGCTGGGGAGGGAGCCAGTGAGACAGAGGGAGGAGAGACAAGGTGGAAGGGATGAGGATGAGGGAACCAGCCACAGTCACAGTTGGCTGCAGCCACCATCGGTATCACCACACAGCTCCTCATGCTCTCAGCCCCCATTCCCACCCACAGCCCTCCCAGCACAGTCCCTGCAACTGCCCCCCAACCCTCTGCCGTAGGCCCCCAAATCACCCACTCCCACAGTCTCCCACAGTTCCCAGCCACTGCTTAAACCATCCAACCCCTGCTACCCCATCCCCAAATGGGGGATACCTGCAGCTCCCTCCCACACCCTGAAATAAATGCCCCATCGTCCCCTGCCCCCAAATAAATCCAAACCCCACAAAACCTCCTGTGGCTACAACCATCCCACCTCCCTGCCACCCCCCCCCACCCCCATCTCCCTAAATAAACCCACCCGATCACACAACCCCCCAAATAAACACCTCCATGAAACATCACTCTGCCAAAACCCTCCCAGAACTCCCTCCACTCTCCACAGCCCTACACACCACCATCTCCCCATGCACCATTCCTCAAAAAACCCACCTCTTATAACCTGCCCTGTGCCCCAATCCCTACCATCCCCAAACCACTTCCCTCCCCCAATGTCCCTCTTCACCCTTCCCACCCTGCAGCTCCACCACCTCTTACCACACACAGCGCTTTTCTGCTGCCCCAACATCCAACTCCATCTGCCCTACAGATCAGCTCAAATGCCCCCAACTCCTGGCTGCACCAATCCACCCTCTCTCCTCTTCAATAGCTCCAGTCCCCTATGGCTCACCCAGGAACCCCCCTCCACAGGGCCCCTCACACCTTTAGCCCTGGCATCAGCATCCCATCTTCACTTTGGAGCATTATGTGGGGCTGGGGACTTTCCCCTCACAACTCCTTCCTTGTCATTTTGGGGCAATCTCCTGGCAAATCTGTGAGTGGCAAGAGCCAATGGGCTGGAGTGGGGAGCCGGGCCCAGACATGCAGAACAGGATCACCACTGGGGTGAGAGTGGGGTGGTCTCAGTCTCCAGCTCCCCCCACTCCTGGGGCCTGCCCTCCATACCAGGCCAAGACAGAGATAGCAACCCCCTTAAAGGCTTTCTTCGGACAACTAACAGAAGTTTCCAGATCATAGGCCCTGGTTCTCATTGGGGATTTCAATCACCCTGACATCTGCTGAGAGAGCAATACAGTGGTGCACAGACAATCCAGGAAGTTTTTGGAGAGTGTTGGGGACAACTTCCAGGTACAAGTGCTGGAGGAACCAACGAGGGACCGTGCTCCTCTTGACCTGCTGCTCACAAACAGGGAAGAATTGGCAGGGGAAGTAGAAGTGGGTGGCAACCTGGGCAGCAGTGAACATGAGATGGTCGAGTTCAGGATCCTGACAAAAGGAAGAAAGGAGAGCAGCAGAATATGGACCCTGGACTTCAGAAAAGCAGACTTTGACTCCCTCAGGGAACTGATGGGCAGGATCCCCTGGGAGGCTAATATCAGGAGGAAAGAAGTCCAGGAGAGCTGGCTGTATTTTAAAGAAGCCTTATTGAGGGGACAGGAACAAACCATCCCAATGTGCAGAAGGAATAGCAAATATGGCAGGCGACCAGCTAGGCTTAACAGAGAAATCTTCAGTGAGCTTAGACACAAAAAGGAAGCTTACAAGAAGTGGAAACTTGGACAGATGACGAGAGAGGAATATAAAATATTGATTGAGTATACAGGGATGTAATCAGGAAGGCCAAAGCACAATTGGAGTTGCAGCTAGCAAGGGATGTGAAGGGTAACAAGAAGGGTTTCTAGAGGTATGTTAGCAACAAGAAGAAGGTCAGGGAAAGTGTGGGACCCTTACTGAATGGGGGAGGCAACCTAGTGACAGATGATGTGGAAAAAGCTGAAGTACTCAATGCTTTTTTTGTCTTGTTCTTCACAGAGAAGGTCAGCTCCCAGACCACTGCACTGGACAGCACAGTATGGGGAGGAGGTGAGCAGCCCTCAGTGGTGAAAGAACAGGTTAAGGACTATTTACAAAAGCTGGACATGCACAAGTCCATGGGGCTGGATCTAATGCATCCGAGAGTGCTAAGGGAGTTGGCTGATGTGATTGCAGAGCACTTGTCCATTATCTTTGAAAACTCGTGTCGACTGGGGGAGGTCCTGGACGATTGGAAAAAGGCTAATGTAGTGCTCATCTTTTAAAAAGGGAAGAAGGAGAATTTGGAGAACTACAAACCGGTCAGCCTCACCTCAGTCCCTGGAAAAATCATGGAGCAGGTCCTCAAGGAATCCATTTTGAAGCACTTAGAGGAGAGGAAAGTGATCAGGAACAGTCAGCATGGATTCACCAAGGGCAAGTCATGGCTGACCAACCTGATTGCTTTCTATGATGAGATAATTGGCTCTGTGGATATGGGGAAAGCGGTGGACGTGATATACCTTGACTTTAGCAAAGCTTTTGATACGGTCTCCCACTGTATTCTTTCCAGGAAGTTAAAAAAGTATGGATTGGATGAATGGACTAAAGGTGGATAGAAAGCTGGCTAGATCGTTGGGCTCAATGGGTAGTGATCAACAGCTTGATGTCTAGTTGGCGGCCGGTATCAAGCGGCGTGCCCCACGGGTCAGTCCTGGGATGGGTTGGTTTTGTTCAACATCTTCATTAATGGTCTGGATGATGGGATGGATTGCACTCTCAGCAAGTTTGCAGATGATTCTAAGCTGGGGGGAGAGGTAGATATGCTGGAGGGTAGGGATAGGGTCCAGAGTGACCTAGACAAATTGAAGAATTGGGCCAAAAGAAATCTGAGGTTCAACAAGGACAAGTGTGGAGTCCTGCACTTAGGACGGAAGAATCCCATGCACTGCTACAGGCTAGGGACCAAGTGGCTAAGCAGCAGTTCTGCAGAAAAGGACCTGGGATTACAGTGTATGAGAATCTGGGTATGAGTCAACAGTGTACGCTTGTTGCCAAGAAAGCTAATGGCATATTGGGCTGCATTAGTAGGTGAATTGCCAGCAGATTGAGGGAAGTGATTATTCCCCTCTATTCGGCCCTGGTGAGGTCACATCTGGAGTATTGCGTCCAGTTTTGGGCCCCCCACTACAGAAAGGATGTGGACAAATTAGAGAGAGTCTAGTGGAAGGCAACGAAAATGATTAGGGGGCTGGGGCACATGACTTATGAGGAGAGGCTGAGGGAACTGGGCTTATTTAGTCTGCAGAAGACAAGAGTGAGGGGGGATTTGATAGCAGCCTTCAACTACCTGAAGGGGGGTTACAAAGAGGATGAAGCTAGGTTGTTCTCAGTGATGGCAGATGACAGAACAAGGAGCAGTGGTCTCAAGTTGCAGTGGGGGAGGTCTAGATTGGATATTAGGAAAAACTATTTCACTAGGAAGGTTGTGAAGCACTGGAATGGGTTACATAGGGAGGTGGAGAAATCTCCATCTTTAGAGGTTTTTACGTCCCAGCTTGACAAAGCCCTGGCTGGGATGATTTAGTTGGATTGGTCCAGCTCTGAGCTGGGGGTTGGACTAGATGACCTCCTGAGGTCTCTTCCAACCCTAATCTTCTATGATTCTATAAACACACTGGAGAGCAGGGCCTGACAGCTTCACACAGCCTGCCCAGCCACCTATGCGAGAGGCAAGTAGAATGGAACATGGGGGGCATGTGTGAGAAGGGGCAGTGGGCTAGTGGGGGAAGAAGCACAGGCAAGGAGGGAGCAGGTTTGGGGAGGGGAGCAGAGAGGGCAGGTGGAGGAGACAAAGGGCAGGGAACCGGTGTGGGGAGGGAAGGGCATGGCTCTGGCAGTATAAAATTTAGCACTACATCATTGCTCAAAATCACAGGCCATGGAGCCATGTAGGGGCCATCCAGGTCTGGACCCACCACTTCTAAGCAGATAGGGGGCGTTCTGGCTCACTTGACAGCTGCCTAGGGTGGCAGGTTTTGCCTAGGTTGGCAGGGACAGCCAGTCCAAATCTGAGTGGCGCTAGATCACAATGCCACTCACTCAGATTTGGCCCGTCACGATGAAGGGAGAGCTGGGCCAAATCTGAGGAAGTGGTGCTGTGATTTGGCCCGGCTGTTTCTTTTCCTCGCCCTCCCCCCCCCAACCATCAAGCCATGTTGTAAGGAGCAAATCTCTTCCCCCCACTGCTTTAAATATCACTCCACAGCCCCTGCTCACTATTTTATTTGTTTGGTTTTTGTTTTCCGACGCGGATTTGTGCACAAACTGAAATAACGTCACTCACTGTCATGCCATATTAGAAGGTTTGGGGCCCAGAAGCGGGTGCAGCGATGGGTTAATCTGCTCCTGGTTCTACTAACCGCTTAGCAGCCGGGAGGGGATGTCCCCGTGCTAATAAACACTTTGTACTGCTCATCTTGGCCAACATATAGTGAAATAGCGGCTACGACTCTTATGCTAGCTGTGCATGATGGTTATACTGCTGAGGATGAACCCCAGACTGGGGTGTATCTCTGTCTAAATGCTGCACCTGCCAACTGGTTTGCTGGCCAGAGGCTGCCAAAAGTACAGAGTTTTTACAAAAGAGGCTAGGACACTTTCTCCATCCCTGTCCAGTCTGCATGGGATGTGGCAAGTCAGGGGTTAAAAACTTCCCTCAGGCAGCTGCAGACCCCACAGCTGCTGGCAATTAGAGTTTGTCAGCATTCCCCCAAGGAAACTCCCTGCCTAGGGAAGGCTGATTGGGTGATCCTGTCTCAAAGGTAAATTGCTAGTGGGCAGCTGTGTTCCCTGGAGGTGAGGATATATAAATAAAGCAGGCAGCAGGCTTGAGTGGTTTTCCTGTGATTGGGGTGAGGGCTGCTAGGTTTACTGCTTAGAGGAGCTGTAGGGTATTCAAGGGAGGCACTTGCTTTTGCTATCAAAAGCAAAAGTAATTGTTTCTTAGACAAAGTGAATGGGGCCAGCTAGGGATTTCTCTCTGCCCGGTTGATTGCAGACTGCCCGCTCTGAGAGGCAAATGGGTGTGTAGTTGTTCATATCAGCACCATGAGAAATGAGTACTAGATCTATACAATGCTCAGCTCCTGACTATGTAGGGAGGAAGTGGTTCTCTAGCCAAACGCTAGCTCTGCTGTGTGTCTGTGCTGGGTATTGTCTGTGTATCTGTTGCCAGCTCAGTTGCTTGAACAAGACTTTCTAAGGAGTGTTTCTTTCTGACAGCGCTAAGGTCACCTTTAGTGCCTTCTCTTAAATAGGAGAGGCTGTGAAAATAGAAGGGTTCAAGTCCATATGTAAACAGGTGCAGTTCAGTGCTGCCACTAGCACCACATTTGTAAATAAAGCTAGAACTGCCCCCACCCCATAGGTGCTGGAGCTGGGGGTGCTGCTGCACCCGCTGGCTTGATGTGGTGTCCATTATGTATAGGGTTTATAGTTTGGTTCAATGGCTCTCAGCACCCCCCACTCTACAAATTGTTCCAGCGCCCCTGCCCCAACTGTTATCCCCAAAGTTGCTTTAATGGGCTGAAACCTCCTCTATCCCACACAGTCTCCGCTGACTGCCCAAACCATTTATTTAAGCAGCTTTTGCAGTAAACCAGCTCCCATCCTAAGTGGATGCTTAGAATGACACATTCTTCATGTGCAAGTTTACAGGGCAGGTGACTTTTAATTATAATGGCAGAAAACAAATGCAGATGGTGAATTTCCTGTTTACAGCGAGAGGGGAGAGATGACCATTTTGGCTAGGGATAAAATACTTGTCTTAGGGGTTAGACTGCTCTGCAGAGGCAGGACATAACTAATAATAGTGTGGTTTTGTCTTTTATTTTAAAAGTTGCATTGTTCAAATGCATATTGGCTCCTACAGCTAAACCAAAAATCCGTTGCTTAGCAGACAAGCTTTTTGATGATCACCTTTATCATACAGCAAAAACTTCTAGTTTATCCTTCTGGTTGAACAGCTCTGTCAAGAGAAGATTTCTATTGACACACAATATTGGTGGACTGAATAAAATAGAAACGTCCTGCATTTCATCTGCCTTATAATCTTTATTTAGGAACTTCTGTAACCAAAGGGCAGAACTCAAGGGTTGACACTGGCCTAATTTGTAACCTGGTAACCAAAATGCTAATACCATAAGCAATAGCTGTTGCCATTTACTGTAATTGGACTAAAACGGTTCCCTGAGAGATGTCCCGTTAAGCTAATTTCCAATTTAAGTGTCTCTCTTAAGGGGACTATACTATAGTCATTATTTATATAATGTTCACAATATACAAGGGACTTTACAAGCAAGTAAAAAAAAAAAAAGTCCCTGCACTGAAGAGACTGAATGTACAGGTGAAGGATGGGGGAATTGGATACATTAAAAAGCCAAAGTGACAGAACAGTTTAGCTTAACACGTGTCTTCTAATCACTTTTGTTGCCCTTCTCTGAACTTTTTCTAGTATATTTCTTTTGAGATGGGGCAACCAGAACTGCATGCAGTATTCAAGATGTGGGTGTACCATGTATTTATATAGCGGCATTATGATATTTTTTCTTATTATCTGTCTTTTTTTATTAATGGTTCCTAAATTTGTAGCTTTTCTGACTGCTGCTACACATTAAGCAGATGTTTTCAAGAGAACTATCTACAGTGGCTACAAGTTTTCTTGAGTGGTAACAACTACCTTAGAACCCATCATTTTGCATGTATAGTTGGGATTGTTTTTCCAATGGGCATTACTTTGAATTTTATCAACATTTAAATTACATCTGCCATTTTGTTGCCCAGTCACCCAGTTTTGTGAGATCCCTCTAACTCTTCACAGTCTACTTTGGACTTCCGTATCTTGAGTTATTTTGTATTGTCTGCAACTTTGCCATCTCACTGTTTACCCCTTTTTCCAGATCATTTATGAATTTGTTGAACAGCACTGGTCCCAGTACAGATCCTTGGGGGACCCTGTTATTTACTTCTCTCTGCTGTGAAAATGACCATTTATTCCTACCTGTTGTTCCCTATTTTTTAACCAGTCACTGATCCATGAGAGGACCTTCCCTCTTAGCCCAAGATTGTTTACTTTGTTTAAGAGCCTTTGATGACTGACCTTGTCAAAGGCTTTCTAAAAGTCCAAGTACTCTATAGCCACTGGATCACCCTTGTCCACATGTTTGTTGACCCCCCTCTAATTATTCTAATATATTCATGAGGCATGACAGCTTTTGTAAAGTAAAATGACTCTTCCCCAACAAATCATGTTCATGTATGTGTCTGATAATTTTGTTCTTTACTATAGTTTCCACCAGTTTGCCTGGTACTGAAGTTAGGCTACCGATCTGTAATTGCTGAGATCATCTCTGGAGTCTTTTCTAATCAGTGTTACATTAGCTATCCTCTAGTCATTTGGTACAGAGGTTGATTTAAATGATAGGTTACCTACCTCAGTTAGTAGTTCTGCAATTTCACATTTGAGTTCCTTCAGAACGCTTGGATGAATATCATCTGGTTCTGGTCATTTAGTAACTGTTTAATTTATCAATTTGTTCCAAAGCCTTCTCTAATGACCACCTCATTCTAAGACAGTTCCTCTGTTTTGTTACCTAAAAAGATTGTGTTAGGAATATCCTCTGCAGTGAAGACCAATGCAAAGCATTGATTTAGTTTCTCTGCAATGGCCTTGTGTGCCTTCAGTGCTCCTTTAGCATCTCAATTCTCCAGTGGCCCCACTGATGGTTTGGCGGGCTTCCTGCTTTGGATGTACTTAAATTTTTTTGCTGTTAGTTTGTCTTTTGCTAGTTGCTGTTGAAATTCTTTATTGGCCCAGTTGATTATACTTTTACACCTGAGTGGGTGATAAAGGCTGACCTCACTTGCTGAGTGGCACCATTGCAGCAAGACATCTTCATCAAACCTAAAACGAGAGCTAGAATAAACACAACTCTAAATTCACTGCTCTAACCCACAGGGAACAAATTAACTGCATTGTGCTGCCCTTGTCCATCCATTCCCTTGGGATTCTTGCTGATGGTGTATGCTTAATATTGACACTGAAATTAGGTCTTTATAATGGCCTTACCTGATATATTAAAAACTACTTTTGGAGGCTTTATTATTTACTTTTTGTTTTGCGGTAGCTCCTAGGAGCCCCAGTTATGGTAAGAACCCAAAAGACCGTCCTTGCCCTGTTCAGCTGAGACTGTAATTTTATGTAACAAACACATTTTTTTATAGACCATAAATAGAAGAAATGTTTAGTTTTGGGCAAATAGCAGTTCTTGGATAATAAATGTTGAGATAATACAAGTATGAGTTAATTGCAAGAGATAACAGAGGTGAATTGATTAAACCATTTGATCACTATTGTTTCCAACAGAGTAGCTGTGTAATCAGGACCTGATTTTCACCAGCTACTACCGCATGCTAGGGGGAAGGGAAATAATAAATAAACATTTTTATACCTCAACTAGATGCATGATGGCTTTTTAAAGTGCTTAATGCAGACAGGATAGGGGCAGGGGAGTCATACATGTGTAAGAAGACACAGGTGGTTGTTTTTGGATGCCATTTATCAATTTCTGCTTCCCAGCCAGCAAGAGGCAGTGACTGGTTAGATCAGACTGGGCTATGGATGTTGCTTTCCACTCCTTTCTTTTTTTTTCTTCTTTCTCTTCTTACACAAAAGACTGACCCTGTGCCATTAGAGTCTGGAAAATGTGTGGTAGTCTAATGACAAGGTTAAAACCAAGCTATGGAAATGAGAGTGAAAATTACGTTGCAAGCACCACGCTTATCTTTAGTGAATCAAATTGTTTGTTAAAGTTCTTAAATTAAACCCACCCCCTGGGAATTGTATTCATCCAGCATGTAAATCAAGAGGTCATCCAATTTCTTCCCTCTCTCCCACTCAGTGTTTTACTTCTGTTTTCTCTGGCAGGCCCTGTTCATTTTCATAGTTCTGAGGAATTAAACCTTTTCCCTTGCAAACTTGTTCCTTGGACACTACAAAAAGTATTTACTGGTTGCTTGGGAAAGGAACCAGCAATTTCTTCAAGCAATTTAAAGTACACAATAAATTGGTATTAACATGTTCAGTTATCTGATTGGCTGATATGCTTGATGACATCACTAGCGGGGGCTCGTTTCTCTATAGGGAGCCAAGTCACATACATTAAACCACTCCAACGAATTAGCTCCCCAGGAGAGCAGTGCAGGGGAAGAATTATATCTCAGAGGGAGTGTATCTAGGTTGGGAACACTTCCTTCCGTGCTCTAGGGGGGTAGTAATCTGGTATTGGTCCATACAGCTGCCACCTAACTCCTATTCCCCTCCATGCTGACTCATTTCCTTGGAAGCTCCGCCTTGTCCTACCACTCCCCGGCTTGTTAGTGAGTGAGAGCAGTGGGCGCACTATGCTCACTTAAGATCTGGGGAAGCCATTACAAAGACTCATAAAGGGGTTCTTCCTGTCCCTGATTCACTAGCATGTCTGTGCCAAACAAGACCCACACAATAAATTGCCCTGATCCATGCTGAGCTCTGTTTTCAGGCAGGGCTCCCAGGGAAGCCAACAGGAGTTTTTTCTGGCCAGAAGGACAGGGAGAGACCCATATTGTGTAGGAGTATAGACAAGGGGGGAAAACAACAGTGAACTGGTACTCAGAACATGTTTAATACTGGAGCCTTTGGGATCCGACCCTGTGCATGGATGCTCCATCTCTTGAATCACCAGGTGCGAACTGGATGGTTTTTTGGAATCCGGCTTTAATGAAACACAAATTATTTGGCTCAGTACAGGGGTAACTGGGTGAAGTGTTGTGGCCTGTGTTATACAGGAGGTCAAATGCAATGATCTACCTTCCCCATCTGGTCTTAAAATGAATGAAACTCTTTATCCGTGTGTCTGTACTTGTTAATATCAGTAAAACCTCCGAACACAGCAATTGGTGGTCCTTTCTACTGGACGATTTGGAGATAGACAGGTGGTTTGCTAAGTAACCTCGCGAACCCCCATTTCTAGAGAGATGAGCTCTCACACCTGAGATTAGAATTTAGCTCTTGTCTCAGAACTTTAAAATCAAATCCCGGCTGTGTGGATGAGCCATAGTGGGGAGAGACTGGGGTGCAGGGACTGGGGAGAGAGTGGTGGTACAGAGAACCTAAGCAGGAGGCAGCCATAAACTGTCTGCAAAGTGGTGGCCAGAAAATCGGCTTTATTCTTTGACCTCATCTTATGGCCTGGGTCAGCATTCTGAAGGCAAATGACTAGAGCTGGTTGGGAAATGTATTTTGTTTTCCACCAGAAATAAATACATTTCCCTTTTGTCAAAAATGTTCATGGAAATTTAAGGGGTTATCATTGAGATTCCACCCCCCTCCCCAACCAAACAATTTAGACAAAAATAGAAATCTCTACATGAGTGTAGGTATTTCTCCATGAGTGTATAGGGCTGGATTCCTAGGGCCAGGGCGGGTACATAGGAGAAGCAGCTTGTACTCCCCTATTTAGGGACAAGCTTGGCTCACAGCAGATGCCAGGGCATTTTTAATTTGCACCTTTTATGGGCCATTACAGCAGTGTAGAATAGCCAGAGGGCAGGACTGCCCTGGCCACCCTCCCTCCCAGCCCACCTCAGCGTAGCCTCTGACTTGGGTGGGGATGGGCATGGAACCAGCTCTGCTGCCCCCAGCGAAGGTCTTTTGGCCCACGGCTTTTGCCTTGGAGGGATTGTAACGAACTGCAGTCAAGAGGGGAATCCCCTACAGGCTCTGGCCTGCTGTTTTCACTCAGACCTTACTCAGACTGCCACTGAAGTCAATAGTTTTGCTCAGGCAAACTCTCCAGGAAGTACTCATAGACTTTAAGATCAGAAGGGACCATCATGATCACCTAGTCTGATCTCCTGCACAACGCAGGCCACAGAATCTCACCCACCCACTCCTGTAACAAACCTGTGTCTGAACTATTGAAGTCCTCAAATCATGGTTTAAAGACTTCAAGGTGCAGAGAACCTTCCAGCAAGTGACCCGTGCCCCACGCTGCAGAGGAAGGCGAAAACCCCCCAGGGCCTCTGCCAATCTGCCCTGGAGGAAAATTTCTTCCCAACCCCAAATATGGCAATCAGCTAAACCCTGAGCATGTGGGCAAGACTCACCAGTCAGACACCCAGGAAAGAATTCTCTGTAATCCCATCCCATCTCATCTCATCTCATCTCCTAGAACTGGAAGGGACCTTGAAAGGTCATTGAGTCCAGCCCCCTGCCCTCACTAGCAGGACCAAGTACTGATTTTGCCCCAGATCCCCAAGTGGCCCCCTCAAGGATTGAACTCACAACCCTGGGTTTAGCAGGCCAATGCTCAAACCACTGAGCTATCCCTCCCCCCCCCGTAATAATAATAAAAAAGTAATAACTCAGATCCCACCCCATCTAACATCCCATCACAGACCATTGGGCATATTTACCTGCTAATAATCAAAGATCAATTTATTGCCAAAATTAGGCTATTCCATCATACCATCCCCTCCATAAACTTATCAAGCTTAGTCTTGAAGTCAGATATGTCTTTTCTTCTTTTGGGGGGTTTTTACATTTGTATTATATTTTTTTGGGGGGGAGGTAATTTAGAGCTGTATTTTATCTATGAAGGACTGTTTTATTTGAAGGGGCATCATGTTATAAACGCAGCCAGGCACTCAGCAATGCTCTAGTGGTATTTCTCATACCACTGGGAGGCACTTAACATTTAAGATTTGTGCCTTGTTCCATTCTAAGAATGCCAGGGTTCAAAGTGACTCAGGCGGGCCCCACCTGTTCTATCTCACTGCTTCAATAAATAATTGAATTGACATTCATGCATTAATTTTCCAGTGATTCTCATTGCAAATTAAAGGTGTCCTTTTAAATAAACCCTATTAAGAGCAATCTTTTTATTATCCGTGCCCTCTGATAACTGAAAACTAAAGGCACGGCTGCTAGAATCGCAGCAGAGCCGACAACTGGAACTACAGAGAGGAGAAACAGTTGTGTTTTATTAAGGACCTGGTCCAAAATCAATTAAAGTCAATGGGAAGGTTCCCATTGATTTTACTGATCTTTGGATCAAATCCTAAAGTTAGTCATCCATTACATGATACACATATAATAAATATCAGATTGTGTGTCAAAGAGTAGTCTAAAATCCAAAATTGTTAGGTTGGAGAGACAGGTCCTAAAAATTAGATCCAGAGCATATTATAACAGCTGTACTAATCTGGATTCACATGGACCTTCTGAACTACCCATCTGGATTCTGTTCTTATAAATAAATATAATTTTGAAGAACTTTATAAATATGTTACTGTGCTACGTTTCACACAGAGATCATAATATTGAAACTGGCAGGTGGTGGTCTTTCCTCATCTAGAGCAATGTGTTTAAAAGAATGTTTTGCAGGTTAGTGAAGATGTTGATCTTGGATCAAGTCGCTATTTTGTGTAACTTGACAAATTTTATTCCTAGGTGTGCTCTTAGCTCTCAAGTTCATTTAGTTGTCATGCAGCATGAACACAGACTAAATGAAAAAGATTTTAAAAATGACAAGTGACTTTTAGGTGCCTTCATTTTTAATTATTCAACTTGAAAAAACGTTAAAGACTCTCGAGAGCAGGTGCTCAGAACTTTCTGATTATCAGAATTCTTTGGGGCATCTCCAGTTAGGCATCTGGAAATGTAGGCATTAACAATCACTGATCACGTCTGAAAAATCTTGGCCCACAGGGACATCTTACTGCCATTTCCAGATAGTCATTACTCTTTTTTATTAATTGAAGCTGTAAAGCACTGAAACAGACTAAATGTTTTAAAAAAAAAAAAACAACCTACATGAACACAGCGAGTTTAAACAAACAATCAGGAAATGGAGAATGTAAGCTTTCTCATGGCAACATGAACTCCTCCACCTTGCATACTCAGAAATATACAATAAGGAATCTACATAGTAATAAAAATATAGGCTGGGATTTTCAAAGGCACATAATGGGTGCCTGACTGTTTGTGCTTCTGAAATCTTCCCACATCATACACATCTCCAAGGTGCAGGATTTCATATTATGAGACCTGTAGTATTTGAATTCTCTGATGGTTTAATGATTTAATTTGTATGCTTAACTTTTTGCATTTAATTAGCTTGGGGGAGGAGGTTAGGTAAGGTTTGTCCAAGGGATCTACTCCAATATGTTTCTAAATGCAATGAGGGATTAGCTATTTGGGCACATTGGTGGTTGTATTGCACAGTGATCAATAAGGGAGATCTGGAATGATCATCGCGCTTGATACTGCAAAGCCATTTCACTTTAACCCTGAATTAGTTCCCTTCAACTGGGAGAGATGTGAACATAGGCTTCTTTGCTCTTGGAGAAAGTATTTTGATATGCTGGATGCAAGACAATACCCTTTCTGTCTGTCTGGAGAGTCCGTTTAAGAATCGATTTATAGAAAGCACCTAAGCACAGGCTGAAATTGCATTGAAATCAACCAAAAGCAATCCACTCTCTGGGTGTCCACCCAAACTGTAGAGATGACCTTCCAGAGTGCGGTATGTACTCCGCGGCTGTCGTGATGGCCAGTTTAGCTACATGTGATGGAGAGTTACATTTGGATATTGGGCAGAGACTGGGCTCTGTTCTTCCTCAGTTTAATGGCACCCCGTGAACTATTCTTTTTCTCTGTAATTAATTTCATTCATGTAACATTGACAGACCCTGGTCACTGGCGGGCGAGATCAAACCTGGGACCTCTGGAGCTAAACACATGAGCCTCTACTGCATGAGCTAAAAGCCACCTGGCCCTTAGCTAAGGCAGTAGCAGACACATTAATCTCTACGTGGTCTCAGTGCCATTAGAGGGGACAGAACACCACACCAGGAGGTGTGTGGGTTACATTAACAAAGTGGCAACAGCAGCATGATGATGATTTGTATTGCAATAGTGCCTAGAAGCCCCATTGTGGGATTGGGCATTTTAGTTTTACACAACACTTGATTCTGTTTGTCAAGGCCAATGACAGAATTCTCATGCTGACACCTAGACTCTGATAGTAGCAAAGACCACTCAGGACTTCTTATACCACAGGAGTCCCGCTAATCAGGCAGAGAAGACGGTTTTCCCAAGGGCATTCTTAACAAAGGTGAATGTGCAGAATCTACCAATTCCCAGGGGAGGGTCACATTTCTGCTGATTGTGTAAAATCTGCAGTTTCCTGGGTCTCGGAAATGCATCTGATTTAATGAAGGACTCCCCGAGCCCATCCCTTCCTTCCTCCTGCATACATGTCTGACTCGTGCATGTACTTTCAGATATTTATAAAATCAGGAGCACCACCTCTGCACAGGCAGTGTTGATACTGGCATGGGGGGGAAGCCATGAGTCATTGGAGCAAAGGGAGTAACGCCGAATGACTGTTGGTGTATAAAAAGAACAGAATTAGTGGGAATTTTCCAAGGACATCAATACTCCACTTTAGTTCAATTTGATAGGGGCTTGAGCCTGAACTCACCATAATTTTAAAAGAAAACAACAAGACCATGGAAACATAACTCTTGCTATGGGTTCACTCTCAATGACATTGAATTCGCTGGAGCGATCTCAAAGCAGGGTGTATTGTTTATCTGCCCACAACCCATTTGAGGCTTCAGTAATGAAATGCAGCTATCAACATTGGCACAGCCTCTTGGCCACAGTTTCCATACAGTTTGAGGACTCTTTCCGGTACCACCTATTCATGCAGCAAACTAGCTTTATCTGGAGGTGGATACAGAAAATTTGCAAGGCAAGCTACAGAAGGCAGGGGGGAAAAAACCTGTTTCAGCAACTTGTTTATGAGGCTGAAGTGAGTCAAAAACTTCTGATACCACCTACTGTGCTTCCCTGGCGGTGGAAAAAACAGGTTTCCTGGTAGCAAGGGGCACAACCTAATGCAATAAATTAACAGCTATGTTGAAAGACTGAGGACATCTTTTACGCTGTAGGGGGCCTGATTCAAAGCCCATTGGAATCCATGCAAAGATTCCCACTGACTTCAGTGGGCTTTAGACCAGGGGCTTAGCGCGTTCCTTCTTTGAATGGTAAATAACCGTGGACAATATACATAACAGGGCAGTTCAGTAGTAGCATAGACTGGTTTTGCCATTCCTTCATCTACCAGTTGCATTACTGATTATAGCACATTACATCCACAGAAACCTTGAAATGGGAAGCTGGCCTGGAGGTGAAGTTAGGAAACTTGCTGGAGGGGGTCTGCGCGGCATTTGCAGTGAGATGACTGTCTTTAGGAACGGCCTTTCCACCAGAAGAATGACCCTCACAACCCTGACATGCCCTTGTGCTTCCGAAATATCAACTAGCCAAAAAAAAAAAAAATTACCCTGCAACAAATCAAAACCAACGAAAAGTAAATGAATAACATCTACAACACAAACACTACCCCTAACCTGAGTTTCTCCCCCACAACGGGAGACGTTCCAGAGTCTCCATGAAGTCCACTCGAGACTTTGCTCTTTCTTTCTGTTTTACGCAGAAGGCCCTCAGATACTATGATGTTGGGCTGCAGTAGAAATCCCTTAGATACGGAGATGAATGGATTTAGAACCCCTGTGTTGCTTCCAGGGAATCATGCGTTGGCATTTGACTGAGTTTTCTGTAAGTGCAGTTTGTGACTACTCCTGCTCAAGGACTGGTGTGTATATAAGTGTACATAAATGAGTTACACTAGGATCACTCACCTGACACCACATCGCCGATTTCTGCTCGAAAAGAAAGCTGACCGACAGGATCCTGCTATCAGTCAGCAGAGGGCAGCATTATTTTAGGGTGAAAACACAGCATTCTTGATCATAAAACTTAGCCCGTTACTTTACGCTATCCAGTATTTTCATGAGAAAAGCTTTCCTGTTAAATCAAGGGGAAAAAGGGATCTTATGGGTAAAGGTTACAATGGAAATATTCAGAAGTGGGACAGTGAATTTTTTCCAATGGTACCAAACTCCATGCTGTCACCTGCCAGCTTCACACCCAAAACTGCTGCCAGGAAAGTTGGACTCTTACACCTGACTTTGATTTGCTGAAAATCACTTGAATATTTCAGCTAAAAAGGAAAACAGTTATAAAATGAAGCTCTTAAGGACATGCATTTGGCCAAATGGCCAACACATGCTACAAAGAAGAAATGTTGGTTGAAAAATTTTACCCAACTCTGATGAGAGAATACCATCGAAAATGAATGTCTATTAATGAGTGTTCTGGAAAAAACCCAGAAAGGGAAAAACTATTTTTGTATTATTCAAGAAACAACTAAACCCAGAAGATTGTATAAAAAAGTCCTGAATATGTTGTTATCCAGGTGCTTCTTTTCCTGCTGGTCCTGATTCTGCAAAGACTTTCATCTAACTAATTTATGATTGCAATTCTAATTTAAGTTTGATGTGGCTTTAACAAATATAAAAGAGAGTACAGGTGGTATTAAAAAAAACAGCAAGCAAAGAATTGTGTGGGTTAGTTTAAAACAAAAAACCTGGAACCAATTAAAGAAGTGGGTTTTTTATTTATACCTCTACCCCAATATAACGCTGTCCTCGGGAGCCAAAAAAATCTTACTGCGTTATAGATGAAACCGCATTATATCGAACTTGCTTCGATCCGCCGGAGTGGGCAGCCCCGGCCCCCCGGAGCGCTGCTTTACCGCGTTATATCCAAATTCGTGTTATATCGGGTTGTGTTATATTGGGGTAGAGGTGTATTTAATCAAACTAAATGCACAAGACGTACTTTGAGCATTTAATGGTCCTACGTGGTATTTTGAAGGGATTATCTACTTAGTTACAAATCTTTGCACAAGTTAGTTTTAACATTTAAATAGCAAACAGAAAATAATGGTCCTCATTCATTCTTGCATTACTCCAGAGGGGTTCAGTTAAAATTAATGGAGTTTTACTTATGTAAAACCGAGTGAATTGGTGATTGGCTTTAAAATCTTTATAAATCTTTGCCCATTCCTTAATGAACACTTACTGCGTCATCCACTATGTCAGCAATTGTGCAGATTTTAATGGAAGCTATCCTATATCCCTAGAGGCATGATTCACTATTGCCTTGCACCTTGGGCAGTCATTTGCACTAGTGCACACTTGGTGTTTACCACCACGATCCTGGTTGTGCGATGCGGAGTCTGGCCCACAGTGCACAGCAGTTCAGCAGTAGAGCAATCAGGCTAAATTCAAACCTGGTGGAAGAGGATGTTACGGGTGGGATTTAGTCACCCAAATCCCATTGAAATTTGATGGGAATTCAGCACCTAACAGCCTTAGGTTCCTTTGAAAAACCTGGCCTATGTGTAGCTGAGTTCTTACACCTCAATAGCATTGTACTCTAGCCACTTCCCTACCCTAACATCTCCCCGCCCCTAATGTAGACCCTTTGTAGCATGCTGGTTCCACTGGCTCTCCACCTGCCGGAGCTACAAGAAGGGAGCTAATGAGGGAAGATGGCCCGTAATTTTGGTTTCTTGTTTATTAACGGAGACTGAAAACATCCATGCCTTTGTATGGTTAGCCACCACTCCACTTACCTACCAAGACCTCCTGGAGTCATCCATCCATATTCAGAGAACCACGCCAGTGTGTGCTTAACCTTAAGCATGTGCTTAAGTCCTTAGGACAGACTTATGCATCCTGAATTGGGACGAAAATGGGAATGAAGTGTTGATCCTAAGAAAGGTGATTCTTTCAAACTCTTTGTGTTTGAATATTTTCCTGCGTGTTCCATAAAATGCTAGGAGTTTGATATGACATTTTAAAATAAGAAACTGTATAAATGAAGTGGGGAGGAAAAAAGTAATAACTGGAAGAAGTTATAATAACTGCTGCTTTCGGCAACTCCTTGAGTAGCCTTTAACGATCCCTACATAGCTGAAAAATAGCACATACCGAAGGCTCAGAGGGTTGGATTGTTTACTGTCTTGTTTTTATCAGTTTCCTTGGTAGTAGCCACATTGGTAAGACTACCTAACCCTCAGTTCATAATTGTAATGAATCTGGTTAAACAGTTTGGTTAATGATTAAGATCATATAAATATGGGATGAGTAAAAGGAGACTGCGTGTCACTTGTACAAACGGCTGCCTGAAAGACTGTTTGGGGCCAGAAATTCAAGACTACTGGGTAAAATAAGTAGTACCTGCTTGCATCATTTTTTAAACAAGTCCAATCGAATACATTCTGTTCTTTTCAAAGAGCTTTTAAAGCTCCCCTGGAAACGGTGAGTCTTGTCAGAGTACTTGGCACGTCTCAAACCCGGAGTGGGAGAAAGTTACTGTTAACATTTACAGAAGGTTGGTGAGTCACGTTGGTGTTTAGGCGGCTGCGTCTTGCTTGCTCCCTGTGTCTGTTGGAGGGTTCTCCCTTCCCCCTTTTTCTGCATATTTCAGAAACTGCCTGCCCTGCCAACAGTCCTGGCAAGAATAGAAACACAGTAAAATGAAGGGAACTAGAGCTTAGCAGCTGCTGTTTCCTTCTAAAAGATCGTCTATGAGAACACAATATGTGTTTGTGTGATACACATACATAAAACATCCCGAAAGGACTCTTTTTTTTTTTTTTTTTAATCCTGTTTAGAATGTCTGAGCGCCTGCAGCTTTGTGATACCCTGTTTGAAAATATAATTTTCCTCTTCTTGCCTCCACTTCTTTACCTCTTTAGATCTAATGATGCATTAATAGATGTGCGTAATTATGGCCCTGATTCAGCAAAGCCTTAAGCAGCTCTCCCAGTTCCGCAAAATACTTACGTTTATTCTTAAATCGCTGTGGAATTCTGGTTGACCTCACTGGAGCTTAAGCACAACTCAAGAACTTTGACGAATCAGAAGCTCTGTTCATAGGTTCCAAGGCCAGAAGGGACTCGTGATCGTTTAGTCTGACCTCCTGTATAACACAGGTCATAGAACTTCCCCCCAAATAATTCCTAGTGCATGTCTTTTAGGAAAAAAATTGACTCAACAGCCATGTGTGTAAGGTATGAATACCACCAATGCACTGTATTAGATCCACAGTGACAACTTGACATGAAACTGAATTACATTTCTGCAGGGCTTTTTCAGTGTGGTGCCAATCGAAAGCACTTCAGGAAAATGAACACAATTAACTGGACAACTGTGGTTGAATGTGCCAGGTTTAAAAAAAGTGAAATTCTACTCTGAAATGTGATTAAAAAAGGCAACACAGAGCTCTGTGTTTGTCTTTCAGTGGCTCCGTTTCAAAACTGCTCCATTTACAAGTAAAACTACTTTCCCCTAGCTAGCCCCACAAACTCCGATGGGAATCTGAAATTCAAGCTGGGTTCTTTCCTTCTCTCCTGTCATCACCAGTCAGAAAGGTTCTACAGGCCAAATTAAGACCCAGATTCAACAAGATACTCAGGCATGTGCTTAACTTAAAGCATGTGGGTAGAGCTATATAAGTCAAAAGTCTACACTATTTAGGTGCTTGTTTAAGTGCTGAACTACGGTCTAGATCCTCAATCACAATATTGTGTCTGGCGCAACATAACACATGAACTCTGCTGTCTCGGGTTATGCTGCAGGCTGGGTTGGAATGGAACTTGACAAGACTAAATGCATTTAAAGTACCATACCACAAATTATGGCCATGCTGGTTAAAAAAAAATGTTTGATGGTAGGGAAATTCTGAGACCTCAAGTACCAAGAGGTTAAAGAAATGGTTTTCAAAACCTGTTGCTTAATTACCTCTGGGAAGAAAACTGGTATTCAATGCCATTTTGTCTGTAATTAAAATAATAATGGATTACATTTTGAATGCAATAACATTTCCTAAAGAATTACAGCACTCACACACCAACCGTAACAACTTGCCTAATACCCACCATTTCCCTGGGCCTGAAAATTGCTGCCTTAATGGAATTCCTGGACCCCAGTAACTCAGAGGGAAAGAGACTGGAGTTGAACATGGGACTCCTGCATATCAGTGAAGGCTACGCAGCTCTTTCGTCTCTGTAACATAGTGTGTATCCTTTTGTTTTCCTATAAAGCCAAGACATCGTGAGCACAATGTTGTGACAGACTATTATTGACCATTTCATCAACTTTGGCTAATGAGTCAGAAGATATTTCTGATCCATTTGCTCTCTGCAGCTAACTTTCTGGCCACGGTTTAAACTAAAAAATTTAAAATAGTTATTTTTAAAGATCTCTAAGCCCAAGACATCTGAGCACTGCACAAAAATAAATTAGCGACAGGAGGAAATTTAAAAGAGGAAGTAAGTTCCATCAACAAATAAAGCATTGGAACTGGCATGGAGAATGCTAACTCAAACATCTCGCTGCTAACCCACTCATCAACAGCCAGAGGACAAGTGAGACAGAGAACCAAATCCAACTTGAGCCCTAGTTGAAAGGATTTCAGAGCCCGACTTTGGCACCTCTTAAGGGTTGGAGGGATGTGTGTACTGTTTATCACACGTGTTTTTCCTTTAATGCTTTAAGCAAACTGTATTTTCCCATTGCAGAAGGAGGTTGCATAGTTATCTGCAGAAGGGAAATCAAATCCCTCAGGAAATGCTGTAACAAACATAAGCATTGACCTACCCCTGTGCATTATTAAATAGTTATTTTAAGACATAGTGTCCATGGCCTGTTTAGCCTTGGTTTTCCCCAGATGAGCTCCAAAACTCAGACACAATATAAACTATGGCCAGTTCACATTACCTTAATTCTAGTCTGAGCCTGTAGGATTTGCCTGCTTTAGAAGATTATCATCTCCATTGTCGGGGAAGAGCTAAAAGACGCTAGTGCAGTTGTCTTCATGTTGTTTTCTCTGATGTGTGGGTGGATTGATATTTTTTTCCCCTTGACATGGTGGTAAACTCCTAAAAGGCCCAATCCTGTTATATACTGACCACCTAGGAAGAGGCGCAGCATCTCACAATTTCAATCAGAGTTGAGGGCTCTCAAGCACTTCTTAAATAGGGCTGGTTGGTGCAGACCCTGATGTAGATTTTAATATTAAAAAATAACTCTGGTTTTTGAGAGACTCCAGCACTTCTTTCCCTTTCAACTCCCCATGACAGTGTGGTGATTCTGTATGTTGCCACTGGTGAGACCTCATCTGGAATATTGTGTGCAGTTCTAGTCTCCCATGTTTAAAAAGGATGAATTCAAACTGGAATAGATACAAAGAAGGGCTACTAGGGTGATCCGAGGAATGGAAAACCTGTCTTATGAAAGGAGACTCAAAGAGCTTGGCTTGTTTAGCCTAACCAAAAGAAGGCTGAGGGGAGATACGATTGCTCTTTATAAATATACCAGAGGGATAAATATCAGGGAGGGAGAGGAATTATTCAAGCTTAGTACCAATGTGAACACAAGAGCAAATGGATATAAACTGGATACTAGGAAGTTTAGACTTGAAATTAGATGAAGGTTTCTAACCATTAGAGGAGTGAAGTTCTGGAACAGCATTCCAAGGGGAGCAGTGGGGGCAAAAGACATATCTGGCTTCAAGACTAAGCTTGATAAGCTTATGGAGGGTGTCAAGACTGAGATCCCCACTTTGAACTTTAGGGTACAAATGTAGGGGCCTGCATGAAAACTTCTAAGCTTAACTATCAGCTTAGCTCTGGTTCGGCTGCCACCATCAATGGATTCCCTCCCTGGGAAGCCTTGAAAAAACCCTCACCAAATCCCTGGTGAAAACAAATCCAAAACCCCTTGGATCTTAAAACAAGGAGAAATTAACCATTCCCCTCCTTCCTCCCACCAACTCCTGGTGAATCAGTTCCAACCCCCCCCTGGGATCTACAACAGGGAGAAATTAACCATCCCCCCTCCTTCCTCCCACCAACTCCTGGTGAATCAAGATCCAAAACCCCTTTGGGTCTAAAACAAGGAAAAATCAATCAGGTTCTTAAAAAGAAGGTTTTTAATTAAAGAAAAAGGTAAAAATCATCTCTGTAAAATCAGTATGGAAATAACCTTACAGGGTAATCAAACTTAAAGAGCTCAGAGGACTCCCCTCTAGTCTCAGGTTCAAAGTACAGCAAACAAAGATAAACACTCTAGTAAAAGGTACATTTACAAGTTGAGAAAACAAAGGAAAACTAACACGCCTTGCCTGGCTATTTACTTACAAGTTTGAAATAGGAGAGACTTGTTTAGAAAGATGTGGAGAACCTGGATTGATGTCTGGTCCCTCTCATTCCCGGAGAACGAACACACTCCCAAACAAAGAACACAAACAAAAGCCTTCCCCCCCCAAGATTTGAAAGTATCTTGTCCCCTTATTGGTCCTTTAGGTCAGATGCCAGCCAGGTTACCTGAGCTTCTTAACCCTTTACAGGGAAAAGGATTTTGGAGTCTCTGGCCAGGAGGGATTTATAGTACTGTACACAGGACAGCTATTACCCTTCCCTTTATAGTTATGACAGAGGGGATGGTATGATGGGATAGCCTAATTTTGGCAATTAATTCATCTTTGATTATTAGCAGGTAAATATGCCCAATGGCCTGTGATGGGATGTTAGTTGGGGTGGGATCTGAGTTACTACAGAGAATTCTTTCCTGGGTGTCTGGCTGATGAGTCTTGCCCACATGCTCAGGGTTTAACTGATCACCATATTTGGGGTTGGGAAGGAATTTTCCTCCAGGGCAGATTGGCAGAGGCCCTGGAGGATTTTTGTCTTCCTCTGCAGCGTGAGGCGCGGGTCACCTGCTGAAGGATTCTCTGCACCTTGAATCTTTAAACCACGATTTGAGGACTTCAGTAACTCAGACATAGGTTAGGGGTTTGTTACATGGGTGGGTGAGATTCTGTGGCCTGCGTTGTGCAGGAGGTCAGACTAGATGATCATAATGGTCCCTTCTGACCTTAAAGTCTATGAGCCTATGAGAAAGGAGAACTTGAAAGTCAATGGAACTGCGTATATTAATGCCAACAGAGAATTTGGCCTGCAGCAAAGGTATAAAGTACCCAAGGTAGCTCAAGTTCTTCAAATCTCCAATGAATGAAAATCAATGCACCATCCTCTCCCTTCCAGCTTGAGTTGGAGGACAGCTGACCTGAAGAGAACCTCACAAATGGAGATGCTCCAGGAAACAAGATGATTTCCAGGTGTAGAGACACCCAACAAGGTGCCAAAGTCCTATAACGGCACATTTTAAAGCGGGAAATGTAGTTACCCCTGTTCAAGCAGTGTAATTATGTGTTTTTATACACATAGGGACAGTGGAAAAGACTTCGCCGGCACTTTATATTTTTCATTTGTGACCTGATTTCAAAGGGTGAGAACACCTCTGAAACTCGTGCAAGCAAAAGAATAGTGGAGCAGTAAATGGGATGCTTTTCAGAGACACAGAACTCAGTGTTCATCCATGTGAGGATTATGTTTACATGTTTAATATTAAGTGAATGATAAAATTTTAAAAACTAGGTCAACCAGCCCTTCACCCTGCCAAGGCAAGGTTTTTCCCTGCAGTCTCTTTCCTAGTGACTTTCCAGATTCGTTTTACACATCCAAGGGGTTGGCCTGAAACATTTCAATGACTATTTCAAACAGTCTGATAGATTTCACTCTTTTTTTGTTCCTGCTGTTCACCCTAAATTTCCCTTTCTCAATGTTAGACTCATAGATTTTAAGATGCGAAGGGAAAATCATGATTCTCTATTCTGACCCTCTGCACATTGCAGGCCACAGAAAATCATCCACCCCGTCCTGTAATAGACCCAGAACCTCTGGCTGAGTTACTGAAGTCCTCAAATCATAATTTAAAGACTTCAAATTACACAGAATCCACCATTTACACTAGTTTCAAGGTGCAAGTGACCCATGCCCCAGGCTGCAGGGAAAAGTGAAAACTCCTCAGAGTCTCTGCCAATCTGAGCTGGGGGAAAATTCCATCCCAATCCCAAATATGGCAATCAGTTGGACCCTGAGCATTTCAGCAACACCCAACAGCCAGACAAGTGGGAAAGAATCTCTGCAGTAACTCAGAGCCCTCCCCAGTTAGTGTCTCATCACCGGCTGTTGAAGATATTTGCTGCTAGCAGTCACAGATCAACTACATGCCATTGTAGACAGTCTTGTCATATCATCCCCTCCATAAAATTTATCAAGCTCAGTCTTAAAGCTAGCTATGTTTTTTGCCCCCACTGCTCCCCTTGGAAGGCTGTTCCAGAACTTCACTCCTCTGATGGTTAGAAACCTTCATCTTATTTCAAACTTCAACTTATTGATGGCCAGTTTGTATCCATTTGTTCTTGTGTCCACATTGACACACAACTTAAATAACTCCTCTCCCTTCTGATGTATTTATAGAGAGCAATCACATCTCCCCTCAGCCTTTGTTTGGTTAGGCTAAACAAGCCAAGCTCTTTGAGTCTTCACTCATGAAGTAGGTTTTCCATTCTTCTGATCATCCTAATAGCCCTTGTCTGCACCTGTTCCAGTTTGAATTCATCCTTCTTAAACATGGGAGACCAGAACTGCACACAGTATGCCAGATGAGGTCTCACCGGTGCCTTGTATAATGGTACTAACAGTTCCCTATCTCTACTGGAAATACCTCCCATGATGCATCCTAGGATTGTGATCAACTACTACACCCAGATCTTTCTCCTCCTCTGTCACTTCCAACTAGGGTGACCAGATGTCCTGATTTTATAGGGACAGTCCCAATATTCGGGGCTTTGTCTTATATAGGTGCTTATTACCTTCCACCCAATTTTTCATACTTGCTATCTGGTCACCCTACTTCCAACTGATACATCCCCAGTTTAGAGCAAAAATTCTTGTTAGTCCCTAAATGCATGATCTTGCACTTTGCACTGTTAAATTTCATCCCATTTCTATTATTCCAGTTTTCAAGGTCATCCAGATCTTCTTGTATGATATTCCAATCCTCCTCTGTATTGGCAATACCTCCCAACTTTGGGTCATCCGCAAATTTTATTAGTTCAGTCCCACTTTTTGTGCCAAGGTCATTTAAATAAAAATGTTAAATAAGATCAGTCCCAAGACTGATCTCTGATGAACTCCACTAGTAACCTCCCTCCAGCCTGACAGTTCACCATTCACTATGACCTTTTGTAGTCTTGCCTTTAACCAATTCCTTATCCATCTTTTTATTCTCATATTAATCCCAACCCTCTCCAATATAACTAATAATTCCCATGTGGAACTGTATTGCATGCCCTACTGACATCCAGGTAGATTAGAGCTTCTGCATTTCCTTTGTCTAAAACATCAAGTTATCTTCTCAAAAAAAGAGATCAGGTTCGTCTGGCATGATCTACCTTTTGTAAAACCTGTATTGTATTTTATCCCAATTACCGCTAACGTCTATGTCCTTAATGACTTTCTCTTTCAACATTTGTTCTAAGACCTTGTATACTACAGACCTGTAGTTTCCCAGATTACTTTTTCCCCCTTTCTTAAAAATAGGAACTATATTAGCAATTCTCCAGTCATAGGGTACGATCCCAGAGTTTACAGATCTATTAAAAATCCTTGCTCTTGGGCTTGCAATTTCATGGGCCAGTTCCTTTCATATTCTCGATGAAGACTATCTGGGCCCCCTGATTTAGTCCCATTAAGCTGTTTGACTTTGACTTCGACCACAGAAGTGGTACTTGCTACCTCCATATCCTTGTTTACATTAGCCACCCTGCCACTATCCTTAAGCTCCTCATTACCCTTATTAAAAATTGGTTTGTTATAGTATTACTCTGCACGAAACTCCTTCAAACCACACTAATTTCTCTCTCCCCCCACCCCTTAATGTTAACACCCTTCAAATACTTTTATCACAGATACTCCTTAGTTTTCTTTCCACCACGTACAGAATTTAACTCATCCCTGAGTCAATGACTCTAGCTGGCCTCATCAATCTGGTGGGGGTATTCTGCAAAGTCTCTCCAGTTTCAGTGCCTTGAGGGTGCCTAGTATTGAATGAAATATTCTAGGTCTGGTCACACCAGGGTCATTTAGAGAGACCTTGCATAAGTTGTAGAATGCACTGTTGGGACTGGGTTTTTCTTTAAACCTCTGGTTCTGGTGAGAAAGCTATATGTAAGCAGGGAGTGGACCTACTATTGTGGGGAACTTTCCTGGCTTATAAGTTACCCTGGTGAAATGGGCTAGTGAGAGGATCTGAGTCCTCGCTCCCACTTCCTTTACCCAGAGGCCTGCCTGCCCTCGAGGGCTCCCCTTCCACTCTGCTGTGTGGCAGAGTCCTTGTAACCCCAACAAGGCTGGGCCTAGCATTCCTGGGGGGGTCGACCCCCAACCTTGTCATGGTCACTTAGGACAGGGGCTAGGGTGTCCTCACTCTGGGGTGCTCTCTCCGCACTGGACGCTTCCCTGGCCCACTGATCTTTACATACAGTTCAAAGCAAATACAATTTATTAAAGAGCATTGCCCCCTTCCCCGCCCCCCGCTGGGGTTACGATTCCCCTCCCAGTCTAGCCTGCAAGGCCTCTTGGCTGGGGTCGTATTTCTGCGCTGGGCCCACCGCCAGGGTCCCCCCTTGCTCTCCCCAGCTGCTCACTGCACTCGGCTCCGGACTGCTCCAGCCTCAGCTCCAGCTCCACTCGGCCTCAGCACGGCTGCTGCTCTGCCTCCAGCCCCCTGGGCTGTTTCTCTGACCCCTCTGGCTCTGGTTGCTACAGCTCTGCCCCAGCACAGGTCTGCTCCCTGGGCTGCTTCTCTGGTTCTCTCCGGCTGGTGCGGCCCTGCTCCCTAGCTCAGCTCGGGACCCTGCTCTCTCCTTAGCTCGGCCCCACTCTGTTCCAGGCAATTCCAGCTCTCACAGAGGATGGGACCCCCCTGGCCTCCTGACTCCCTGATTAGCTGCCCGCCCTGTCAATCAAACTGATCTGGAGCATTGGCCTCTCCCCATTGTTCCTGGGGACTGTCAGTCTCAGGTCTTGATTTCCCATCGACCCTTCCCCTTTCTTTTGGTACTGGGAAATAGCCAATAAAAAAAACAACAACCAACCCACTGAGTTTTAGTAAGGGGCCAACAGTCCCCTTACATATAGTAGGAGAAGGGGCTATTAGTGTGCGGTAAAATCAGTCAGACATCTGTAAAGTCCAATCTCATCCGATAGCTTGCTCCACAAATGCATCCCTAAGGGAGTTAGGCTCCTCTGAAAATCCCAGTACTTCTGGGAAAGACATTGTAGTGTATTGAAAACTGTAAAAATTACAAAATGTCACTTTAAATCTGATGGGCAGGGGGAGGGTTCCTGGGCTTCTTTTGTAGGCTCAGAGGCTCTGAAGGAAGCATGTGATCTGTGTCCTGAATAGACAGTCTGCAGAGAGTCAGCCTACAACAAGGAGGATGAATTGTGCCTCTCTGTTTTAGGGAGCAGCCTGCTTTGTCTCTCTCTGTTTTGAGAGCTGTTGTATGTTGAGGTTCTGAATTCCAAGAAACGAAGTATCGTTATGTTGCAACCTTCTTGAAAGAGTATTTTATGTCTTTATCTAACTTCTCTTGATGAATGCCATGAACATAACAGACACCATATGCATTCTAATAAAAGAAGTTGCTGAAAACTCAAAGCGTGACAAAGAGAGACAAAGCATGCTCCATTGCTTTCCAATAACATCTCTGGCTCCCTGACCGAGATTTTGGTTTATACTATTTAAGTCAAAGAAATTAAAATTAAAATGTAATTTTCCTTTAGAGCCTTTTTGTAAGCTAAATATTACAGCGTTGGGTCAGAAAGAGAGCACAGGAATGTGTCAGCACATGCACAGTAAGAAGCGATGACATTTCATTCTCCAGCTCCCATTTAGGCTTATCTTATATTACATGCCATTTCCATCTCGTTATTAACGTCTGGGTCAGTGCGTGGGAAGTGGCGAGAAGTCAACTTGCAATGCCTTCTGGATGGGATGGTATTAAGTTATTGGGCAGCGCAGCAGTGGAGAAGCAGCTCTTTGAGTAACATTGTATTATGTTTTTATGGATGAAAATCATCTCATACGATGAGGAAATATCTATTATTTCTATATGCACTGACTGACTGTGCCTTGATTTCATCTGGGAACTATTAGCCAGATTCTTATTCATGTTAAGGATCACTTTGCTCTGTCAATACTGCCACTGATTGAAATGGGCTGAATCACAGCCTCTCTCTTTGCAGCAATACAGAGGAAGAAGAGAGAATAAGACACCCCGCACTCACCTGCATGGCCTCCTAGCCTCTCAACTGCAGATGCTGTAGACAGAGCCGCTGCTCTGTGCCTGATATTCTCCACCCCTTTGCAGAAAGGGATGAGGAATGGACCTTACATTATGCAGACATTTATTAAATAGACTCTTGGGGAAGAGAACTTTTGTTTGTGGTTTTTTTCAGATCCCTTTTAGCAAATACACTGGACCCTCGCTAGAACGCGCGTCTGTATAGCGCAAATTCGCATATTACACAGTCGCGGCCATGGATCCCAAATTTAATTACTTTAATTGCAATTCATTTTAACACGGTCCCCACGGTACCATGCATGGATCCCAAATCCCACATTCTAGCGAGGGTCTGGTGTACATTCCATTTTTGAGATGTGAAAAACGACTCTTCAAGATTGTAGGACAATCTAAGGTATAGGCCACTTCTACATTGATAGATGCGTTAATCTTGGACTTAGTCACCCTTTTAGTTAGAACCATTTCTATTAAATGTGAGATCATGGTGATGTGAAATGGATATGCCCAATTCTCAACTTTTGTTTTAAAGCCCTCATGGTCACAAAACAAACCTGTCTTTTAACCAGTTACTGATCCATGAGAGTTCCTTCCTTCTTATCCCATGACAGCTTACTTTGCTTACAAGCCTGTGGTGAGGGACCTTGTCAAGGCCTTTCTAAAAGTCCAAGTACACTATGTCCACTGGATCACCCTTGTCCACATGTTTGTTAACCCCACCTCCCAGGCTAAAAATTCTAATAGATTGGTGAGGCATCACTTCCATTTCCAAAGCTGTGTTGATTCTTACCCAACAAATCATGTTTATCCAGGTGTCTGATAATTCTGTTCTTTGCTATAATTTCAACCAATTACCTGGTACTGATGTTAGGCTTACTTGCCTGTAATCGTCAGGATTGCCTCTGAAGCCTTTTTAAAAATTGGTGTCACATTAGCTATCCTCCAGTCATCTGGTACAGAGGCTGATTTAAGTGATGCCACGGTTAGTTGTTCTGCAATCTCATATTTGAGTTCCTTCAGAACTCTTGGGTGAATACCATCTGGTCCTGGTGGCTTATTACTGTTTAATTTATCAATTTGTTCCAAAAGCCCCTCTATCAGCACCTCATTCTGGGACAGTTCCTCAGATTTGTCACCTAAAAAGAATGGCTTAGGTGTGGGAATCTCCCTCACATCCTCTGCAATGAAGACTGATGCAAAGAATTTATTTAGCTTCTCCACAATGGCCTTGTCCTTCCTTGAGTACTCCTTTAGTACCTTGATGGTCCAGTGGCCCCACTGATTGTTCAGCAAGCTTCCTGCTTCCAAGGAACTTAAAAAAATGTTTCCTGTTAGGATTGTGAAGAGCAATTACCAAAAGAGACACACAATTTCTTGCCCTGCCTAATTGTACTTTTACACTTGACTTGCCAGAGTTTATGCTCTTTTCTATTTTCCTCATTAGGATTTAACTTTCAATTTTTAAAAGATGCCCTTTCACATCTAAACACTTCTTTTACTTTGTTATTTAGCCATGGTGGCACTTTTTTTTTTGTCTTCTTACTATGTTTTTTAATGTGGGGTATACATTTAATTTGAGCATCTATAATGGTATTTTTAAAAAGTTTCCATGCAGTTTGAAGGCATTTCACATTTGTGACTATACTTTTTAATTGATATATAACTAGCTCTCAAATGTTTGTGTAGTTCCTCTTTCTGAAGTTAAATGTTACTATGGTTTGCTTAAGACTAAATCAAGAATTGCCTCTCCCCTTGTGGGTTCCAGGACTAGCTCCTCCAAGAAGTAGTTATTTATGGTGTCTAGAAACTTTATCTGTGCTCATCCACACCTGTTGGCTTTCCCCCAGCCCTTAGTTTAAAAACTCCTCTACAGCCTTTTAATTTTACATGCCAGCAATATGGTTCCATTTTGGTTTATCCTCCCTGTATAGGTTCCCTGGTTCCTAATAAACCTAAACCCCTCCTCCCTATGCCATTGTCTCATCCTCAAATTGAGACCCTGCAGTTCTGCCTGTCTAACTGGCCCTCCACATGGAACTGGAAGCATTTCAAAGGTGCTGGACTTCAAGCTCTTACCTGGAAGGATGGCACACAGAATCTCTCCTTGGCATGAAGGCAGCCTGCCAAAATACCAAGAACCCACTGTGAGGGGAGGAGTGCAGCGCTCAAGTCCAACTACTGCATATGCTACCACCAGCAGCAAGCACCAGCCAGCAGCAGGATGGCTTGTACTCTGCTCCTAGTCCGAGGAGCAGGGATGTGCACTGCAGAGTGTATTACAGAAGCTCGCTAGGATGCTTTGTGGAGAGGATGCACCTGAGGCCAGTATCTCTGCTCAGCCTCTCTCTGTGGGGTTTGGTGCAAACAGAGAAAGCTTTAGCTCAGTGAGCACAAGCCTTCAAAAAGAAAACCCTGTTGACTATCTAGTTACTGTGGGCCAGATCCTCTGCTGGCATGATCAGGTGTCACTCCAAGTACTTCAAGGAGCTGCACCATTTTATACAGCCTGACAATGCAGCCGGGTGCCTAACTGCCAGACCTAACTAGCAACTTACTTTATTAACACCGCTTTTTGTCAGCAGCTTTAGATGCAGTGAAGCAGCAGGGACTTTCCATTTTAATGTCTGATGATATCATCTGAGACAAACCATGTACAGCTATGCATTTGAAAATACGCGAGAGGCAGGAGACTTTCAAAGAGGTTTTAGGTTCTGTTACTTCTTGGTGTAGAAAATAAATGTTCTGTATTAGCATTAAATTGTTTAAATTAACCTCTGACAACTCTGACCGTCTCATACATTCAAAAGCTGATGTGCATTTCAAGCGCATTTCATCTTGCCAGCGGAAACAGTTAAAAGTGAGGATACTGTAAAAGTTAAGGCAAAATTTACTCCCAACAGATATCAGTTATTGAACATTACCTAAGGCAATCACATCACCACATTAAGAAGTTCTCTAACAGTTCAGGGAGGATACACACATGTATATTCACACATGAAAGAAATTCAATCCCTGTGTTAGTGCTACTGTCCACGGGACCAGGGCCTCCCAGGGAGGACGGGGGGGGGGGGGGGGGCAAGTGGGGCAATTTGTCCCAGGCCCCGCAGGGGCCCCCACGAGAGTTTTTCGTGGAGTGGGGTCCTTCACTTGCTCCGGGGTCCCCGGAGCTTCTTCCGCTCCGGGTCTTTGGCGGCAATTCGGCGGCAGGGGGTCCTTCCGCTCCGGGACCCGCCGCTGAAGACCCCAGGCCCCCTGAATCCTCTGGGCGGCCCTGCACAAGACCTTAAATATGCAGCTGCTCTGTTGCCTCCACTATATTTGTTATGAAAACCCATTTGACATCTGAATTTGAGATCCATTTGTCATCAGATTCATTTGTCAAATCCAAGTGGATGTTTCTGCTAAAATGATCAGCAGTAGAATATTTAACAGTGTTAACATTGCCCTCTTTAGGTTTCAGTGTTAACAACCCCGCTGAGTAGAATGAGGCTGATGCCAGTTCTCAGAGCTAGTGTTTCAGGCTGGCTGCAGGCTCAGGAAGACATCATTGCACCATTCCAACTTCTGGCAATCAGATGCTATGGACACCCAGAGCACAGGTTGCATTCCTGCCCATCATGGCTAAAGCCATTGATAGACCTATCTTCCATCAACTTATTAATTCTTTTTTTTAACCCAGTTATAGTTTTGGCCTTCACAACATCGTCTCACAGGTTGACTCTGCGTTGTGTGAAGAAATATTTCCTTATGTTTGTTTTAAACCTGCTGCCTGTTAATTTCATTTGGTGACCCCTAGTCTTTGTGTTATGAGAAGGAGTAAATAACTCTTCACAGTCTACTTTGGACTTCCGTATCTTGAGTAGTTTTATATCATCTATACTGCCACCTCACTGTTTACCCCCTTTCCCAGATCATTTATAAATATGTTAAACTGCACTGGTCCCAGTGCAGATCCCTGGGGGGCCTTCCTATTTACCTCTCTCCATTCTGAAAACTCACCATCTATTCCTACCCTTTGTTTCATGTCTTTTATCCAGTTACTGATCCATGAGAGTTCCTTCCTTCTTATCCCATGACATCTGGCTGGAAATGGATGACAGGATTGGATCATTTAATGATTACCTGTTCTGTTCATTCCTTCTGAAGCACATGACATTGGTCACTGTTGGAAGACAAGACACTCGGCGAGGATGGACCATCGGTTCTGACCCAGTATGGCCTTTCTTATATTAGTACATTGTGTACGAGTGGGAGTTATCTCTCTGTTTAATTCACTCTGTGAGGTCACTTATTTATTTTTTCCATAGTAACATGCATTGGTTAATAAAAGCATAGGGACTGCCAGATTGGATCAGACCAGGGACCAATATCCTATTTCCCCACAATAGTTAGTATCAGCTGAAGGTGCAAGAAACCCTGCAATATGCAGTTATGGGATAACTTACCCCAAGGGGAAGCGTCTTCCTGACTCCCATTAATTAATGGTTGCTTTATGCTGTGAGACATGAGGGTTTATCTCTCTTCCAAAACTCATTGTCCATATTAATATCCAGTCCTGTTTCTTTGCATTCTGCGACGTTCCTGGTTTCAATGATCCCTTGTGGCTCCTGAGTTTCTTAACCTTTCTTGGTTAGTGTCATGTTATTGGTTGGTGTCAGCAATATTATTTACATGCTTTGTTTGGTCTGCAAATAGAATTCACCTCTCATCCTAGATTGTTCTTTACATTCACTGTACAAAGTGCAACTATGCATTTTGCTTTATATTGGGATGTGGACATTTTGGGGTATAGTCACTTGATTAAACTATACATTAAGTGGGCCTTTAACTCCAAATTGCTTCCATCACGGATGAGTGACTAGATCTTTTCCCTATCAAATCTCTATGATAGGTTAGTATAGTGCACGGCAGAATTACAGTAATGTGTCACTGTGAGGAATGGTGGTAAATTCCACTCAATATCATGTATGTTGGCTCACACCCGTACAATTCAAATGAAATGCTGTTTCTAGACATGTTTACAGCCCCCAAAGAATACTCAAGAGAACTTGCCAGCAATTTTATTGAAAGGGTAAAGAGAGAATACTGAATCCAGCCAATATAAACCATACCAAACAATGTGCTGAAATAAATAGTTGGTGTCATAAGGTCACCTTACTACAATAAATGGCCTGGGGTCTGGAGAAGGGCAAGATATGAGAAAGAAAGCATCATGTAAGCCAGCAGGAGGGGCAGAGTGGCTTATAACAGACAAATGAGATGGTAGGAAGAAGGACAAGGTGGTTGAGACACAGTCTGTTATTGGGCCATCTTCTCTTGGTGAGAGAGACAAGCTTTTGAGCTACACGCAGCTCTTCTTCCTGTCTGGGAAAGGTACTGAGAAGCATCACAGCTAAATACAAGGTGGAACAGATTGTTTACAAGTCATTAACAAACATAGTTCTAGGACCCATTCAAGGTGATAAGGGGAACAAAGTATTGGAAAGTAAAATTCTTTATTTCTGAATTGAATTTCTTCAGACAGTATCCATGGCACCTGGCTTCCCAGAAGACTGACTACATAAAAGCCATGTAGCTGTAGAAGATGAAACTTAAGTTATCAGTGTATAACAATCATCTTGGTCACCACGGGGAAATGAACCTGTGACCTTCACAGCTATTGGCAGGAGTCTCTCTACGCAGCATAGGCTAAAGAAGCTCTTCTTGTATGCGACTGTAGCAGACTTGTATTGTTTGTGGCTTGGACAGAAAGCAGGAAGCATAACACACTGGACAGTGGATTACACAAAGAGCATTTTTCTTTCACCATTGTTCACACTAGGATAACAGGCTGAATGGAATTTTGACCAAATTCTCCTCCTTTTCTCCCTCACCCACTTTGGAGATGAGAAAAAGCATGAGACATTTTCTTGGAAATTTGTAAGTATCTGACAACAAGGGCTGATAGCAATAGCACTTCCCCACCCTTAAGTAGAAATTTTATATCTTTGGCACAATGATGCTAAAAACTACATTGCCTTTTTATGGGAACAAACGCTGATAATGTGATATGTTCAGGGGCCACCCAATGAAATTAATAGGCAGCAGGTTTAAAACAAACAAACAGGAAGTATTTCTTCACATACTACACCATCAACCTGTGGAACTTGTTGCCAGAGGATGTTGTGAAGGCCAAGACTATAACAGGATTCAAAAAAGAACTAGATAAGTTCAGGGAGGATAGGTCCATCAATGGCTGTTAGCCAAGATGGTCAGGGATGCAACCCCATGCCTTGGGTATCTCTAAATCTCTGACTGCCAGATGCTGTGACTGGACGATGGGATGGATCATTTGATAACTGCCCTGCTCTGTTCATTCCCTCTAAAGCTGCTGGCACTGGCCACTGTTGGAAGACAACAACCCCACCTCCTCAGATGCATAGAGCGAAAGTCACAGACGCAGGCACCATACACTGACACATGGAGAGAAGGGAGCCACCCCGCAAGTGGAGAACCAGTGTTGACAGGGCCAATTCAATCAGGGTGGATGTAGTCCACTCCCAATAATAGATGAGGAGGTGTCAATTCCAGGAGAGGAAAAGTTGCTTCTGTAATGAGCCAGCCACTCCCAGTCCCCACTCAAGCCCAGATTAACGGTGCTAAATCTGCAAATGAATTTTAGTTCTGCTGTTTCTCCTCCAAGTCTGTTTCCAAAGTTCTTCTGTTCAATGATAGTGACTTTCAAATCACCAGGGAGTGACCAGGGAGACTGAAGCGTTCACCCACCGACCCCTGCATGCCACCATTCCCGATGTCCGATCTGCATCCATTCATTCCCTTGTGGAGGGACTGTCCAGTCTGGCCAACGCACACGGCAGAGGGGTACCTCCAGCACACGATGGCACATACAACACCAGCAGATGTGCAGGCGAATGAGCCCCTGATGGTGTGGCCGATGCGGCCGGGTCCCCTGATGGCACCACCAGAGCAGACATGGGGACGGAGCAGGCACGAGGCCTGCTACAGGGACTGGTTCCCGGGCCGGCGCCCCCACAGCGTGGTGCGCAGTTGCCGGCGAGCACCCACTTCAGGTTGGGGGGCTGCCCGCAAGCGAGGACCGGATTGCCCAAGGTCTGCGAGAGCGAGGGATCACCCTCCAGGACAGGCCGCAGATCGTGGACAATGCGCCGGAGAGGTTCCAGCTGGGGGCTGCACGTGATGGCCAGTGGTGTTCTGCTATTGTCCCCATTGGGCCTGTCCTGTAGTAGGTGATTTCTGGGTACCCGTCTTGCTCTGTCAATCTGTTTCCTCACTTCCCCAGGTGGACATTGTAGTTTTAAGAATGCTTGATAAAGATCTTGTAGGTGTTTGTCTCTGTCTGAGGGGTTGGAGCAAATTCGGTTGTATCTTAGGTCTTGGCTGTAGACAATGGATCGTGTGTTGTGTCTTGGATGGAAGCTGGAGGCATGTAGGTACATATAGCAGTCAGTAGGTTTCCGGTATAGGGTGGTGTTTATGTGACCATCACTTACTTGCACTGTAGTGTCCAGGAAGTGGATCTCTTGTGTGGACTGGTCCAGGCTGAGGTTGATGGTGGGGTGGAAATTGTTGAAGTCCAGGTGGAATTCTTCAAGGGCCTCCTTTCCATGGGTCCATATGATGAAGATGTCATCAATGAGACAGAATATGGTGCTAGATGAACCATTGATCTGATCCAGTATGGCCAATTTTAGACACTTGAGCATGCACCTAACTTTAAGCATGTGAGTAATCCCACTGAAGTCAATGGGTCTACTCACAGGCTTAAAGTTAAGCACACAGTTTTAAGTATATTATTGAATCAGGGCCTAGGGCTGTAGTTTTTAGATCATGTCTTCCATCCACCTTACAGCACAGGATTGTTTTAGGATTGTCTTCAGTGCTTAGCATAGTCCACTTTCAAATTACTCACATGATGATGCTTCCTCTTCATTCCCCTGAGAAACTATCCCACAGTCTGGGAGACCTCACTGTTAAAAACAGAGTGACAGGAAGACATGAAATCTGAGCAGGGCAAGTACTAACATGTGACACAGCTATAGAACTTTTATCGGTCTGTGGGGTCATGGGAGACATAAGCCGTAGTATTAGTTACGCTATCTTTACAAAGCCAGATATGTTAGGCCAGCTGATAGATCATGTTCTGCGTTTTAAGCTGAATCTGATAAGAACATCTCTTGAGATTTTCAGCATCATCAAAACTAATCCTAAACTGTCCCTTTCATTTGGGATTAAACGCCAAACTGTGTTTTTAATCTCAATCTGGAACAGAACACTGTCTCCTTGGAGCATGTCTTTGGAATGCTTCGCTAGAAGGGAAGGCTCACCCTGCAACGCAAAGGGAATCTTTCCTGTCCCATTAGTTAGCCCTATGGATTTCTGAAGAGGATTTACTTCCAGAAATCACAAAGCAGAATCCAATAATTCTGCAAAAAGCTCAGACTGTGAGGACTTGTCAATCCTTTTACTTGGAACTATAATTTAAGGGCAGAAGAGTACTTCCCCAGATGGCTTTTGGAAAACATGCATAAATAACTTACATGCATTTAGGCTCCATAATAAAGCACCATTGATTTAAAGAAGATTGTATCGCACTGAATACTTTGGACAAGAATGATGTCTGAAGTGACTCTAGTTCCCAGAATGGAGGAATATGTATTTTTGTCATCATTGGCAGAGCTGTGTATTCCTTCTTTTAAAAGAAGACAAATGTAACTTTAATAGGCAATGTTTTCCAAGTATGACAAAGGGATGTATGTTCACAGATCATCACTGTGCCTTAGCAGGCTTGGAGATGACTTAATTCCGTGTCTTAAAACCAGACGCCTTCTCCAAATCGCACGTTTACTAAATAATTCATGATATGGGGTCAAACAGCTAGAGATCCATGTAACAATTTTATTAGAAGCTTCACAGTTAAAGGAGAAAACAAGTCCAAAACCCTGGAGGTAAAATCCCAACGAGCTTTGTTTACTATAGCAACTGCAGAGTAGCCAGAAGAGAGTATATGCCCATATCTTCCTAACTGTCAGGGTGGTTAAACACTGGAATTAATTGCCTAGGGAGGTTGTGGAATCTCCATCTCTGGAGATATTTAAGAGTAGGTTAGATAAATGTCTATCCGGGATGGTCTAGACAGTATTTGGTCCTGCCATGCGGGCAGGGGACTGGACTCGATGACCTCTCGAGGTCCCTTCCAGTCCTAGAATCTATGAATCTATACATGGAAGGCTCACGGGGCAATGGAACTGCTGCAGTTCCACAGTGTGAGCGGCAGGGGGCGCAGGCTACAAAGCAATTGCAAAAGGAATATTCCTGAACCCCTGCATGCTGAGCAGTTGTGCTCACTGGCAGCTCTCCATGGTAGGGCTGGGGCTTCGGGGTGTGGAGGAATGGGCAGTATCCATAGACTATGGCATAGTTGTTGCTATTGCAGCCAATAGTCTGTAGTGATGGCTGTGGAGTGGCTGCACCGTGCTCAGCATGCGAGGAGTTGGGGGTTTGGTTATGGAGTTTCCCCTGCATTAGTCCCATTCAGGGTCTGGCCTATGGTTTTTAGAGACTTTTTCCTGTCTTCCTGTCTATCACTGCCTTGTCTATTAAACTGGCCAAACACCCGAGATTCTCTAGCATTCCACTGTTATTTTATTGCCTGATTCTGGAAATAAGTAGGGTGGTCTCTAGTCTCTGGGGAAGTATGGGGCAATGTCTCTTAATGATCTTTGGGGTTCAGCCCCAGATACACACTGTGGGGCTGCACCCCATGGGATTGAAGCAGAGATTGACAGGCAGCCAAACCAAAGTAAAGTAGTAAAGTGATCCGCTTCCACTTAGGGAGGGGCACAGAGCTGCAAAGTTTAGCTCCAATCTGAAGCTTGGGTGTGTTCAAATCGGGGTAGGGAGAGGGCTGATTGCAACCAGCCCCTGCCTTCACAGTGGGATGAAAGTTCGGAACTGGGTCATGTTCCAGACTCCTCCCAGGTTAGCAGGGTGTTGGGCTCTGGGGTTTTCATTCAGGCCCATCTCTCAGTTATCCCTCCCAAAGCAAAGAGAAGAAATTGATTGTAATTAAAGCAATGGACACGTGTCAGTTCTCTTCCCTGCCAGTTATAGTAAGGTACAGCAAAGGACCATATGCTTCTGGAAGTGAAGGCACCACACGCACACTTCGGGAAAAAGTGAAAGAAGGGATGGAAGAGACTCAACATGAGGGCCTGTGACGCTAATGTGTTTAAACTGTCTGAAACTGTTATTGCTTAAATCACTCCGATCGTTTGGGAAAGTACTCTTTGCCTCGTAAATTGTCTTATGTGAAACGTGAACATCTGTTGCTAAAGCCTTTTTCTTCGCCCAGCACAGTCCAAGTTAAGATCTGTGCAATGCGAACAGTTCTCCTTATTAGAGAAATCAAACGTCATGCCCGGGGCTGGATAGAAGATCTGTTCAAAATGATATCGAAAGGGGATATTATGGCTGGGCAAGTGATGAAAGGTTTGACCCTCCTGAGTTTGGCCAACTCCCAGGAAAATCAGTGGGAGTTGGGGGAGCTCAGTATTGTACAGGAAGCATCTAGCACTTTACAGGGGCATGCCCTGATTGCTTTGCAGTACCGTTAATATTGCATATTCAGATTGGAGACACACTGGTTGAGATGAGCCTTACCTTCTTACTTAGAGCCTGCGCTCATTGAAGTCAATGTGGGCGCTGCCATTGGTTTCAATGGGAGCTGGAGCATTAGACTTGCTACAGTTTGATGCAGGCAGGATGCAAGGTTAACGTGTATAGATCCATGGGAATCGAATGCGCCGATGTCCCTTTTGTGACACAAAAACTACTGGGATTTTAGATCTTAGAGAATATGATCGTTACAGCTATCGCTCATCATGCTCTGGTACAGTGAGCTAATCCAATTTATACCACTAGTTGAGGATGTGAGTGCATTAGTTCATTCTGCTTCTAGAGATATGACTGGCTCTGGGTAATACAGACTGTCCCTGGAACTCGTAATATCTCTAAACCCTGATAGTCTATGATTCTATGAGTCTATGCTCTCCTCAGACTGATTCCTGTCAATGTGTTCAGCTGACCTTTGCTAGTTTGCACAATGTCCTGGCACGGAAATGGGAGAAAATCACAAGGCCAAAGCAATTTAAAAGACTCCATCTGAATCTGCTTAAAAAGAGAAATAAACAAAATGGGCCCAGACTGAAAGCTCAGATCCAAACACCTTGACTGAGTGGGGAAATTCAGATCCAGCTACGAAGTATTTCTACAAAGAAGCTAGCTGTGCAACGACATTTGAAACAACCCGCTGTGATTTGGGGTTTTCCCTTACAGAGAACTATATCCGTTGCCTTGCTAGTGATATTCCCAGTGGAGGGACTGACTGATTCCTTCCTCTGTTATCCTTTGATATCTGCGAGACTTTCCATTGCTGCGTGTGACTGAGCGCTAGCTATAGGACCCTGGTCACTCATGTCATTGTGTAACAGAGCAGATCACAGGCGTAATTGCAGATTGTTGACAGTAGGGGCAATGACTGGGCTAATGAGGTCCTTAGCTCAATAAGGGAAGACATATATTTGGCAGGAACAAGAAGGAAAGGGGGATCTCCGAGTGAGCTGGCCGTGGTAGAGAAAGCTACGTGGAAGGCTCCACCTGACTCATGCCTGCACTTTGTTCTGTGATGCTAGGAATCTAAAGATTAAAGATCCACCGGGAAAAGGAAACAGACTCTGTGTGTGTTGTGAGTGACAGACCATCCAAATGGGTCAAGTGCAGAACGCCGGGTAGCCAAAAAGGGGCCCTGTGACACTACCCCCCAGTGACACAGTCCCTGTCTCCTTTCTAAGAAGGTCCAGTTAAATCAAACATAGGACAACCTTACAGTGGAGAAACAACGAACCCTAGCTAGCGAGAGAGACAGATACGTCTTGAAACTGGGAACTCTATTGTCCTTTCATCGCTGTTAACACTTTGTGGTGCTTTGTTACAACTTTTGTTTCTCTCTGTGTGCTGACGTTCAACCTGGTGTAACGTCTACGAACAACTCAGGTCCCAATGAAGTCTTCAACATGAGGCTTAAGTAAGAGTTGAGCCTTGTGCTGGCCCCTCTGTATCAGTTGGTGTCACCCCACAGGAATAGTTCCAAGGGTGCGATTTCCTTTCTATTTCTTCTTGTATTTCGGTTTCCTGTTTACTTCTGTGCAGTAAATATGTAATACTCACCTCTGCTTCCTGCCCCAAATAATAAACAAAACTCCTTATTTCCTCCTTTCTGGACCAGCTCTTCAGCAGGTCTAAAGTCAATGGAGCTATGCCAATTTGCACCAGCTGAGAATCTGGCCTTCCCAGGGCACTTTTCTGCCAGTGAGCTCATCTGTCACCCTGGAGCTAGGACGCCACACAACGTCCGAGAAAGCCATTGTCTTCAGTTCCCATACGCCCTTCCAGTGCACCAACTCAACTAATTCAGAGAAAAAGAGCCGACAATCTGTGTCTAAACCCTGGTCTCCAGTTAAGCCGCGTGTCTAGTGCATCTCAGAAACATACAATTTGACACTGGGGAGAGTTAACTGCAACCCAGTGTCTTCAATTTCCACTTCAGTTTTCAACTTGCTAGCATCTCCAGAGCGTCATTTGAAGTTGTTCCTGCAGGAGATGGCAGACTTTAGAATCATAGAATGTCAGGGTTGGAAGGGACCTCAGGAGGTCATCTAGTCCAACCCCCTGCTCAAAGCAGGGCCAATCCCCAGACAGATTTTTGCCCCAGATCTCTACACGGCCCCCTCAAGGATTGAACCCACAACCCTGGGTTTTGCAGGCCAATGCTCAAACCACTGAGCTATCCCTCCCCGCTTTGGATTACACTAACGCCCTTTGAGACGGATTCAAAGTACATTTTGAAATGGTTCTAAAATTCTGTAAAGAGTGGGGTTTTCTGATTGCCCTACCTATGATGATGATCCCCAAATACATAAATGGGACCTTTTCCTTTATAATTTCTGTTCGAAAATATATAGTATACGGAAACAGCAAAAGACTTTCACGCTGAGGGATCCCAAGGCAATTTACCAACTAGATAAGTAACTGTCTTCCCCACCACTGAACTGGGCCCCTCTGGCCTAGAGCAGCACAGCTGATTAACAGCTCATCAAACATTGCATAACAATTAGGGCAGGAAGAGAAGAAACTGATCCTATCCAACTGAAACTGCAGTGGAGGACTTTACTTAGGCAGTATAGGTGCTGACGGGGATTTGGCCAGGACACCAGAGAGAATATCTTTGGTCTCATGAAAACTTAATTGAGATTTTTAATGACCATGCCGCAGACTGAATCTACACCACCGCATATAGCTATGTGTGGCAGTGAAAGCCTGTGGCAGGGGGAGGCAGAAAGGAAAGGCTTCAGCATCGGGACACGGCACTGCTAAAAATAGCCATGTGGACAGTGAGGTGCTGCTTGGGCGTGTAGAGAGCGGTGTAGGGTATATACCATAAGGTTCTGGTCTCTCACCTGAGCAGTGCCTCACCATCTAGACTGCTCTTTGGTAGCTGGGTGTGTGGTGTCTGTACCCTATACACCACTGCAAGTGTAGACACAGCCTATAAGGAACACAGGAAAATTGAGGGGGTTCATTCTTCTGTCATGTGTCATTCGCACATGCTTTAGTGGTGTTTCAGTGGGACTGAATGGGGCCACCCATTGAGGAAGGGCAGTCTTCTGGGGAGAGCACTGGACTGGGACTCAGGAAACCTACATTCAGTTCCTAGCTGTCTTAGAGACTCTCTGCATGAACTTGAGCAAGTCACTAAGGGCTTGGTTAGATGGGGAAATTTACCGGCAGACCGACACCAGGATAATTAAAACCAGAGCTGTAGTTATGCTGGTATTCCAGAATAAGAACTTCCACACGGTGAGTTATACCAGTATATAATTATTCCAGTGCAGTTCTGCTGATAAATTTCCCCATGTAGACAAGCCCTAAATCTCTGTCTCAGTTCCCCATCTGTAAAATGGGGATCAGAAACTTCCTGTCCCTCGCAAATATTGTCTGTCTTGTCTATTTAGATGGTAAGCTCCTTGGGGCAGAGGATGTATCTGTACAGTGCCGAGTCCCCCAATCTCAGCTGGGGTCTCTCAGTGACCCAGGAATACAAACAATAACCTTTTGGGAGTGGAGACCAGAACCAGAAGTGCCAAAATACCGTGAGAAACAGATTCTCTGCTTTGGGCTGTTTCATGTCTCAGCGGGGGTGAAAGTAACTGAGGACACGTACTGGTACAGGGGGGTGGCTCTGGCCCCCGGAAGGGGCGGGGCCTCAGGCAGGGTGAGGGGGGGTCGGCATCCCCCAGCCAGCCCTTGGCCCGCACCGCCCGGGGCTCCCATGTTGATTTAAAGGGCCGGAGCTCCTGACGCTGCTGACGGGCGGGGCAAAAGGGGCAGAGACGTTAAAACGCTGCAGGGTCCTTTGCTGCAGCAGCGCTTTAATGTTGCTGTGAGCCCACTCCCCCACCACCACCCCGCATTGGCGGCCCCGTCCAATGTGGGGGGTGCAGCAACATTCAAGTGATGCCATGGCAAAGGACAGTCCTTAAAGCGCTTTAACGTTGCAGTCCCTTCCATCCACCCCTCCCCCCGTCGATGGCCCTGCTGGTATGGTCCCTACCGGCAGGGCCCCCGACAGGGGAGGCAAAAGGGGCAGGGACATTAAAGCACTGGGTATGGGCCGGTGCGGGTTCTTACCGGTACAGAGTACCGGCCCGTACCAGCTCACTTTCACCCCTGTGTCTCAGGTTACTGGGAATTCTTTGAACCAAAGCACCGAGACTCAGTACTGAGGTGCATAACTGTATATCAGACATAGGCTCCCAGGGGCAGGGAGAGTCCTTCGGTTCTGGGTTTGTACAGCACATGGGACAGAACTAGGCACTACCACAATACAAAGAGTTAACAATGTCTGCTGTCTCTACCCGGCCTGACTAAACTCCCAGAGTCCTATCCCAGCATGCAGTGGAAAGCATAGGCCACTCTCTCTAAAGCATAGGCTGGTCTCTTTGGGGTGGTCCTCTTTCTGGTTATGCCAAAGTCCAGGACAGGAATCTGGAGATTTTCCCAGGACATTACAGCCGAGAAATAGCAGGAATCTCATGAGAGAGCCTGAAGTCACAAGATTTCCAGCCTCCTTTCCAGCCCAAAGTGGTCTGGATACGCTTCAAACTTTTGAATGCTTTGCTCAAGCCAACTCTCTTAACCTCTTTGGGTTCTGTCCTCCCTAGTGTGTAGGCTCTGCAGGGCAGCTCAGCAGATTGTGCAACTGGTGTGCGAGGGCACATCTGAGGAACACACAGATTTCCTGAGGCGGGTGCAGTGTCTGGACCAAACGGTCTCATGATTTTCCAGACACGTACTTGGCTTGGACTGAGGAAGGGGAGCATTTCAGTAGTCAGTGTTTTGTGAGAAAACCCATTCACTGATCAGTCTGACTGCAGCCCATGGAGGAAAAAGGGTTTCAACTTGGGCCTTGAAACATGGATCTAATTATGTTGGCAATACACATTCCTCTGTCTGATGTGCCACTTACTCCAGAGTTTGCAGAACACTTTAAAAAGCTCCCTGTCTGTTGGGGTCATGCAGCAGCATCTTGACTGGCTTTTCCATTCAGTGGTTCTTCCTCAAATTAAGAGATTTAGGCCTAGGTCCTCAAAGGGGTTTAGATACCTAATCCCCATCAGTGGGAGTTAGGTGCCTAAATACCATGAGGATCTGGGCCTTAGGAGCTGAAGATTTCCTGCCTTTGCCTTTTATGTTCAGTACTGACTTCCCAAGTAGCACATGGAGGATACTATGACAAACCTGTCTACTGGATTGCAGGGGCATTCTCTGTATCAGTGGTGGGCAACCTGCGGCCCGCCAAGGTAACCCGCTGGCGGGCTGCGAGACAGTTTGTTTACATTGACCGTCTGCAGGGATGGCCCCTGCAACTCCCAGTGGCCATGGTTCACCGTTCCCACTAGCTAGCTTAATACACCTCTACCCCGATATAATGCTGTCCTCGGGAGCCAAAAAATCTTACCGCGTTATAGATGAAACCGCGTTATATCGAACTTGCTTTGATCCACCGGAGCGCGCAGCCCCGCCCCCCTGGAGCGCTGCTTTACCGTGTTCTATCCGAATTCGTGTTATATCGGGTTGCGTTCTATCGGGGTAGAGGTGTATAAATAAATGCGAGGCAGAATGACTTAGCAAACAGAGCACTGGGCTGGGACGCAGGAGACCTGGATTCTGCCGCTGGCCTGCTGGGTGACTTTGGGCAAATCACTTTGCTTCTCTGTGTGTCAGTTTCACCATCTGTGAAATGGGGAGAATGATAATGACCGCCTTCATAAAGTGTTCTGAGTCCTACTGGCTGCACGTGCTGTATAAGATTTATGGAGCAGCATTGTTGCATCTGTGTCCTCTTCTCAGAGTGAGATATTTTAGGACAAGTATGTTTGTGGCAATAAAAACACTCCCGCCTTCCACCCAAAGGTCGTACATCACTATTGCTGGAATAGAGGAACATACCAAACGAAGTGAGTCCTGCAATAAAGCCCTTCTGGGCTCCGTTTGGATGAAAGCATTTTATGAAGTCTGATGGCGCCTACAAGCATTGGAAGGCGTCAGCATGCAGCATGCCAGCAGGAGTAAGAGCTTGTCTAAAGAGAGAGACGTAGACATCTGGGATGTATATCAGAGTTTACCTGCCCACAGATCCTGACTTTCGCCTGCACAAGCACTGTTTTTAAGGTGGTCCAGCACTCCCAACTCCTGGGCTCTATTCGTGGCTGGAGGAAGTGTCTGCTTTACATGGTGTGGTCTCCTGGCAACTGGTGGAAAATACTGATACAAAGGCCAGGATGAGTTAATGCTGCTCGTAGAAGATCTAGCTGCTGTACCGCCCCTCCAGTGTCAGGGGAGCGATGGAATAGCGTGCAGGGCAGTACGGTGCAGAAGGAGGAAGGGGACTCTGGCAGGACACATGAGTGGCTCTGTGGCACCTTACCCCACTGGTCCCCTTAGGAGGAGCCAGCCATTAGTTTTTGCTTGAACTCCCACCAGAGATCTTCAGAGTCCAAGCTGAGACAATTGCCTCCCAGAGGGGTTGAGAGGGGGGAGACGAAGGTTTGTTGAGCACACGCCGGGACAGGGAGCTCTGCCCTGTTTCCATTTGGTTGGGTTTTATCGTGTTTGCTTGGAGTTGGCAGATTACGTCGCCTGGGGACGATGTGGCCAGAGACAGTGTGATCTGTGCGATTGTAACTGAAGTGAACCTTAAGAGCCCCCCAGCCACCGCCAAGATTCTTTGTTTTGCAGCTTTGCTTAAGCTGTGGCCACCAGGAAGTGTCTTTTCCAGCTGCTCAGACCGTGACCCCTGCCATAGGGACCAAGAGCAGCAAGCTCCCCCTCCAGGCTGCGTTAAAGGCAGGCAGCTGGCGGAGGGGGATGGGTTGCCTCTCAGTTCGGCTGCTCTGAGAACTGCAGCTCTGGTGCCAGATTTCCCCACATGTCTTCTGACTCCGGGAGCTTTGGAAGCTGTGTTGTCCCCTGCCCCACCCGCCCCCGTTTTGTCCACCATGAGGGCAGACAGCAGGGCCAATGCCTCTGAGCCCTTGTAACCTCTCATGAAGCGTACTCCACGACAGGGTACAATTTAGCCCACAGCCAGTACCAGTAACAGATGCTACTTTGCCCTTTTGCATAGGCATGGGCAGTGCTTAACCCCATCTCCTGCTCGGCATGGGGCTAGACTGTGGCACTAAAACCTGACAACAGAGGGTGTGGAGGTGTGGGGGAGGCAGTGCGGAGTCTCACTCCCCTTGGGAAAGGCATCAAGGAGAACGTGTGTCTCCGGCTGCCGCAGCTGCTCACCATACCTGGGAACGCACCCTTCTGCGCTGCCAGTAGGGGGCAGCATGTCATTTGCTCCACTTTGCCAGGCCAATGCTCCCACCTGCTCCCAGAACTATTCAAGCCAAAGCAGAAGGGCTGCCCTTGTGTGAGGCGCTTGTGCTCTGAGTAAGAGGAGATGGCAGTAGCCCCTGGACTCGGCGTAGGACTAAAATCTTCAAGATCAGACCCACGAGGCATGACCAGGAGCTCATTTCATGGGCGGTAATAAACGCAGCTGCCAGCCCGCTTCAAGGGAGTAATGGGCTGTCTTTGGGGGAGAGGGGAAATGGACCAGAGGGCTGCAGGGCCGATGAATTATTTTCAGCTACTGGACGGTTCGCCGTGGTGCTGATATTAATAACGGTGCACAGAATTATCCCCATTCAAATCTCAGAGCAGCTCAGTCAAATACAAGTGTTGTGGCCCACTCAGGAGTCTTAATTGACGGCTCAGAAAACAGCGTCACATATTGTCACCTCTAGCTTTCCTTCCGATTCCTCTTCTGATCGGCAGGGCTTAATCTAGAAGAAGGAAGCAAGAGGCGTTTCTGGCCATGATTTTACTTTGCATTCGTCAATAGATTCAGAGGCCAGAAAGGACCAGTACAGGCCTCTGTAACACACATCATGTCCACTGGGCAGGCATGTGGGGCGATTTGTTTCCAGGTTGACTTGAACCCGAATCATACTGCTACCCCAAGGAGCCAGTTGACGAAAGGCTCACGTTGCCTTCTCTGAATTCAGGACCCTCCAATTGCGGCTGTTGCACTAAGACGGCTCCAAAGGTACCATATTAGTAGTAGTGTTTCCATAGCGCCTTGGAGTCCTAGTCATGGACCAGGCCCCCATTGTGCTAGGTGCTGTCCAAACCCAGAACAAAAACACCTGTCCTCTGAAAGGGCTTCCTCAGCATTTAAATATAGTACCTCTTGCAAGATGTAAGCAAGACGCGTTGCCCTAAGCCACCAAGACACGTGGCAGTATATAACTGTGGACCTCTATTTAAATGTGATGCCAGCACAAAATGGTTTCATCCATCAGATAAAGCATGAAGATGGCTTAATTAGAGGGAGGGATAGCTCAGTGGTTTGAGCATTGGCCTACTAAACCCAGGGTTGTGAGTTCAATCCTTGAGGGCCCTACTTGGGGATCTGGGGCAAAAATCAGTACTTGGTCCCTCCTAGTGAAGGCAGGGGGCTGGACTTGATGACTTTTCAGGGTCCCTTCCAGCTCTATGAAATAGGTATATCTCCATATATTATATTTAAAAAAGTAACTAGGAAATATCATACAGATTGAGATCTCTTACACCTATGCCAAGTAATCCCTATCTTTTCACCTGGAGATCTAGATCTCAGTGCTTTATAAAGGAGAACAGTACCATTACCTCCCTTTTACAGATGGGGAAACTGAGGCTTAGAGAAGTGAAGTGTCTTGCCTGAGGTCACCCAGCAGGCCAGTGGCAGAGCCAAAAATAGAACCCAGCTCTTCTGAGTCCCACTCAAACGCTCTAGCCCCTACACCACTCTGCTCTGAAAAGAAGCCAGAGTACTAAGAACTGCACTGGTCAGACTGGGAGTGTTGTGTGCTCCTAATGCCCTTGTGTGGATGAGCGCTCAAGGTATAAGGCAATGGGGAATCAGGGCCTAAGTCTCTCCGGCTTACCAGTATGGTTGTCTGCAGGGTTGTAGCCGTGTTAGTCCCAGAATATTAGAACTCTGTGTAAGAAACTGAGCTCTGTGTAAGCTCAAAAGCTTGTCTCTCTCACCAACGCAAACTGGTCCAATAAGAGAGATTTCCTCACCCACCTTGTCTCTCTAATATCAATATGGTTGATATTAATGATTTGTATTACTGTGTACAAAACATTATTCATATGCAGAGCAGAATAATGGTCCTGGTCCCAAACAGCTTATAGTCTACACGCAAGACAGCTTGCACCTTGGGTAGCCTTTAAGATCTGTGCAAAGTGGGTTGTCCTCCTTTAATCACGTTTGACACCCACTTCGCGCACAAAGGACAGGAGAGAGTCAGGCCCTAGGTATCTCAGGGTGACTTGCATCTGCCCTGACCGAGAATCTGATGATCGCTCTGTGGGCTCCTATGTCCTGGTAATGTAGTGACATCAATTAGGGCTACACGTGGCATGTAAGTGAAGTGTTTATCCATCACTAAATGGTCCGGACCAGCACAGACACCGCTGTGTAATCTATCTGGATAATTATATGGTCCCTTATCACCAGAGCATGTGAGCATATCGCAGGGCCCTGTGCAGTAGGGGTGTATTATTAGCGTCATCATTTTCAGATGGGGAACTGAGGCACAGAAAGTCTATGGCCGATCTGAGAGCTGAACCATATCTCCTGAGTCCCAGCCCAATGCTTTTAACCACACAATCACCATTCCCCAGAGAGCCTCAACCTCACATAGTTGGCAGGAAGCTCTCGTATCCCTGCCCTGCAGCTACTAAATCCTTCTCCTCTGAGGGCTTATGCTGGGGAGCTCCCTGTGACTCTCTCTGTGTTCTCTCACAGTTCATCCCACTCTGTGCAGAAATACAGGCCAGATTCATCATCTGTCTTTGCCCAGAGTGGGACAAAATTGCCTAAATTCTTTGTAATCCCGTGAGCATGGGCTAGGGCTAAAAATGATCCCAAAGGACACAATGAGTCATTTGGGCTTCCATTATAAACCCCCAGGCCGTTTAAAGTGTGGTTATGGTCAGAAAAGTGACTCTCAAAGTGCCGTTCTGATGTTCTGTATTTATTCAACAGCAGTGACTTCCATACAAAATGAGCTTAGTGTACAGTATGAACCAGCATTTCTCTAGCCATTAGCACTGCGAAAGTCGAGCGGGTATCTGACAGCCAAGCTGTATTCTTTCTACCTTTCACATAATCACTGACGATAAAGAGTCCAGAAATGGAACATAGCTGGCAATTGGATGATTGGTGCAAAAAGCCAAATGGATTACAGCTTGTCTTTCGCAATTTCATTATTGGTGGAGCACAAACAAAAATAACTTGTTTTTCCAGTGAACTGAGCAGCCCCATTGACGGGAAATACCAGTTTAAGGGGCAGATAAGAGTGGGAGACAAGGTGCTATTTTCAGAATCACTTTTCTGACTTCAATGACTCATTAAAGCCTTTGAACAAAAGTGCATGTAACAAATTGAGAATTCAAATTGATATTTAGGTACACAACTGGAACAAGGTTTTCAAAACTCAGAACCTAAGGTTAGGCTGCTAAATCCATACTTAGGCACCTAAACCAGTAGCCAGATTTTCAAAAGTGCTAAACTTCAAGCACCACCTTAATCTGGATTTAGAAGCCTAAGGGTACGTCTACACTGAAAAAAAAAACCCATCACACGCCAAAAAACAGGGCAGCGAGTCTTGGAGCCTGGGTCTACAGACTTGGGTTCATGGGGCCCATGCTATGGCACTAAAAATAGCCATGTAGATGTTTCATCTCCGGCTGGAACTTGGCCTTTGAAGTCCAGTCTGAGGGTGAGTTTCAGAGCCCGCTCCAGCCTGAGCCAGAACATCTACATGGCTATTTTCAGTTCTGCAGTGTGAGCCCTGCAAGCTTGAGTCTTTAGACCCAGGCTCTGAGACTATGCAAAGAGGAAGGTGGAGCTTGTGGTTAAAGCCAGGGCCGACTCCAGGCACTAGCTTAACAAGCAGGTGCTTGGGGCAGCCCAGGGAGAGGGGAGGCACCTGCGGCAATTCGGGGGCGGCAGGTCCCTCACTCCCTCTAGGAGCGAAGGACCTGCCACCAAACTGCTGCTGCCGATTGCGGCTTTTTTTTTTTTTCCCAATTGCCGCCGCCGATCGCGATCGCGGCTTTTTTGTTTTTTGTTTTTGTTTTTGCTTGGGGCAGCAGAAATGCTGGAGCCGGCCCTGGTTAAAGCAATAAACTAGTTAGGGTATGTCTACACTGCAAACAAAAACAAAAAACAGTGGGAACAAGTTTGATCCGAGATGAATCTGGCCTATATTTTTTCCAAATAACTTTGCTAAGTAAAAGACACATCCAAAACTGAGCAGACTCGCAGCGCCAACCTTGTAGACAATGACATGGAGCATGGAGTTGCATGGAGTTTGGAAGGATAATAAAGACCAGTCACCGCCAATGTGTTTAATTAAGAAATCAGACTGATAAGAGAAGCCAGCAACATTAATTTCAGCAGACTTGATTAGTGCCGAAATTGTATTTAGTGCCACCAACTGAAAACTGCTGAACGTTTTCAACATCTTCAGTGAAAAATGCAAAAAGAGGGGTGGAATGAAAGAATGCATAAGGGGCGGGTCGACAATAAAGGAATTAAACATACATCCAAGGTCTGTGGGGACTCTGAGTCATTAATTTGGGAACGCGTTCTGGTTTTGGCACCTGCTTGTTAGATGTCAAACTATCAGCTAATCCTTCCATATTTGCTCCTAACCAATCCCAGCAGTGAATCTGGAACTCTCAAAAGCGTTTTGTTAAAGCAAAAAGCCACACTAGCCTCTAGCCCTTCAGCAGTGATAACTGCTCCAAATGATAGGTTTCCTTTGATTGTGCTGCATCAGGGTTTACATTATTCAGTGCGGCGTCTTCAGCCAAAAGCCAACCAGTGGCTCGGATTTGTTGCCAGAACTGCTGTTGGGGATATAGTGTAATCCTCAGTTTTTAAGGTAGTTGGCTTTTAGGAATTTGTTTCTTATTTTAAGGATGTTGTAGAGCCCTTCGTTATTATTGGTGCCCCTTTTGGCCCAAGTGTTTAGCCAATGCTTGGGGCCCGCTGCGTTGTTTCTATTAGGAGGATAAATTGAGGAGATGTCCGGTGCAACCTCGTTTATCTATAAAGCACAGAGACACAGTCCTGTTTCCTTTAACACAGTAGAGACAAAGAAAAGGCCAGCAGTTTCCTCGCTCACAATTTCCAAGCCTGCCTTTCCAGCCAGTCCTGTCACCCAAGTTGCTCTGAACCTCTGCTCCCTCTCCAGGCTGGCCCATACTCAAAACTACTGCTCTTGTTTTGTGCTGGCTTTCTCCTGCTTTCTGCCTCCCTCATACACAACTGCAACCAATCAATCCCTTAGCCCCTGCATTTGCAACCAGGCCCAGGGAAACCCCTCTGATCCGCATGTCCCTGATTTTGATCAGGCTTTGCCATGAGGCCTAATGCCTTGGACAATAGCTTCCTATTGTTTCCAGTTACCAACACATAATGGGGCATTTAATTACTTTTATTTAGCCTGAAGGAGGGCTGCTTAGCACACCCAATAGCTTTAGCCTGATCTGTAATTGTCTACAGATCAAAGACCTACTTGATGGCTGTCATTAACATCTTCCAACATAGCGCTATTTTTGTCATTTGTATTATGGTTACTGAGATTGGGGCCCCATTGTGCTAGGAGCTCTACTTACACATACTAAGGGCAAGTCTACACTACAAAATTGTCAACCTAAGTTGCAATGACATACAGCCACTGCAGTATTTGAATTGGTTTTACACATCCACACTACACTCATGTACGTCCTCACCGGGAGCGCTTCCATCAATTTAACTGCCAGTGTGGAGCACTGTGAGACGGCTTCTGAAAGGCAGCAACGGGTGATGTGAGCTACACAGTGTCTACACTGATACTATGTTGCTACGCCTCTCGCTGAGGTGGAATTATTAAGTTGGTATAGAGGGCAAGGTACATTGGTTGGAGTGACATTTTAGTGTAGATGCTTACAGAGTTAGGTCGATGTAAGCTGTCTTATGTCGATCTAACTCTGTAGTGTAGACCTGGCTTGAGAAACTGTCCCTACATCTGAATAGACAAGATGAACGATGGAAGTATTATTATCCCTGTTTTACTTGTGACTCGCCCGTGGCCATGCAGAGTTGGGAATTGACCGCAGACTTCTTGAGTGTCAGCCTAATGCCTTAACCAAATATCTCCTTCCCTCTGATGGGACATTTTAAGGCTGTTTCTAATAAGGTTTGTAATTTCCTGCCCGGCCTGCTGTAGCCCATAGGCTTGCCTTTACTATATTCACTGCCTTGCCTTTATTATATTTGGCTGCTTTCATTATATTCAGCTAAGTATCAGGGGGTAGCCGTGTTAGTCTGTATCTACAAAAACAACAAGGAGTCTGGTGGCACCTTAAAGACTAACAGATTTATTTGGGCATAAGCTTTCGTGGGTAAAAACCTCACTTCTTCGGATGCATCCGAAGAAGTGAGCTTTTTACCCACGAAAGCTTATGCCCAAATAAATCTGTTAGTCTTTAAGGTGCCACCAGACTCCTTGTTGTTATTATATTCAGCTGTAATGCAAGAAACCTACAGTATCCTGTATCCTGTAAGACATTAGCTGAAGCATAAGTTAGCATAAATAGGGTTAAGTAGGCCATAACACTTGGCATAGATCAATGGTTACCTTTAGATTCTAGGAACTAAGGAGAGCTTGGTCAATGGTAGGAGGTAGAGTGTTCCGGTAAGTTCTACCGCAAGGAATATGGAAGTAATAACAGCAAATCCACTTAAGCAAGGGGTGACGGATATGATTGTGAGCTGAAATGGTAGTTATACATATCAATATACTAAACACCTGTCAGGGATGGTCTATAGATAATACTTAGTCCTGCCTTGAGTGCGGGGGACTGGACTAGATAACCTCTTGAAGTCCCTTCCAGTTCTATGCTTCTATGTTTCTATAGAAGGAGGACACCTCAGCATTAGTAGGATAAGGAAATACAAATAAGGAAAAGGGGAAAAACCCCTACTGAATATGTGTTAGATATAGTGGCATCAGCATGACATTATAAAAGTTGCATCCTAACCTGTGGGGTGGGAGAGAGATGTAGCCCTTGGAAGGGGCCAGAATGATGGACAATGGTGATGAGGAAGATAATGGATGAATTGCATTCACCCTCCGGAAGTCGATGCAAAAATCGGTGGGTCCCATCGGGCTTCGGGATGAGCACGATGGGGCTGTGCCACTCACTCTGTGATCGTTCTATGACTCTGAGTTCCAGCCTCAATCGAACCTTTTCTTCCACGACCTCCCGCATCTGCTGGGAGAGGGGTCGGGTGGCCTCATGGATTACCTGGCTGGGTTCGGTCTGGATGATGTGTTGGGTGAGGGTGGTCTGTCCGGGTGCCACAGTGAAGGTTCTGGGGAAAGCCCTTAGCAGACTGCAGACCTGCTTTAGCTGCTCGGGGTGAGGGTATCACCTAGCTGGGGTTCACCCTCATCGTGTGCCTCCAGAGCCTATGACCCCAGTGCGGGTTCAGGGGTGTACAGGCAATCAATAGCCCCTCGCGCTCCCACCAGGGCTTCAAGAGGTTTACATGGTAGATTTGCCAGTGAGCCAAAAGTTTTGACTCTTCGGAGGGAAGCAAAGGAGCAGGTCTGGGCCCCCTGGTTGTAGTTCTGCTCTTGGACATCATGGTCCACTTGCGAGTTCTCTGGCTAGTTCCCCCACCCAGGTGAGGCGTTCCTGAAGCTGTAGGACATACTGTAGCAGCCCCTACGTCGTCGACGGGGTGTGTTCCCAGGCCTCCTTCATCAGGTCCAAGAGCCCCTGGAGTTGTTGGCCATACAGGATTTCGAAGGGGGAGAACTTTGTGGATGACTGGGGCACTTCTTGTATGGCTAGCAGTTGTGGGAGGGCAACTGGTCCCACTGGAGGAGCTCCTGAGGATGGAACTTTTGGAGCATTTCCCTCAGAGTCCTGTTGAACTGTTCAGCCAGTCCATCAGTCTAGGGGTGGTATACCAAGGTCTGCAGTTTCTGGATCCCCAAAAGGGTACACACTTGTCGGAGCAGCTTGGACGTGAAATTGGTCCCCTGATCCGTGAGGATCTCCTGGGGGAGGCCCACTCGGGTGAAGACCTTCACAAGCTCCACAGCAATGATGCAGGCAGTGATGTTCCTTAAGGAGATGGCCTCGGGGAAATCGGTGGCATAGTCTAGCAGAACGAGGATATACTGATACCCAGTGTTGCTTTTCGACTAGGTCCATCACGACCCATTCAAAGGGGACTCCGACAATGGGTAGTGAGGATAGGGGTGCCCATGGCACCCCGGGGGAGCTGCAAGTTGGCACTCTGGGCAGGAGTTACAATATTCCTTCACCTCCCAGAGGACCCCGGACCAAAAAAACTGAGCTAAGTCTCAGGCCAGGGTCTTCTGCCCTAGATGGCCTGCTGCAGGGACGTCGTGTGCAATAGCCCATCTGTGGGCCTGGGGAACGACAAGCTGGGGCTGGACCTCCTGAGTCCAGGAGCTCCAGTCGACATGGTACAGCCGGTTGCTGGTTAACTCAAACCTGGGCCATTGGGCCACCCGCTGAGATTTGATCACATTTCTGTCAACATTGGCCAGTTGTTCATAGGCATGGCTTAGCGCGGGGTCCTCCCACTGGTCAGGGCTAAAGTTTGGGAAGTCCGGCAGGGCGGTGACCTCCTGCTGGTGGTGGTTCGGGCCAGGCACCAGGTTGGGGTGCCCTCAGTATTGGGCCTCTCTTCCTTGGCCTCATCGTTTTCAGCTGGGTCTCCCTCAAGGACTTCTTGTGAGAGCACCACTCTGAGTGGCAGAGCCCGAAGCAGTCTGGCAAACTCCAGCCAGTCATGACCCAGAATGACGGAGTAGGCCAGTGTAGGGGCTAGTCCAACTATCATCAGTTGGGTGACCCCATTCATGGTAAGTGGGACCCGGGCTTGGGGGTAAGGCTTTACGGCCCCGGGGATGCACTGGATCCGTATCTCTCTGAGGGTCGGGTCCGGGGCGAGCTCTTGATGAACAAGGGTCTGTCCACAACCCGAATTGAGGAGGCTGGTGACTGCAATCCACCTGACCTCGACTAGGGTTGTGAGCTTGGTGGCGGGATGCTGCTGTGCCCGGGAGTCACCCATATAGACCCGACAAAGGCTGCAGTCCAGCTCGAGGCACTCCTGCTGTAGATGCCCAAACCTGCCGCATGAGAAGCAGGGCCCCACTTCAGTGTGGGAGATGCCAGAAGAGCCTCCATGGGATTGCAGACTCCAATGATAACTTTTTTGTTTTTTTTTCCCTCTGGGGTTCTGTTTAGTACCAAGGGAAACATAGCCGAGGTTCCGAGTCCAGCCCCATGCTAAAGATGGAAAGCGAGTGAGAGCAATGAGACCACGAGCACTGTTGATGCCAGGCAAGACCTGTCCTGCTGGGAGCAGAGTAGATGTCATTGTCTGTGGAGGTTATAACTAGAGCTATGGGAGGTGACCTTTGCAATTCTTCCAACTCCTCAATACAGCCAAGGCCCAGCTGATAACCCACTGCACCCATCTTGCAGCTCGGACAGCCAGGTCCCCCCCACCGAGTGCACATAGCCAGCTGCTACAGAAGACATTTTATTGACAGCACACATGCTGAGTCCATACCAGTATTAAAAACAAGACGACAAGCCTCACACACATCACCCCAAAGCCCAGCTGGGTGCAGAAAGCATTGGTCTGCCAGGACTCCAGCCCTACCGTGCAACCAAGCCAGGATGGTGACATCCCTCATTTCCTGTTGGCCTGGGCTGTTCCAGTGACACAGTAGGGAAGACAGAGAGAGAGAAAGGAGGAAGGAAAGTAACTCAGCACCTGGAGTCACCCTGCTGGATCCAATCTTCTGCTGGGGAGGATACACCACTCCCGATCACAGAGATAAGCAGCCCCCAAACCAGACCTTGAATAGTGTGTGCAGTTCTGGTTGCCCCATCTCAAAAAAGATGTATTAGAAATGGCAAAAGGTGCAGAGCAGGGCAACTAAAATGAGTAGGGGTCTGGAAGAGTTTCCATATGAGGGGAGGTTAAAAAGACTGGGATTGTTCAGTTTAGAAGAGACAGCTAAGGGGGGAGATGATGGAAGTCTATAAAATAATGAATGGTGCGGAGAAAGTGAATTGGGAAGTGTTACTTATCCCTTCACATAACACGAGCTCATTAGGTAGCAGGTTTAAAACAGACAAAAGGAAGTATTTTTTCATGCAACACAGTCAATCTGTGGAAATTATTGCGAGGGGATGTTGTGAAAGCCAAAAATATAACTGGGTTCAAAAAAGCAATAAGTTCATGGAGGGTAGGTCCATCAACGGCTATTAGCCAAGATGGTCAGGGATGCAACCCATGTTCCAGGTGTCCCAAACCTCCAAATGCCAGAAACTGGGACTGGACAACAGTGCATCGATCACTCAGAATTGCCCTGTTCTGTTCATTCGTTCTGAAGCATCTGTCACCAGCCACAGTCAGAGACAAGATAGTGGGCTAGATTGACCATTGACCTACCATAGCAGGGCAATTTTTATGTTATGTTATGCCTGTATGAGCGCCAAAAAGGTCAGAATTTGATTTAACAATCTTATTTTTCCAGAAAGCAGCCTCGTTCTGCAAGGTGTAATATTAGTGCTTGGAGGCACTGAATGCCTAAGGGGGTTGCTAATGAGCTTTCACCTGCAGGGCATAGGTTTGAATTCTGCCCAAGTCAGCAGAGATTTAAAATTGTTCCTATCTAATGGATGTTTGGTGGCCCCTGTATGAGATTATTATAATGGGCCTCAGTTCCAGCTCCCACTTCACAAACTCACCACCATGCTTTGTACCAGATTGTAAACCCTTCAGGTTTATGTCCCTTAGATGTAAAATTTCTGACCATCTCAAAACAGCTTTTGAAAAACAATACTGATTCTGTTTAAACCCAAACGTTTAGAAAAACGCTGATTTCAATCAACTTTTGTTTAGACAAAACTGAAATGAAGCTTTCTGATAATGTCCAACATCTCGTTTCAACATTTTTGGAAAGAAAGTTTTAATTTTGTCTCAAAACTAGTTTTGGAAACAATATTAATTGTGTATTATATTTAAAAATTATTAAAACTTGGAAAAGGTCAAAATCAGAGCAAAATGTATCAATTGACTGAAAACTTATTATTTATTTTGTTTTGCAGGAAATTTTGATTTTTTGTTTTCTTTCCCTTTGGAGTGAAAAAAAATTGAATTTGAGGAATGTCCCATCTAATAGAAAATTCAGTTCCTGCCCAGCTGTACTGTCTCTCTGGAAAGAAAACAAAAACAAAAAAATAAAATTTCCCACAAAACAAAATATTAGTTTTCAGTTAATTGATACATTTTGCTCTGATTTTGACCTTTTCGTACAGCGCCTAGCACATTGGGACCCTGATCTCACGTTGGTTCCTCTATTGAGAGCTCCTGAAGCGGAGCCAATATAGTCTTATCTACTAGACATTTGAGAACTGGCAACATGCTGACTGCCACACACACACATTGAGAGTGGCAGAAAAAGTTCAAAAAAGCAGATGACAAACCAAAACACCCTATGATTTAATTGAAAAAAACCTTCTTATGATTTTGGGGGTCTTACTCACAACTTTTGGGATTGGCAGTACTGAGTATCCCCACTGCTGAGTGTTGAGCTGTCCTAGATCTCATGCGCTTCAGTAGGACTTGCAGGTGTTCAGCAGCTCTGAGTTGGGCCGTGAAGGTGGGATCTGCCAGGTCAGAGCATTCTGAGTTCCTGCAGATCTCGTGGATTTCATTGTGCTGTAGCTCTTCACCACTCTCCATCCTCTGGTGCCTTCTTACAGCTTCTTCAATGGATTTAAGTGTTGGAGTTCAGCATAACTCAAGCCAGCATTGACACATGGAAATTATGTGTGCACGGTAGGTTTCTGTACATGGAAATCATGTGTGCACAATAGGTTAATAATAATGGAGATAGGTATATCTCATAGAGCTGGAAGGGACTCCCAAAAGGTCATCAAGTCCAGCCCCCTGCCTTCACTAGCAGGACCAAGTACTAATTTTTGCTCTAGATCCCTAAGTGGCCCCCTCAAAGATTGAACTCACAAGACTGGATTTAGCAGGCCAATGCTGAAACCACTGAGCTATCCCTCCCCCCAGGTTCTAATCAATAAGTGGGATTCTAGGTTTCCTTCTCAGAGCAGACTCTCCTGCATTTTCTGTGGATGCCTATTTTCCATCATGCCACCATTATCGCCTTAAGAAGCAGGTGACAGTGAACTGTTTTGGCCTGAAGTGTTACAGTGAATGCTCGTTAGTCTAGTCTTGGTCTCCTCTCCTGTGGTGTCAGCACAAAGTTGCCTTCTACTTTTTGTTACATGCTTGTAACTTTCCTAATCTAATCCATTTCCAGGAGGTCTCTAAGAACCCAGTCCTTTCCTATCCACGGCCATTTCTACCTATTCTATTTCGTTCCAGTTAACACAGACCTTGCTTTCCCAACTGCCGCTAGAAACTCTGTGCATCTGGGTCCACTTGTACTAAATTTTGCAACTGGGACCTGTGGTTTCCTTTTGTCCTGTCGCACTTCTATCTCTTCATCAGTATGTGCGTCTCTTAATGTTCTTAATTCTGCTTCTCTTCCTTTCTTAGGAAACCAAATGGGCATCTGTGCTAGCAGACCTCCCATTCACCACTGGGCATAGCAAGGGTGGAGGTGTTGTTGCTACCGCTGGGCTGTCGAAGAGCCAGGCTGTGCATCTCTTACTCATGTTGATATGCACTTAACAAGTAGTCCTGTGCAATCCTTACACTGGGCGGCCACTGACTTGCAGGATATCATAGAATTCATATCATAGAGTTGGAAGAGACCTCAGGAGGTTATCTAGTCCAATCCCCTGCTCAAAGCAGGACCAACACCAACTAAATAATCCCAGCCAGGGCTTTGTCAAGCCAGGACTTAAAAACCTCTAAGGATGGAAATTCCACCATCTCCCTAGGAAACGCATTCCAGTGCTTCACCACCCTCCTAGTGAAATAGTTTTTCCTAATATCCGGCGTAGACCTCCCGCAGTGCAACTTGAGACCATTGTTCCTTGTTCTGTCATCTGCCACCACTGAGAACAGCTGAGCTCCATCCTCTTTGGAACCCCCCTTAAGGTAGTTGAAGGCTACTATCAAATTCCCCCTCACTCTTCTCTTCTTCAGACTAGATAAGACCAGTTCCCTCAGCCTCTCCTCATAAGTCATGTGTCCCAGATCAAAGAGACTATTCAGGAGAGCAGCCGCTCAGAAGAGTAAGTAACGGTTGCACAATGCAGCCCTAAGATTGGCTGGTCTCCAATACAGTGATACAAACCTGAACATTGACTATAATTTCACAATTGCTATCAAGTGGAGTAGGATGAGTGACAAATTATGGGCTTAGTCTTTGCTAGAGTAGACCAGGCTTTATATGGTCTTTAGAAATGTATCTCCTCCTTTCCTTCTCTTTATTTTGGTCTGCATCCTTTGCTTATTACCTAATCACTGTTCTTTCCATCCCACTCTGTCTGCTACCATCCATTTCCTTCAGAGTCTCTTAGGGATTGATTCCCCCTTGCCCTGCACCTTCTGCGGTTATTTACACCCATGCAAAGCAATGCCAAAGGACACCTACAAAGTGTGGAAACGTGGCCAGATTGCTAAGGAGGTGTCAAAGTTAGACTCAGGACTCATAGTTTGTCAGACCACTCTGTTTTATTAGCACAGCGCTCTGCTAATACATTCAGATAATGTGAGCCTCCATGCAAGATTCAAACAGTCTTATTTATACAGATAAAAGGGTGTAAACTAAACAAAGGGACAGAGAGAGCAAAATTGTAAAATATGCATGGAGCACAATATGCATAACCTGCTTCCTTGTTAACTCTTATCGATCTAAGACTAATGCTTCACCAATTGCCCTTAAGTGGCAAGTTAAGCAGTTAATGTCTGCTTTCCTGCCCCCCTGGCTTGCAGCATTTCTCATTTCTACTTAAAGGTACATACAGCATTCTTTAATTCATTCTATTTCTTTAATATAATTCATTTCACTTTCACAGAGGCATACAAAAGAATAGCACAAGTGTGTAGGGACAAAATCAGAAAGGCCAAGGAACAAAATGAGTTATACCTAGCAAGGGACATAAAAGACAATACGAAGAGGTTCTATAGAAACATTAGAATCATAGAATCTCAGGGTTGGAAGGGACCTCAGGAGGTCATCTAGTCCAACCCCCTGCTCAAAGCAGGACCAATTCCCAACTAAATCATCCCAGCCAGGGCTTTGTCAAGCCGGGCCGTAAAAACCTCCAAAGAAGGAGATTCCACCACCTCCCTAGGTAACGCATTCCAGTGCTAAGGAGCAAGAGAAAGATGAAGGAAAGTGTAGGTCCTCTACTTCTTGGGCAAGGAGAACTAATAACGGATGATATGAGGAAAGCTGAAACGTTAAATGCCTATTTTGTTTCAGTCTTTACTAAATAAGTTAATGGTGACCAAATATTCAACACAATGAATGTTAACAACAAGGGGGAAGGACCACAATGCAAAATAGGGAAAGAACAAGTTAAAGGATATTTAGATAACTGAGATGTATTCAAGTCAGCTGGACCTGATGAGATTCACTCTAGGATACTAAAGGAACTATCTGAAGCAATCTCAGAACCATTACCAGGCCCACCAACAGTGAGGGGCAAAGGGGTCAATTGCCCAGGGGCCTGGCTATTTAAAAGTGCCCAGGCAGATGGGACAGGTACGTATTTTTTTTTTTAACAAAAATTAAGATTAAAAAAAAGAAATCTGGTTTCCTGCTGCCGCTGCTCTGTACAGAGTGCCGCCCCGCACTGGGACAGTAACAGTTTGTCGGCGCGCTGCTGCACCCTGCTGGTCTGGTAGTCTGGCAGAGCGTCAGCAACCGGGGAGGGCAGGGAGACTTTAAAGAGAAACAAGCTCCCTCTACACTACTAGATTTCCTCCCCGAGGGCTGCAGCTCCTCGCCAAATACAAGCCAGCAAGTTCAACCACCCAATCCAGCCATCCTAAGTTTGCAGAGAGGCTGCTGGGGCTACGCCCCCCTGCACTGCCACTAATACTGGCTGACGAGCTGCTATCATGAATGCAGAATGAGAGGCCACTTCCACCACTCAGCCAGGGAACAAGCAGCGGGTTTTCCCTCTGCCTTTGCCCCGGGCCGTCTCCTCAGAAATCTCCCAATAGATGTGGCACACCAGGCCTGTCGTCTCCTCATTGCTCTGGGTGTTGATGTCCCACAGCACCAGCAGCACAAGTATTGTCTTGTATATTTTAACTTTGTTGGTCATGTTCAGTTACATCTTGTACATCAGTTTTTTCCTTGTCTTTAGATTGCACACGAATCACGATTAGGTGCGTAATTAGCCTACTGGATACTTCAGATGTTTTCTTACTTTGTGCTTCTTTAAATGTTGTATATATTAATTTCATTCCATAATGTATTTATTTAATTTAAATAAAGAATTCGTAATAATAAATTCTACATCTTATCCTTAAACTCACAATTTGTTTAATACTGGTGCTGCAATTGGGAAAAAAAAAGTTGCCTAGATCAAGCAATGCCACAACTTATCCATAGTGGGTTCTAATGTGTTACCAATAGGATAAAAAGTAGTGTTGTAAATCTAAGCCATCCCTTTTTAGTGGGGGCATTGACTAGTCTGCCCTGGAGCCCGGAATTGCTGTTGGCGGGCCTGACCATTACCAATTATATTTGAGAACTCAGGGAGAACGGATGAAGTCCCAGAGGACCGGAGAAGGACAAATATGGTACGTATCTTTAAAGAGGAGAGCAGTACCTGAGGTGTTGTAGACCAGTCCGCCTAACCTCAGTACCTGGAAAAATACTGGAACAAATTATTAAGCAATCGCTTTGTAAACACCTAGAGGATAACAGGGCCATAAAGAATAGCAGGCATGGAATTGTCAATAAGAAATCATGCCAAACCACCCTAATTTCCTTCTTTGACAGGGTTACTGGCCTACTGATACCCTTATGCTTCAGGTGTGATATATCTTGATTATAGTAAGGCCTTTGACACAATCCCACATGACATTCTCATAAGCAAACTAGGGAAATGTGGTCTAGATTAAATTACTAAAAGATGGATGCAAAACTGGTTGAAAGACCATACTCAGAGTAATTACCACTAGTTCATTTTCAAACTGGGAGGATGTATCTAGTTGGGTTCCGCTGGGGACTGTTCAGGGTCTGGGACTAGTCAATATTTTCATTAATGATGTGGTAACAGAGTGAAGAGTATGCTTATAAAATTTGCAGATAACACCAAGTTTGTAGGGGTCACTAGCACTTTAGCGGACAGGATGAGAATTCAAAATGACCTTGACAAATTGGAAAATTCATCTAAGTCAACAAAATGAAATTAAGTAAAGACAAGTGCAAAGTACTACATTTAGGAAGAGAAAATCAAATGCACAGCTACAAAATGGGGAACAACTGGCTAAGTGGTAGTATCCCAGAAAAGGATCTGAGGGAATATGAGTCAACAATGTGATGCAGTTGCAAAAAAGGCTAATATCATTCTGGGGTTTATTAACAAGGGTGTCATATCAAAGATGTGGAAGGCATAGGTGCCGACTCGGTGCTCTGGGGCTGGAGCACTCACTGGGAAAAATTGCTGGGTGCTCTGCACCCACCGGCAGCCAAGCTCCCGTCTCTGCCCCCCCGCCTCACCTTGCCTCCGCCTCCTCCCCTCAGCGCACCATGTCCCCGCTTCTCCCCCTAGCTCCCAGTGCTTGCCACCACGAAACAGCTGTTTCATGGCGTAACAAGCTCCGGGAGGGAGGGGGGAGGAGTGGGAACGTGGTGTGCTCAGGGGAGGAGGCGGGGCTGGGGCGGGGATTTGGGGAAGGAGTCCAATTGGGGCAGGGAGGGGGCGGAGTTGGGGCGGGGACTTTGGGGAAGGGGTTGGAATGGGGGTGGGACAGGGGCGGGAGGGAGCGGGTCAGGGGTGGAGTCAGGGCAGGGCCGGGGGCAGAGGTGGGTCGAGCACCCTCCGGCGCCAGCAGAAGTTGGAGCCTATGGTGGAAGGTAATTGCCCTGCTCTATTTGGCACTGGTGAGACTTCAGCTGGAGAACTGTGTCCAAGTCTGGAAGCCATACTTGAAGAAAGCAGTGAACACATTGGGTTGCATTGGTGTTAAATGCCTATATCAGGTTCCAATGAATTGAGCCCCGTGTACCTCTGTACTACTTCTGTGCTACCATCTATGGCGACAGAATCCTCAGCTGATCTCCATGGACCTGGGCCAGGATACACCAGCTGAGAATCTGGCCCGAGGTACTGTTTGCTACCTTTCTCAATCTGTTCTTCCCCAAATCACCACTTGCCAGGGGCTTGATTATCCACCAAAAACATTTCCTGTGAGTGAATCTTAGGATGAAATCTCCCCAAGATATAGCTTTCATATAAGGTTTTAATCCTTCAATACGTTGAAGTCATCACAAATGCCTGCACTTTTCTTACAGTGGTTGCTATAGTAGCAAATGTCAAAACAAAACATATACCCTTAGCTAAGGCAAACTTTCCTGGCTGACGGCTTTCGTATTTATTTTTTATGAGCTGCCTTTGGAAGATCTGTTAGTTTCCATTAGCTGTCGCTTTCTCTGCCCTTCTCCCCCGTTGTCTGCTCCCTCTGTCTCTGTAGAAATTGAGATAAAGGTTAGACATCTGGTTTGGATCTACCCAAGTTGTTTAACTTAAGCTAAGAGACCGACTCTCCCTGTCCTGTAAATCACTGTGCATCTGGAACACAGACACAGCTAATAGCTGGGACTGTTTACCCCACTACATCTAATTTTAAAGAGTGACTTCACTTCCAGCTAGTCGTGTTCTGCCATTTGACAATCTTTTTTGCCTTAGGATTTGTGGGGTCAGGGGGTGGGGAATGAACAAATTAAAACATTTGTTAGGATTAAAATTGCCATAGAATTTACACTATAGAACCCGGGGGACACCATCTCTCGGGTAGTAATAATAAATGATGGATATAAATCTATGTGCGAGAAGATGCATGTGGAACGAGGTTTTTCCACACACAATGCATAATTAGCCTATGGAATTCACTGCAACAAGATACCCCTGAAGCCAAGAGCTTAGCAGAAAAGGATTGCACATTAATATGGAGGACAAGAAGACCCCGAGTTAAAAAAATTAAATGAAAAAAAAAATAGAATTTTTTGAACGACTATGGGCCGTAGTGCTTTATGACACAAGCTGGCTTTTAGCTAATGGGGGTCAGGAAGAAACTTTCCCCAGATTATCCCATAACTGCCTACTGCAGGGTTCCTGGCACCTTCCTCTGAAGCAGCTGGTATCGGCCGCTGTTGGGGACAGGATACGGGACTAATTGGACCATTGGTCTGAAGCAGCCTGGCTATTCTGAGATCTCGTGGGTATCCAAGACCTGACAAAATTGTGTCCGTGCCAGATTCAGAGGCACATAGAAACCCAGAGACAATAGCCCCTTTTTTCTTGGGACAGAGTCCAATAAAAAAGGAGGGTAGTCACCGGGGGGCTGTCTCGTCCCTTCATCACCAAGGGGAGAAAAATACAAAACCATTGCTAGTTTGCACTCTCCCAGGACCCATCACAGAAGGCATGAGACCCCCACCTCGGAATAGTACAGGTCCATAGATGACCCAGATGCCATGGAGAGGCTGCTGCCAATACCAGCTCAAGAGGAGGTGGAGAGAAGTACCGGGTGAGGATCCGCAGGTCAGGAACATGGGTCTGCTGCCTGGGTGGCTGCCACGTCCATGCTGCTGTTCGAGAGCTCGGGTGGAGCATGGTAGAGCCGCCTATGAGTTCTGCAGGCTCAGGTTTCACTGGATGCCTGCCCACGGAGGCCCTCATTGGTCAGGTACCGACTGTGTTTTCCTGATTGGCTCAGGCATGTTATTTAAGACCTGGGGAAACACCTGGAGGTTGCCTGTGCAGCTAGGTAGATCCCTGGCTTGCTGCTACAGACAGACCCTGCTGTGTTCCTGATACCTTGCCTCATTCCCATCTCCAGGTCCCCCTGCCCAGCTCCTCATAACCCGGCTTGCCACTGTTCCACTAGCCCAGCCTTGACTGATCCACTCGGCTTTTAACTTATCATGGCTCAGCAACTGCAATCTGACCCTCTGGCGCAACACCAGTTCAGACCGTGGCTTCTAGCCTCGACTACCCGCAGCCAGGACCCTGACAGCTAGCCTCCATTTTTCTTCTTCTCCAGGCCTGGCCACCTGGGGCTTGAATTTGCACATCTTTGCTCTCCTCCGCCCCATGCAGCAGAAGGGGACATTGAGCTCCATCTTTTCAGCTCTCATCCCAGGGCAGGACGTGTCTGCTTGGTTCCATTAGACACAAACAGAGCTTTCAGCGGCACTTTGCACCTAGCCCATGACGGGTCATTGTCTTCTTTATTATTTGTCATGTGCTAGTGCCTAGCAGCCCCCGCCAGGGACCAGGACTCCATTGTGCTCAGCACTGTACAAACACAGAACAGAAAGACTGTCCCAACCCCAAATAGCTTACTCTCTCTATCATTTTGCCCAGAATTCAACTATAACATTGAACAAATCCTCTAACCCTGGAGCCCTAGTGGTTCACCCTTCCCTTCTCTCAGAATTTTGGCCTCAGATTCAGGCTTTGGGAGGATTTCTTAGGCTGTAAGGTTGCTTCCAAAATGTCAGATCTTTGAGCAGGGCTTTGGTCATAGATGAAGCAGGTGCCATTGCTGCAGGCAAGTAATGATATATGGAATCACAGTCCTTGTCGAAGAGGAGGTGTTTGGTAAAGAAAACGGCTACAGACCCAAACAAGCAGGTGTCCACACAGCTTGAGTTCCAGCTTTGTCTCCCTTGTTTCCAAGGAGCATGCCCTCTCTGGAACAGCATACAGTACAGTGGATAGTGAGACATCTAGTGGCTAAATAATATCCTGCACATAAACATAGAAGTGACATTGAATGGAACAGAGAGATAGTGAATCCATGCAGGCCCCAAAGCAAACAAATCTTGAGTTCCCAATACTGTCCAGATTCCCTTACAGTAGGAAATAGGTTATTTTCCTGCAGGGTTATTTTTAAAATTAAATTGCATTTTCTTTACTGTCATTTTCTTCTCAAATTGGAGAGGATTAATGAGAAGGAAAGCGAAATCTCAGCTTTTCAATTTCCCATTATAGACTGTTAAGTAGACTGTATTGATCTGAGTGCTTTGATTAAAGGATGATTATTTGACAATTACTCCAAGGCATCACAGACAGAATTTCTGCCCCAAAGAGCTTGCAGAAATATGTATGAAAGGGATATCGCAGACAAAGAGAACTTCTGAGATAGGGATTTAAATACTGTGTTGAATAAGAATGGATGGCTAAGCATCTTTATATAATCTTTATTCCTCCTTCTTTTATCTTTTTTTGGCAATGCCTGTATTAAAAATCAGAGCCTAACATTTCATCACTTGGCACCGTTCAAGTGCATCTCATTTACGTATCCTGCTCTGACAATTAAGCCATGATCTTTGCCACTCAGTTTCATTGGACTAAATGCATTTTTGGAGAGAAGTCCGGGGACATCAGCCAACTCACGCGTGCTCCTCCCTGCTGAGTGAAATACACAGTATTTCTTCAGATATAAAATATCAATTCTGAAAGGGAAAAAAAGCAAATAAATACAACAAACAGGAAAGAGAGCGCGCCAAATATTACATCATTCCAAGTTAAGGTTTATCTCATTGTGGTACTTACATGGTCCCCATTATTGGGCTATCTGAGCCCCTGACAATTTGTAATGTATTTAGCCACCCACAGCTCTTTGAGATAGGAAAGTGCTATTATCCCATGTGTACAGATGCTAGGGTGACCAGATGTCCCGATTTTATAGGGACAGTCCCAATATTTGGGGCTTTTTCTTATCTAGGTGTCTATTACCTCCGTCCTGATTTTTCACACTTTCTATCTGGTCACCTTAGCAGATGGGGAACTGAGCACCAGGCAGACTAGGCCAAGAGCCACAAAGGTATTTAGCCTCTCAACTTTCATTGAGTTGAAGGGAAGTTAGGAGCCTAATTACTTCTGTGGAGCCTCAGTGACTTGGCCAAGGTCCCCCAGGAAGTCATGATGGAGGAAGGAATTGGACCCAGAAAGTTCTAGCTTAGTATTCTAACTACAGGACCATTCTTTCCATCTAGGGCTAGCTGCCTCAAGCTAAATCCATATTTAAGTACCTAAATAAGTGCCCTGATTTTCTAAATTACTAAGGATTTTAGACACCCATTTTTTGAAAAGCTTGGCCTTTAAGAATCAAAATCTATAGTATATGACATTTCATCAACAGTATATAGTACTTTCTGAAACGAAGGGGATTCAATATATAAGTTAAGTGCTGCATGCTTAAACTGACTTCATTGACAGAGGCTATAAATTTAATACTAGCTAATAAAATATTTCAGAGCCACTATGAATTTTCTTATAAAAGTTTCCAAGGGTGGATATAATTAAAGGCCAGACTCTAGCATTAGTGCAATGTAAAGGCTGAGACAGCGAATGCTCAGAAGATAGTAAATTCCAAACGTTGCCACCAGTGGTTAGCTCTGCTCCGTTTCACATCCAAAAATGTTTCAGGATGCATAAATAATGGAGGAATGAAATGAAAAAAGGACATTTTACAAGGGAAGCAGCAGTACAAAATGTTCTGTAATGCTACTTATTTACAGCCTCGCAGAATTAGACATGGCGGGAGCAATCTTAACCATTGCACTTTTTTAACTGTTGAATGCTTGATATTTTGACCTGAACCAGCAACACTGCATTTCATTTTCCTGTGTGTGTTTGGATAGAGAAGAAATAAAAAGAAAAGGGTGGAAAAATCCAGGCAACAACAGCATATCATGTTAACTAATATAGTCTTATTGTTTTCTTGTACTCCCTGTCTGTCTGTCAATCCGTTGTCCCATGTCTTATATTTAGACTGTAGGCTTTTGGGGACAGCGACCATCTTTTTGTTCTATGTTTGTACAATGCCTAGCACAATGGGGTCCTGGTCTCTGACTGGGACTCCCAGGTGCTACGGTAATATAAATAGTAAATCATAAAAAAATTCAGAGTTAATTGGCTTGGAGAATTTGCAAGTACCAGAAGCTTCACCAATGGAGTTTGTGCATTCCATCATCTTGGGTATATGCCAGGGGCTCCTTGGTCTGGTAGCTATCCCTTGTGGAGCCTACAAACTCCCTACTGGTTCTAACAGAGCAATCCTTATCTCAGTTGACCTCAAACGACCTTGAAGGCTTGACCTGAGTGGTTTACAAATGCTACTAGCTTTGTCAAATTACAAGACTTACTGAACAGTGTGAGATCTCCATTCCAAAATAAAGTAAGGCCATGCAACCAGGCCCCTCCTGCAAATGCCTGAGAGAGTAGATCAACCTTGCACTATTCTGTAATGATCCGAAGGCCCCAACTCTTTTTAAACCAGTGTGGCACTGAAAAGCCAAGGCCCTCCTAACAAAATAACCCGACATCCGCACTCCGTATAATCTAGGTAGTAATTGCACCCAAGTTGATCTCAGCCTTCATGACTGCATGAGGAGAGAATCAGTCCATTGCTGTATAGACAGGACCCATCATATAGGGGTTTTGTAGACCAAAATCAGCATCTACTGAACCCAAGATAGTCTTGTGTTTTAAGGTCAGGGATTGATCCTCAAGAGTTATGGAATTGATTCCCAGGTCTGTCACAGACATAGGAGTTGCTATTCCTGTTCATACCAGTGACCCATCTAGTCAAGTATGCTGTCTGATTTTTTTTCAGCGGAAGGTACAGGGAACTCCATGCTCATCTGCTATAGAATAATTTACCCATAGTCACCAATTACTGTTTGGCTTATTCCATGAAGCATGAGGATTTATTACACACCTATTTTTATACAATCTGATATAAATGATTATTCTTATATGTCTATAAAAATGGGTCTAGCCCTCTTTAGAATTGTACCAACCTTTCGCTCCCACTATCTTAATGCAGTGATTTCTTAGGTTAATTATGTTCAAAAGGTGAAAGCGTGGTACATTTTTACTGATTTGTACAGTTTGACCAATTTTGTTCTAAATTAACAATAAATAAATATATGAAAATTCTCCGGTGGCCAGCGAATCAGCACCCCAATTTTTAGACTAAAAAGACGTATTCTTGCCCACTTCTAGGAGAGCTGAGAAAAGGGCTTAGACTGACAGACTCCTAGACTTTAAGGTCAGAAGAGACCATCATGATCATCTAGTCTGACCTCCTGCACATTTCAGGCCACAGAACCTCCCCCACCAACTCCTGATACCGTCAGTATCTCCGTAAAAAATGGCACAATGCGATGAAACAAAAGCTTAATACCAGAGTTAACAGTGTTTGCTGTGCCAGCCAATCACTAGCCTATGTAAATGCTTTATTAGAATAACAATAGTGCTTAGGACTAATGCAGCACTTTCCGTCTGTAGATGTTTACAGAGGTAGATATGCAGGACAAATGGCAAACACCATGCATATTGTGAGCAAGGTCAGAGCTCTGATTTAGTATGGGAACATCAACTATTCTGACTAAAAATATCGATGATTGGGAAGAAGAGCAGGGCAGTGGTGCTGGAACAATTTCTATGCTGGGGGTGCTGAAGTCAGAAACCATGTATTTGGGTTGTTATTACTACTTCAAGGCATGACTCCTAGTTCCAGCACCTATGGAGCAGAGCCTTGGAGGGGAGAGATTTTATTAAATGGTCCTGATCATCAATATGTCTCAGTCCCTTCAGAAATCACTTTGTACTTCTACTGCATTTAAGTATTTAGAAGCCAATCCAGCTTCTATTAAAATCCCATTGACTTCAGGGGGAGCTGAATCAGTCCGTTAATCATCCACATATCTTTCCCTAAAAGCCCATAAAAAGGAACAAGCTAAGGAGGGAATAGACCCTGTGTGAACAATGATGTCGAGTCATGTTTGCCAGGAGTAGAATTGCTGAGTCTTTGATGAGGTCTCTCCATAACTACAAGGATCTCTCTTGCTCTGTGCTCAGAATCTATGCTACTCCCTATCCGATACACACATGTGTAGAGAACCTCCCTGAATGATGCTGAGTCCATGGAATTCTCTATGAATCACACTTCACCAAGGTGCTTTCTTTAAATGGAAGCATTCTCTGCTCTATAATACTGGCTTCCACATACTGATAGGCATTGGCTTTGATCTCAGGCCATGTCTACACTAGCAAGCTTACGGCGGCACAGCGGTGCTGCTGTAAGAGTGCTCATGTAGCCTCTCCATGCCAACAGGAGAGAGCTTTCCATCGGCAAAACTAAACAACCTCCAGCGGTGGATTCTCCCACTGACATAGGGCTGTGCACACTGGTGCTTCTGTCGATGTAACTTATGTCGCTCAGAGGGGTGTTTTTTCCACACCCCTGAGCAACATAAGTTATGCTAATAAAAGTGCTAGTTTAGACATAGCCTCAGTTACGTTTAATGTTTATCTTTGTTTCCACCTCATCAAAGGGGATGGGGAACATCAGATACTGTAAATCTTAAGGAAAAGGAATAGCATACAGCAGATGGTGCAGGAACCTTCTGTTATTAATGGCACAAGTCTGTTCTTTGAAAGCAGGAGTTAAAAATAATGACCTTGGAGGTTGTTCAGGAATGGGTTAGGTAGTTTAGATGAGACCTTTCTGATGCAGATTTATATGATGGTGGTCCTGTCTCTACAAGGACACTGTAGATTCCCCTCATGGCACTTTAACATTATAAAAACAATGACAAGTTACTTCTGCCTCGGGGTGTCCCAGAGTGTCATGTCTTCTCCAGGTCTGTCTTCTAGATGGTAAGTTCATCAGGACGGGGACTGTCTTTGTCATGTTTTTGAGCCTATAGAAAGAGAGAGCTAGAACGCGGTACCAAATGTTTCCTGATGTTGCGTTGAGCACTTAAAAACCATTGCCAAGAATGTAGCAAGATTCAGAGAGGTTCCAGTATCTGTCCATGTAAGTGTCTTGCATCTCAATTTGCTTAGCACTCCACATTTCCCACATGTCATCTCCCTGAATCTCCAGGAGTCATTTCTCCTCCCTTTCTTCTAGTCATCCACTCACTCTTTCTGCTGCTTCTTCTTCTGTTTAGAGAGGACTTCCATTTCCTCTGCAGTCAATTATAGTATTTTGAAGAGCAATTGAAAAGATGCTTTCTGGACAGTGACTATGGAAACTTCTTTGCATCACCCTGCTTCAGTTTTGAACTGGAGGAGTCACCTTTATTTCTCAATCTCTCTGCTCTTTCAATCCTTGATCTAACTGCTGAGACTGCGAGCAAGGGAGCTAGTTGTAAACATGATGGGACATTACCGGCAGTTGTCCATTAGAACTGGCTAAATTCAACTCATGTCAATGAATAACCTCCAGATGCTGAAAATCTTTACTAGCATTACTACCTATCACACACCCAATTCTGAGAGTCCTCCTGTCTAAGCCATACCATGGAACGTCCTACCTGAAAAGCAGATGTGATCCTGTGAATAGAACATTACTGGATATCACCTGAAGGTGCTAATGCAAATGATCTTGCTAGTTCTGCCTATCTGAATGCATAGGAGATAGATGTTGGGAAAATGCTTATTGTCAGCTGAGATGCAGTTCTTTTAAAATGCTGAGCATGTTTTAGATTGCAAGTTGTATTGAGAAAGAACCACGTCTGTCTCTGATTATACTGTGCCTAGCACAAAGGGACTTTAATACTCACTGGGACCTCTGGGCTGTAACATAACATGAATATTAAATATTGAATAATAGTAACAATGAAGTTGATCCCTACTGATTCATTCTGTCAAATTCTCTCTCTCATTTAAGGGTCTCAAAGTGCGCTACAAACAGTAATTAAGCTGTGAGATATGTAGTGGACTTATCCCACCATTAAGTGAAGCATTGCACACAGCTGATTTAAGGGCAAAAACCAAAGTCACCTGAGGTACCTTACCTGCACAGTTTCATATTTCCCATTGTATGGGGGAGGGTTTTGAATATATCATTTTAACTTTGAATTTCTTGGCTTTCAGGTATTTTTTAACTACAACGTTCTAGTATAACGTTCCCCCCAAAACATAATTTTTTCTACAATAACTCCAGCTTCCAGCAGCAGCTGGTCTTTCAACAGAACTGCTAAATGAAGGTTGAGTGGTGACTGGTACACAAACCACAAAAACTTCCTGTACATACACTTGACCACTTAATTAAAAACGATTTTACTTGAGAGAGCTCACCATCTGTAGAAAAGTACATTATTCTAATAAAGTACAGATGAATAAGGCTAAAGATAAAATTATTTAGCACTTGGGTAACTCTTTGCAACTTCAAAACTCCGTCATACTTTGTATTTATTATTAGTCCTATATAATTGTAGCCCCAAAGACTATATGAATTATTTGAGCTCTGGAAAATCAGCTTGATGGTGACAAATTTAATAAACATAGGGCTTGTCTACATAAACATTTAGTTTGCAGCAAGCTGGAGTGTGAATCTACAATCCACTAGCCTGCCAACGGCTAACTGTGGACCCTGCTCATGTGCTTTAACAGTTAATTAATGTGTTTGATTTACTCCCATTTCAAAAAAGCTTAGAGCAAAATGCATACATGACCTGTTAATGTGTGTCAGCCAGATCCACACAGATACTTAGTCCGCACCAGGCAAGTGTAAGGTAGATTTACACCCTATCTTGCCATGAACTAATTGTTCATGTAGACAAGTCCTTAACCTTCTCTTTGATAAACTAAATAGATTAAGAGGTGACTGGACCACAGTCTATATGTACCTATATGAGGAGATTTTTGATAGTAAAGGGCTCTTTAATCTAGGGGGATAAAACAAGATCTAATGGCTGGAAGATGAAGCTAGAAAAAGTCAGGCTAGAAATAACGTGTGCATTTTTAACAGTGTGAATAATTGACTATTGGAACAATTTACCTAGGAACATGGTCAATTCCTCCATTACATGAAGTTTTTAAATAAAGATTGGATGTCTTTTCAAAACATTATTCTCTAACTCAACTATTAGGTATGGGCTTGACGTACAAATTACTGGGCAAAAGTCGATGGCCTGTGTTATGTAGGAGGTCAAACTAGAAGATCATAGTGCTTCCTTCTGGCCTTCAAAGCTATGAAGCTATTGACTTGTAAAGATGCTCACCAGTGTGAGTAAATCTTGCACACTCCCACTCGACATATTTTGATGTGAGCTCCATTATGCTCTATGACAGTGCTTCTCAACCTTTCCATGTTTGAATGGCAACCCCTTCTTTGAAGCAAAAAATGTCCATGATCCCCTTATATGTACTACAAGATTAGGTGTGAAAAAGGTATCAGTGATAACCAAGGTAAGCCTGTGAAATTTATTTGTGGGTATGTTTGGATGAGGTGGCAGAGAATACTTGACCTTGAAGGGTGTGTGTTGTGAGAGCGGGAGCAAGCGTTCTTTTGCTTTAGATTGTACTTACATTTTCAGTGCTCTTCCCCTCCTCCCCACCAAGAGAAACACTGCTCTTTAGCAGCTATTTACAGTGCAGTAGCTTAAAAAGAAAAAGCCAGAGGCTGGTCCAGCAGACAGTTCAGTCTGATGGATCTGCAAAGTACAGGACTACAGCTCCCATCAGTCCGCTCTCCACTGCACTTCTCTTTCCATTACCCAGATAAGGGGAGAGAGAAGCAGGAAGTGGCCTGGCTCTGTTTGGGTGTGGGAGCCGCATGGCAGCAGGGAGCTGGCGAGAAGCCCCAGGAACTGTGGACAGAACCGCATGTGGAACAGGCTGAGAGTGCCAGACATTATAGCTGGATGCGGGTCTAGGTGGGACTTGCGGGAGAGCAGCTGGGCAGGGAGCCTGACGGAGGGGACCCAATGAGACACGAACTGAGCCTGGCCTGGAAACCTCCATGCTCCTATTTGCTGGAATAGAGACTGGACTGGGGAGAGCACCCCAGTCAGCAGGGCATGAAGAGCCCTGAGGCTCGATTGGGATGCCCCAGGGATGCAGACGAGCAGCTATTCCTCACTTTGAACTGTAACTGTTTAAGACTCAGTTGTACCTATGGTATCTGCATCCATGTCCTTCCCTGCCAGTCCTAGTGAAATACCCACCCTGAGCCATGTGTCTGAGTGGTTATTGGGACACATCTGGGCTGGCGCCTACAAGGCCTAGCTGCGGACGCACTTACAGTGTTTGCCTCCGAGTTGTGGTGCATCCAGCGTACTACCGGTACCCTAAGGGTTTGGTGTACTGAACAGCTGCAGTAGTTGCAGTAAACATGACACTATAGTCATGTGAGGGACAAGTGACACGACTGAACATAGGAGAATTTCTTAACTGGGCTGGAAATTCTAAGTGAGATCACAGCTGATGCAGCTCCTTGGAGGGATTTTGTTATTTCCTGGAAAGAAAATAAAAAGAGAAGAAAGTGCTGCGTGTTTATTCAATTACGGTAAGCGGGAAATATATGACAAAAAGCAAGCCAGAAGAAGACCTGGAAAAAGAAGACCAATGGGTATAAATTATTCCCAAGATGAAGAATTCTTCTGGGGTGAATAGTTTGTGTCCTGGATTCTCATCCTAGTTCTTTACAGAGCCTTAGAAACCAAAGCGACAGTCTCTTGTCTGCCTATGGCATAGTGGCCCTGTTGCATTCTGGGACTAGGGAAAAGGGAACGCTGAAGAATTCATGTTTGGCAAAGGTTTCGCAGCTACATTTGCAGATCATGCCTCTTAAATTGTGATTAGAGCAGAAAACAACATCATGCCACCAACCAATTTTTGCATTATGCTCAGTACCATAAGGCTTGAAGGAGATCAGGGCCCATGATGCTAGGCATTGTACAGACACATACTAAGAGCTAGTCCCTGCTCCAAAGAACTTGTAGCCTAAATGGACAAGACAAAGAAGTATTATTATTTCCATTTTACAGAGGGGGAAACCGAGGCACAGAGCGACTGAATGACTTGCCGAAGGTCACACAGGCAGTCTGGACCAGAGTCAGGAACTGAACCCACCTCCTCTGAGGCCCAATCCAGTGTCCTAGCCACAAAACCATCCTTCACAAAGAACGTACACAATTCTGCTCCTGGGTTTGCCATGTGTAGTTTTGTTTGTTTGTGTTTAATGGGCAATAGTGAGAGGTGCTGTATCCCTGCCACGATAATCGGACAATGGTCTCAAGTTGCAGTGGGGGAGGTTTAGGTTGGATATTAGGAAACACTATTTCACTAGGAGGGTGGTGAAGCACTGGAATGGGTTACCTAGGGAGGTGGTGGAATCTCCATCCTTAGAGGTTTTTAAGGCCTGGCTTGACAAAGCCCTGGCTGGGATGATTTAGTTGGGGATTGGTCCTGCTTTGAGCAGGGGGTTGGACTAGATGCCCTCCTGAGGTCCCTTCCAACCCTGATATTCTATGATATAAGAATGATCCCTGAGAGGTTTTCCTATTTGTGATACAGAAAGGACAGACTAGTTAAACACAGAGAATTTTTCCATTGGGGAGAAGCTGTTGATTTTCCTTTGCTGTAGTCCAGTCTAGTCACAGCGGATCAGGGAGCTAGGAATCAGGGAAGACCAATATCTCTGCAGCGGTGTTTAGTTAAAAATGGATGGCTTCAATAAGCATTGTGAATCAGGCCCAGTAGTAACTGAATAGTACGATCCAAGCTCTGAGCCCCGGTAAGAAGACTTTGCTTGAAACTGGACAGCTTCACTTGGAGACCGTGGAAGCACAAGGAGGGAAAATGTAATGGCTGGAGATAATTAATGTATCCACGAGTTCAGTTTGGCCGCCTGCACGTTGAAGCAAATGCTTGCTAGTTGACAGACAGGCCCGAGCTGCTTCTGCAAAGGCCTCTGAAGAGCTGCACCAAGTTATTTTTGGTCTGAGTCCCCGGCCACGTTGGCAGAGGCTCTCCCAGCTGACCGACAATCGCTTCCATGTGTGCAAGCCGGAATGCAGCCGTTGAACAGATTCCAGTGACATGATGTGCTTCCTTAAAAGGCCTGAGAAAGCTGAGCTGGGATGCCTGATGTGCTGGGAGTGAAAAGAGAGGATAGGTGATCACTTCCCAGACAGGCCCTTTCCAGCCGGTGTGCATAACCCATCACAAATAACTAATCACATGAAACCAGCCTCCATGGAGTCCGCCTCTACCCCAGGCAGATGCTCTAGGAAATACAGTCCTATGTGAGAGAGATCACTGAGCAGCTCAACCTCTCTGCTTCCAATTAAAAACAGAGTCCTTTGATTAGATCATTCAGGCAGCATGCGATAGTCAGATCCTGATTTGCATTTACACTAAGGCACTTTTAGAGCACTCCTGTGGGAGTACAAAGGAGGCAGGAAATACCTTTACAGGCCCTTTTACGCTGGAAAGGAGCCTTTTTGTAAATGAGAATCAGGCCCTTATTTTTATCCAGCCACAATCAAATGGGGGCGTTACAAAAAAGAAAACCCCAACCACCTCAAAACAACCCCCCTCCCCCACCCCACCAGCCCCTTTTATAATTAAGTGCTTGAAACGTGCGGGGAGGCAAGTCCAAATAAATGTTTGACTAGCTTGGCTTCCAAGGCACACCAGGATGAGCTTGGCACCTCCTGCCTACTGTGCAAGACCTCTGTCTCGTGCCAGTGCTTCCAAGCCTGAACCCCGGCCAGAACAGATCTGCATCATCAGAGGAACACAGTAAAAGGGGGAGTGAAGAAAAGGAAAATCCACATTGAACATGCACCACGGAGAGCAAAAAAAGAGCCTATTGTGGACTGGGTGATGATCCACTCTTTGGGTGGGGGAGCTGTCCGGGAAGAATTGGTGGGGATCTAGTGCTGAAAGTGACGCACCTGCAATATGGAGCATATCTGAGAGGAGAGGCAGGAATACATTGTGAATCACATGGAAAATGAGTATCATTTGGGATCCTGAAGCTAAGAAGCACTGTCAACTGGGTGATGCCCTTATCCACAAGCTTAGTAGAATTCAGTTAAAGGCTTAATTATCTGGATAAGGACAATTTCCACTCTAGTTAGGATAAAAAAATGCATAAGAGATATAAAGCGTCATGCTTCAGGGCATAAACCAAACACTCACTGACAGGGATAAAGAAGAAATTTCCCCTAAGGGGAATTCCTTGCACCTTCCTCTGAATCATCACCAAAAATCATGAGATTGTTTTTTTTTATTTTAAAAAGCCATGATTTTTATGCCAAAGAGAGATTTTATGTATTTATGTCTCTCCTTGTTTTTGAATCTTTAGAAAACACTCCAGTTAAGTTTTCAAGCTTTTCTCTGCATCCATGAGTGCTAGAATCTTACAATGTTAATGAACACTGACATTTTCACGGGACTTTCACTTGTCTCCAGGAGCTGGGGCCTTAAGGAATCCATCAAAATATTTCAAGACTTATGAGCGTTGGCCACTGGAGTCTGTTTCTACTTTGTACAGGAGTCTCTGCACTTCCCATGTTTTTTTCAAATATTTTCTATTTTTATTAGGGCTCATCACAACTTCTCAAATTCCAAACCGTTGACACCATTTTGAAATTCCAAATTATTTAATTTGAAAAAAATTGAGAAAAATGTTGAGTCATTTTTTGGTGAAATATCCCTCCTGTTTTTCAACCAGCCAGTCAGACTCGCTGATCAAAATAGTCCCTTCTAGCCTTTAACTCTATAGATCTATGAACGCAGAGAAAACACCTTATTACTTGTAAAGAGAGCTGGGCAGGAAAAGGATTCCCCCTCCTAAGAATTTTTGAGATATTGAAAAATTTTCCCATCCCAAAGCAGGAGGAAAACTCAAAACCTTGGCAGTTTTTGTGAACCAGAAATCTGAAGGCAAAAAGAAATTTTATGAGATCAATTGAAACATTTTGTTTTGATCATTTCAAAATGTTTCATTTCAAATTAGATCATGTTTTACATTTTTAACTAAAAATGTTAAACTAAACAAAAATTCATTTTGACCCAAAAAGTTAAATTTTCATTCCAAAAATGTCAAAAGGAGACGTTTGAACAATTACAAAAAAAAAAAAATTTCAAACCCTATCCCGTGAAAATTTTTGGCTAGCTCTTCAGGGCAGGGACTGTCTTCCGATGTGCTTCCTTAGTGTGTAGCACAATGGGAACACATTTTGCTACATAGACATTATATTGCCCTCCACTGAGATGAAACCGCTTTTAGGGTGATATGGAGATGGTGCTTTATCCTATAACATATGGATAATAAAACAGCATTTGTTGTACAGTAGATGAACACCTACAGCTTCACTTGCATGGCTTTTATTTTTATATAGTTCATTGTCTACACACACTATTCAGCCAGGTGCTTATCTATGCTTTCAGTCAAACTGGCAACATGAACTCTTGCTCTGTGTCGTCACGGTGAGATGTTTCATACTGCGCCAGAAACCATAAGAACATAAAAATGGCCCTACTGGGTCAGACCAAAGGTCCATCTAGCTCGGTATCCTGTCTTCCGACAGTGGCCAGTGCCAGGTGCCCCAGAGGGGATGACCAGAACAGGTAATCATTGAGTGATCCATCCCCTTTGTTCATTCCCAGCTTCTGGCAAACAGAGGCTAGGAACACGAGACACTGAACTACCCTAAAATCACTGACTTCGCTCTCAACCCACATTTGGTTGGTATTTTGTTGGAAGGATAATGAAAGCTGCTTCTGCATACGGAGCAATACCTGGACTGCATAAGTTAGGCTGTGCCCTCTGATGCCCATGTTTGATTTCAGAGCCAAAACCTAAATCTACTGAAAATTGATGAGACAAACATCTTGGTCCTCTGTGGACGATGTGGAGCATTTGAATGGAAAATAATGTAATTCCCCCAGTTTAATTAATCACTTTTGTATGGTGATTCAAAGAGTGATGATGCCACAGAGGGCAAATTTAAATGCTGGAAAAGTTGCATCAAAGGAATATAGGAATTGCCGGCTGGATCACTTATGTGGTCCATCTAGTCCAGTATCCTGTCTCTGACAATGGTGCAAGAAACCCTGCAGTAGGCAGTTATTGGATAACCTGCCTCATGAAGCTATCATCCTAATTCCTAATAGTTAGTGGTTGGCTTAAGCGCTGAAATAGAAAGTTTTATCTCCCAAGAAATTTTTTTTTACAGTAAACTATTACAACTCTCTTCTTGCTATGCATATAAATGTCCAGTCCTCTCTCAGCTTGCTAAGGTCTTGGCAATGATTTTTACGTGCTCAAGACAGCCTCAAGAAATATTTGGTGCCATATTCCAGCTCTCTCTCTTCGTGTGGACTTCTATGGCCCCTAACATCGGCCAAATTTGTCAAAAAAAAAAAAGTTTCATGTTGATTAAAAAAATCCCTCAAAACTGCAACAAAAGGTTTTGTTTTGAAGTTTTATTTTTTTTTAATTCAAATAAAATTGAGGGGAAATCCAAAATGAAATGTTTTTCCAAAGCAAAAAGTCAAAATGTTTTGTTCTGGAAATGCCAAAACAAACGGTTTCACCATTCCTGAAAACACTTCTTTTTTCCAAAACAATTTGCCTCAATCAAGTGGAATTTGTGAATTGTTTTGGTTGACCTCGATCTCCATTGTTTGGTGTGGAAAGGCTCTGTAAGAAAAATTTCACCCAGTTCTACTTCCGAGACTCAGTCCCATGGCTGACACATCCCCTCCTAACTTTTCTTTCATCTCTTGTCATATCTACCACCTCTCTCTTCACTGTAGTGTCTGAGCATCTCACAATCACTAATGGATTATCCCCGCTACGTCCTGAAATGCTAGGGAAATGCCCCTGCTTGACAGATGGGGAATGGAGGCACAGAGTAGGTCACTCAGGATCCCAATGTTTTATCCAGTAGCGCATCCTTCCTTCCTCCTCTTTGTTCCTTCCATGCACTGCACACATAAGATCAGCTTGTGATACCCTCACTGATGGTGGGCAGCAGGGCATTCCCAGTGACATCATGGAGTAAGACACTTTTGGACATGAGGGTAGGGCTGACAGTCTGCCCCTTAAGAATCTCTCATGACCGGAGGATCTGGAAAGCTCTCCCAGGCCCCGAGTCACTTACTTTAAGTCCCGGCTTAAAAACTTTTGTTTACATTAGCTCCTCCTTAATGCAGTGAAGCATTTTTAATACACTTCAGAGCAGGTGGTTACTGGGCACCATTGCTGTTTATCATGCCATTCCTGGTAGCTCTTGCTCTGTTTTCCCATCTGTTGCAACTTTGAATTCTTTGTCGTAGGTTTTATATTTGGTGCATGCCCTTCGTCTCCCACCTTACGTCCTTTTCTCTTTGTAGACTGAGATTTCTTTTAAAACTAGACGTGAATTGCACCATTTTATATTACATTATTCCCCCTATGGTGTTCCATCCCCACAACAATCTCTCTGTTGTGTCTGGAGAGCAGGAGCCAGTAAATGCAATACACAGTAGGGAACAGTAGGGGGAGCCAAGGGAGAGAAGAGTCAGGACTCAGGCGGGATGGAAAGAAAAGGCAGCGGGAGTGCTTGCTTTTAGTGCCTCTACATCAGTACAGAATACAGATTTAGCCCACTGCCTGCTTTGCTGATGCCACTCAAAAGGCAGGCAGCCTGGTGCCCTGCAACAGGCAATGGACCGGGAGATGGTACACATGGGCTCTGTTCCTTCTGCCAACTGACTTGCTGTGTGATCTTGAGCAAAACCCCCTCTAAACCTGTATCTGTCTTGTCTATTTACACTGTAAGTCCTCCAGGGCGGGGACTGTCTCTTGCTATGTTCATGTACAAGGCCTGGCAGAATGGGGCCGATTTCAGTTGGCTGTTCCAGGTGCTAACCTCATATTAATAATGCTTTGGTAACACTGCTGCGTTAATTACAGACCATTCCCTTTCCTAAAGGCGATCTTTAAAAATCCCCCATAAAAGATGTTTACTGATTAATATACATGTTCCGTATTAGTCACACCAGTGACTCGAATCCAAGTTGGATCACACCAATGACTCGAATCCAAGCTCTATTGTTTCTTCCTATAAAGGCCCGACAAAGGGCCGAGTGCTTTTCTCTAACCCATTTGATCCAGGGATTTCACTTGACCATTCCAATGGTTAATCCTCCTCTGAAGTGACTTTTTTTTTTGCTTGTATTTATGTGCCTGAGCCATTCCAACCTGGTTTTTCCAATATGTACAATATTTTGGATCAGATGGAAAATATAATCCAGCTGCTCTTCTCCAAGAGCTCTCACGAAAACCAGATACTGGATCCAAAGCAGATATTAAACCTTCCTGCAGCCCACAACTGAAAAGCTATTGGGAGACAACAGACTTGGCCTTCTGCACATTCCAGGAAAATACACAACGTGACCAATATTAGCTCCCCATTTAGAGTGTGGGGCCAGATTCCACTTCCGGTCACTACGCAGGTTGGAGCAGGCATGCTCCTTGACGCTGGGCTCCTTGCAGAGGAAAGTTTGCTAAGGGATTGGAGACTGAAGTAGCACAGTTGAGCTGGGAGTGTGACTGAGGATGTGCTGATACTGCACACCTGAAGCGCATTTTCATTCTCTGGCAGAACTTAAAGCTGACCGCTCCTGGCAGAGCCCTAGAGATAGGGCCTGTAGCCAAAACCACACCTGGGTAGTCCTAGCGAGATTTGTGGGATCCCTTTTCCTGGATTAACCTGCTAGGCTTTCGGGATCCTTTCAAAGGCAATGGATGCCCTTTGGGTATGACTCAATATGATGATATTAACTTGCCTAATATGAATTCCTGATGTGACCATCACTCATCTCAATCGGGATTCTCTGATCAAGCAAGTGAAGGTGACACCGTCCACTTTCAAAGCATTGCCTTGGCCATTAGCTTTCTAGGGTAGTCTGGACTAAATCTGGGAACACCCGGTGCTAAAATATTACAGTTGCCATGGGCAGCACTGGAAATATCCAAAACTCCAGCTCCAGATCCTTCCTTTTCTGCAGACTTTTTCCAGACTGGGTAAGGAGGAAAACCCAAAGATATCAGCCGTTTCTTGATGACCCTTGTGACTGTGACCGAAGTTTCCTACAAGATAGATTCAGAGATTCTTTTAAGGCCAGGTGGGACCATTCGGATCATCTAGTCTAACTTCCTGTAAAACAGAAGGATCCAGATCCATCTTCTGAGGTTTGGATCCAAATGGGGCAGCTGCTGGATTGACAGGTCAGTGTGGAGGGGCAGTGTTATTCCCCACTGCCCTGTGTGTGTTGGCAGGACTGTTGTCACACCACTCCCCCAACGACGCTTGCTGCTGTAGCCAGCACCAGCAGCCTGGCAGCCATGGGGGGAGTTGGCCAGCACTCACTCCTGGAGAGCTTAACAAGGGCGTTGAAGGCATTTGAACCTGAGGACAGGAAGGGTAAGGGGGAGACCAAGGGAGTGCAGGGTTAGTGGTGCTGGGGGTAGGGAGCCAGACACAATGTGACTTCCACCAATTCGGTTCAGACGCTTGCTCCGGAATCAGATCTCAGCTGCTGTTTGAGCTCGGATAAGAACCCAAATCCTGACACCCCACTTTGGCATCATCCGGCCTGGCAGGCAAATTTCTCTGGGTGACTCATCCCCACGCTGGAAGGTTTCCTCTCATTTAATAAAATGCCTCCTCGATTCTGATTTGACTCTATACATGGAGCGCAGTGCATGCTGGGCCTTGTGTGAGGGCAGCATTGGCTCACAGAGCCTTCTCCCGCCCCCGGCACCCTAGCATAACTGTCAGGTACACCAGCAGTCCCTGCCCTGGGAGGGGCACATTGGGGTGCTCCCTGATAGTAACCCAGACATGCAAATCACACCAAAGAAGGTAGGGTGGCAGGCCCTGGCCCAGCGCACCAGCGCACACTGCCCCACGGAACTGGCCGATCTGGAGTGGTGAGCAGCCGACAGCTCCCAAAGGGATAGTGCAGGAGGCACACTCCCGTTACCCATTGGGAAGGGGGTGTTGCAACTCTGCACCAATCCTGGCATTGACAGGCGGGTGACAGTAAGGGCAGAGGTGTGTGCAAAGCTGCATTTACACACCCGGAGGCTGCTCGCTGAAATCAAGGTCACTGTTCCTAGCCTGCCTGCGATGGCATGTGCCAGCTATATTTTTTTTTACCCTGGGTGTGATCCTGCACCCATTGAAGTCAATGAGAGTGTAGTCATTGGCTTTAGTGGGTGTCACCTCAAACCTCAAGCCAGGGTCTTGGCTACTGAACCACACAATGAATCAGCATTTTATGGTCTTTTACAAGACAGCATGGTCCAATAGTTATGCCATTGGAGAGCAGCTCAGCAGAGCCGGGTTCTATTCCCAGTGCTGTCACTGACCTACTAGGTGAGCTTGGGCAAGTCACTCGTCCTCTATGCCTCAGTTTCTCCATCTATAAAATGAGGATAATGATACCAACTTCCTTGGTCAAGTGCTTTGAGGTTTATGGGTGAGAATTGCTACAGAAGAGCTAAGTATTTTTATTGTTCAGTCTCTAAAATCCACGTTAAGTTCCTTGTTTCTTTATTTTGGTCAACGATTGAGGCTCTGATCCTGCAATGACCTGTGCTATACAGGAGGTCAGACTGGATAATCTGTTGGTCCCTCCTGGCCTCAAACTCTGACTCTGACTTTATGTGCTAACGTTGCTCACGGGAGTAGTTCCACTGAAGTTAAGAAACCATCCACGATTGTAAAAGATGGCACGAAACCACAAGAGTTTCAAAATCTCCAGTAGACTTTATTTAAAAGTTCTTTTGTATAGACTTCCTAAAAACAAAAACCACAATTTAAAAAAAAAATCCCCAGCCCTGCAAACAAACAAAAAAGATAAAACACACAACATTAGAGGAATGCCAAAAACATTCTACACCACGATTTAAAAATTCTTTAACTGAGGTGTTGGTCCCAGCAGTGCATCTGTATTCAGAAATCTTGTTTTTTTTCCCCTTTTCTGGTTTGATTGATCACATATGTCACAAATGCGTAAAAAAGAATCCGTTTGAAATCTAATCCAGCAAGAGTAAAACCAGAATGAAAAACTGAACTGCCTGTTTATCAGAATTAATGACTCCTTTACGCATAGGCTTTCCATCTAAAGTTATGCTCAGTTATGAAAATGATACAAGCAAGTACATAACAGTTGCAGTGAAATTATTTTATCCCTTATTTTCTAGACTTTACATTGCCATAAACAGGCATAATGCCAGAATCTGAAGGAAAATGGTAGTTTGTAGACATGTTCAAACAAAATAATCTGCAGTGGATAACTATTACATAATGTTGAAGGTATACACTATAACCCGGACACATGTAGTACTCAGTCCACAAACAGTTTAGCACCATATTGATAGGTCATGCAGCAAAACACTCTCTTCAAGGTTTGCTTGGAATTTAAAGCATGAAATAGTACAGTGCAAGGTAGTCTATACCCTTAGCTTCTAAAGGGGTAAGTTGGCATTGGCTGACTCCTGGTTCTCTGAGAGGTATGTGTTGATATTTTGCTGTCTTTAGGTTTCTATTGTCGTGACAACCCCAGGATTAACGTGAGCTGAAATTTGAATGGAGAGAGAAAAACAACATTATTGTGTGGCCAGGAGACCACGTACAGCCCCAAACAAGGCAACATTTAAGCACTGAAAATCCCTTTTTCACAGGCTATGCCGACGGCAGCTCAGGAGCAGGCAGGGACAGACGTTGCCCTCGGAGGCAGATGGATTGGGAGTGACTACTGGAGCCCTGACTCCATGGAGCCCTGACCCTACCCTCAGCGCATTGGCTAGTGGAGCGGCCTGGTCATGCAGGGGGTGGTGCGCTGCACCTTGCAAGGTTATCTCCCAGCAGAGCAGGGGACAACACCCTGGGGGAAATTGTTCCTGAAGCACCTGCAGATCCTAGATCAGCGTAGAGACTAGACGTGCTGGCCTTTACTAGAGGCATGTGCAAGGAGCACAACACAGCCCTAAATATGCTGTTCCTCAAGGTCATCACCCAAGTGGCCTCTCCTGAGGCCATTTATACAAGGGTTGACTGACTAATGTAACCGGGAGATGTCCTGATCATTCTGGCTACGCCCCAGAGATGTGCACATGGCTGTGGAAGTGTGGGACACATCAAGGATGAGCTGTCATCCCAGGTCCTGGGTATGATTGACGCCTCTTCTGTGTACTCTCATGTCCTAAATTAAAGAGCTAAGCTAACCAGCACACAATATAGGGTGCTTTTTGTCCTGCCAGCTCTCTGCTGTCCTCCCATGACCACAGATCTCTTGTACACACAAGTTTAATCTATAGGAAGGCAGGTGATCACAGCAAGACCCCAACTGGGATGATTCCTAATGGGTTGGGGTCTAGTGTCTTCCCCATATGCAGCAAATCCTTCCACTAAGCTACACTCGAAATTTCGGCCGACAGCAATCAGTGGGCGGGAGCAAGACCCTTCTTGGAAGAGAGGCTTCAAGAAGGATAATTCAGTGCACCTGCGCCCTAATCCATAGCACACTGAAGTCAATGGTAAGACTTCCATTGACTTGAATGGGGTTTAGCTCAGGTCTGGGTTGGAAAAAGGGATTGTAGTCACTGTCAGGATTGGTATCTGAGCTCCTTTACAATTTCTGGAATGTCCACGTGATACAGGTTTTGGCGCATTCTGTATCAGAAGCCAGTGCTTTGGTATCCCATTGGAGGTGACAATTTCCTGACGGCGTAACTATTATGGACCAGACCCACAACTGGTGTCAATCAGAACAGCTCTATTGAGGTCAATGGAGTGACACCAATTTACACTAGTTGATGAGCTGGCTCCATGACCTTAAGTGATGATTAACTGCCAACACTTCCACTGCATCTCTCAGCTGTTGCAGCCAAATGGAGATGTGCAATGGCAGAAGGGACTCCACTTACCAGGAATGCAAACTTTTTCACATTCTTTCTGTGTGTTAAATTTGTTTTCATTTCCTCCACAGCCACCATACCAGAATCTTGCACAGCTCTTGGTCTCTGAATCATAGTACCATTTGAGCACGAAATCCCTGCAGGTTCCTTCTTCTTTTTGCAACCTACAGATATCTGTGACTACAAATAGAGAAAGAAAAAGACTTAGCAACCAATAAATGCAAACACCTCCACCATGTTTCCAGACAGGCTCCTGCACTTCCATGGTTTTACAGATCCCATCTGACACAAAGTCAGACGTGTCCTCTCAAAAAGTGCATGCTTGGGAGACTGAGACAGATGGATCATTGGGTACATGTGGCATGCAGGATTAAAGAGACAATCTCCATATTACAACATACAAATGACCAGTTCAGACTATTGGTCCATCATTCCAGAGTCCTGCCAGTAGCAGCTGCTGCTTCAGATAAAGGCAGAACTACTATCACCCACCCACAGTTACCTAGCCAACTATGCAATGTTTTCCAGAAAGGACAAAATTCCTTCCTGGCCCCTGCAAGTGATCGCTTGAAGCTCTGAAGCACACGATCTGGCCAGCCCCTGTGTGGGAGCACTTCCCCTTCCTTCATGTTGCACTATTCAGGGGCTGGCCAGGGGCTTGATGGGAACATAGTCCCTGCTTCTTCCAAGTATCCTCAAGAATGCAGGGGGCCGGAAGAGGATGAGGAGAGGGCAGGGCTATGTCCGTTTTCCCTTCTGTGCCAGCCAGTGGAATGGGGAATAGGCTACACTAGCTTCAGAGTATGCAGCCCAGCGGTGCCAGAGGGGACTGGAAACTCCTGCAGCTATATGGCCTGTCTGCTCCCCACTCTCACATGCCTAACTATGCCTAGGGAAGAGGGAAGCCAGACATTGACTACAAACAATGCGGACCGAAAAGCCCACTCCCAGTCCTTTTTAAAATCCAGGCCACGTCGAATTCAGTCCTGCACAGGCTAGTCTGGGTAGCGAGAGCTGCTCAGGTGCGGGAGTGAAAAACGTCTCATTCCTCAGTCCTACATGGGGAACAAACTCCCCTCTAGTGATGAGGGACAGAGCAACAGTGGAGTGGTGCTGGAGCCTCTCCAATGGCTGTAAGGAAAAAAGCTGCATTGCTCTGCACACTGACCTCTCTAGTCTGTTCCCAAAGGACAGTGTTTTCTCTCCTACTGACAAGTTTACATTTACATTTTTCCCTTCCAGTTTTCCTGGCACCACAGAGTGGGCTCTCACCGAGAACGTCGCAAATGAGTCCACCAGCAGGGGACAGATGTGATTGTGGGGGGGAAGGGGCGGGGGGCAATTTAAAGGATTGTTCATTAGCATTAGCTATGTCTGGGTTTGGCAAGGGTGTGACATGACGGATAGCAAATTTCAAAATTAGGTGACTATATTTTTGGCGCTGATTTTATTAGAGTATCTATGTTATAGATGTATGTGTGATAGAGATACCGATCTGGAAACACTTACGTCACCTTAAATAGCTCCACATAGCTATGTCCCTTTCTCACAATAACAAGGGCGTATCTTGTAAACCATTGGAGATTGGGATCTAGCCCCCTGCCTCACTGATGTCCAGCATAGCCCAGCCAAAAATCAGAACTCCGCCATGCATTCACTACCCGGAAGCCTTCCCAATGTCAGGTGGTGCTGTGATTAAAGATGACACCTCCTGGTTACAGTCAGCCCCCATCATGTGCCATATCGGCTTGAATCATAGACTCATAGAATATCAGCATTTGGAAGGGACCTCAGGAGGTCATCTAGTCCAACCCCCTGCTCAAAGCAGGACCAATCCCCAGACTGATTTTCACCCCAGTTCCCTAAATGGCCCCCTCAAAGATTGAACTCTTAACCCTGGGTTTAGCAGGCCAATGCTCAAACCACTGAGCTATCCCTCCCTCCATATTTGCCCCTTAAGCCACAGTTGGGTCCTCTGATCTCCAGGTGGTGTAAATAGGTGCGGCCCATGTAAATCAGCCCCATCATTTACCCCAGCGAAGGGGGCTGCTCCATAGGACAATTGCAGGGCAAAATTTTTTGTGCAAATAATTTTTTTTTGCTGAAAGAAGCAGATTTGGGTTGACCACAATCATTTGCAGGCTCAGGTAGAGCGTGGCAAATTGTTTTGGTCAAGCAAAGAAAAAAATTGGAAATGTCAAAATGATTTGTTTGGGCATTTCCGAACCAAAAACGTGTTGAGTTTTCATTTTGGAATTTCACACCATTTAAAAAAAAAGTTAAAAAACCCCCAAACCTTTGAAAACTAACAAAATAGTTCATTTGACCCAAAACACTTTTGCTTCAACTTTTTTTGTTTCACCCCATAAATCGAAAAAGGTTTATTCTGGGTTGCTCCCAGTTCTGCAACTGAACCAAAAAATCACTTATTCACACGGTTCTCCATGGGACCTGTGGGATGTTAGAAGCCTTTCCATTTACGTTCTGGTCACAGCATGATCCTTAATGACTCCGAGCCAGGTGTCAAAGAGTGTGGACTCGATACACTCTCCTGGTGCAGAGGATGTACAATAGGCAAAGGGACCCCAGGGGGGCTGGCGGGGGAAGCAGAAAGGCTCTGCAGCTTTAGCTCAGTGAGCTGCCCTGATGCCTTCACTGGGGTCCTCTACAAAATCTACTTAGGACCAGCATCCAAGTCATTGTTGGCTACAATGTGTGCTGCCCTACCTGGAGTATAAAAGTCCAGTTTTTGTCGGTATACAGATACAAATCTTAGGCTGGGTCTACACTACCCGCCTGAACCGGCGGGTAGAAATCGACCTCCTGGGGATCGATTTATCGCGTCCCGTTGGGACGCGACAATCGATCCCCGAATCAACGCTCTTACTCCACCAGCGGAGGTGGGAGTAAGTGCCGTCGACGGGAAGCCGCAGAGGTCGATTTTGCCGCCGTCCTCACAGCGGGGTAAGTCGGCTGCGATATGTCGAATTCAGCTACGCTATTCACGTAGCTGAATTTGCGTATCTTAAATCGACTCCCCCCTGTAGTGTAGATGTAGCCTGAGCTGAGGTTATAGCATAGAAGCACATACCAGACAGCGCTCCCTGCCCTCACAAGAAATGATATATTAGCCAGATAGATTCACCACCAAGACGGCCCATGCATGGAATCCGGATTATAAAACCACAGCCTTTCATAGAAAGACAATGCATCTGTTTAGTATAACACTATTTCTTTTCAATAGCCTGCCATGTAAAAAGCACTGCCTATTTCTGAGCAGTTCAGTATCCACCACAGGCAAGAAAAAATACATGCCTTAAATGGCAATGGTGAGGCAGGCAGAATCTAGTGAGAAGACTTGGCCCTGGAATTCCTGCTCTGATCCAAGTGCAAAACGAAGACTAATGCATCTAAATACACCCCTGGAGTAGTAAGTGCAATGGCTGATTGATTAGATACAGATAAAATTAAGGTCCCATAGCAGCTACACTCTATCGATAGGGACAGAACTCTATGGGAACCTGAACTTTACAGTATCAGTCGATGGTCGTCATATAAGTGGATTTATATGACAACTCCCATTGAAATCACTGGGAGTGAGGCACCTCAATACTTTTAAAAATCTGGTCCTTGGTCATTTATTTTTCTATTTATTAAAGAATAGTTTCTCTTCTGGTTATTTGTCAGCAGTTGGGGAGATCCTGGTCCTCTGCTCAGGCTTTTTGTGTTGCACCAGTGCTACAAAGAAGGGGAACACGAAGCTGGCTTGAGGCACTCCCATTCTGCAGGCTCTGGTGCAAGGAGGTGAATTGGGGGCAGGAGTTGTGTGCTATACCCTGGCAATCTCGGTCTGGCATAGCAGCCACTTGGCAACCATCAGCAAGGAACGCAAGTTAGAGCAGTCCTGAAACTGCCCTAATCTGAGGGTCTAGTTGGCCTCTGGATTAAGGGGTGAAGTTTAAAATTGGCAAACAACCATCTTTGACACCCCTCTTTGGTGCTGTGCCAAGCACAGATCCGTGGGACCCAAGCATCTTCCTCAATACTTCCAGTTGCTTGTTCTCTTTTGTTTCAGGCTGACCTTTTCCAGCCTGCCACGGGATTAAAAATCACACGCAGCACACACAAAAACAAGAAAATAAAACCAATTAGTTGGGGCGGAGAGGAAGGCTGATGTTCTAATTGTTGCAATATTTCCCCGTCGCTTGGGAACATGGGTAACAAATTCATCATGTGTTTATGTAGTTCGTAAACAGCTGCAAGGGGGAAAAGCAGGCTAAAGCTAATAAATGCCTTTCAGGGCTGGCAATATTTGCATTCAGTTTTGCAAGATGTTCACAGGATGTGAAAGTGGAAATAACTACTTTTTACATGCTTAATTTTGCATCAGATCAAGAGTACTTTTTTTTTTTTAATTTAAAAACCTTTGCCTTCCTTTCCAGAATGAAATTTAGCCTAGGCTTCTGTAAAGTACAGTTCAATATATAAACAGGATTTTCAAAAGTGACTAGGGATTTGAGGTAACTCAGCATTGGGGCTCCCAACTTGAGACCCCTTAAAATCAGGCCCTTTGGAAGGTGTGGCAAGTTGGATCGAAAACTTGAGTTATTCAATTGACTAGTCACTTTCAGAAATCTCGGCCTACATGCATTACAGCTACAATGTTTTCAGCAGTCCTCACCCTGATTACAAATTTTAGTTAATGTTAACAAAGCACGGAAGGCCCGAAGAGTAATTCTCCTTCCCACAAAACATCCCACTGAACTTAACGGGCCTACCTGGCCAAGTAAGGACTAATCGTGGGAATAAATGGTTGTGGGATCAGACACAAGTTTCCTATAAAGCAATTTTACATCAACATTGAGGATAAAGGACTTTTTCTCATTAAAAATGAGAGAAATCTGTTAGGGGCTGAGTATAGTTTCCCTTCCAGTTATTTTTAAATAATGAGAGTGCCTCCCTGCCTATTTTGTTGTTGTTGTTTTTGGGGGATCGGTTTGTTTGTTTGTTTGTTTCCAGGACTGGGGCCTTTGACAGCACCAGGGTCCCAACCTGGCCGACTGGAGGAATGAAAGTACATTTGCAAGCTAGTTTCTTAAACTCAGGCAGATCCTAAAGAACAAGACTTAATACTCCCTAAGCTCTATTTTGTGGCATGACCTTGAACTATGCTACTGAAACTCTGATTAGAAAACAGGTCTGGCTAAGAACTCCAGAGAAAAGATTCCAGTGGCAAGTTGATCAAAATAAATAATAATGGTAGGTCCTGGAAGCTACTCAGGGGTTTGGAATGTTAGAATAAATCCCAGGAGATCGATTAAGGGCCTGGAGATGCAGTCACAAGTGTGTGATACATGTAAGTATCTTTATCAGAAACCCATGCAATTTATCACATTGTCATCACACACGCACCCCCCCCCATGTATGCAGTTGTGTACTTCACACAATTATACTTCTGGCTCAGAATCTGGCATATATAACAGGGGTCGGCAACCTTTCAGAAGTGGTGTGCCGAGTCCTCATTTATTCACTCTAATTTAAGGTTTCGCGTGCCAGTAATGCATTTTAACGATTTTAGAAGGTCTCTTTCTATAAGTCTATAATATATAACTAAACTATTGTTGTATGTAAAGTAAATAAGGTTTTTTTAAATGTTTAAGAAGTTTCATTTAAAATTAAATTAAAATGCAGAGCCCCCCGGACCGGTGGCCAGGACCCACGCAGTGTGAGTGCCACTGAAAATCAGCTCGCGTGCCGCCTTCGGCACGTGTGCCATAGGTTGCCTATCCCTGATATATAAAATCAAATCTGCTCTTCATTTGAACTGGGTGGGGGGTTCCCCACTATGATGCTTTAAGCTATATTAAGAGTCTCTCTGTTTTATGATCACATATATCTGAGTATATCTTTGCTAAAAGAAATCCCAATGTGTCAATCAGTTCAACCTCAAACTGTCCATCCTCCCTACTGGAATCACATTGGAAATTTGTTGGCTGCTCTGTTTAACAGTTCTCTATGGCTAACAGTTTATTGTGATGTATAATCCATTGACACTAGGAACTGCAATTCTGAGATAGGAGAAAGTTTTAAAAGCACTTTTCTAGCCCTGGCCATTTCTATCCATTGTCCCCTACAAGTCTGCAATCAATAGAGATCTTTCAATTCAGCTTGGTTGATGGACTTCTGCAGCCAAAAGTTTTTCCGGGCCTTTGGGATAGGAGGGTGTTGTCTTAAAAAACAACACTCCAGCTCACTGCTTTTTACATTCCAATCAGCCATGGCCAAATATAAACGCCAGCACTTACACATCTAAAAATCAATCTACTCCAAGTTCTGGTGCTCCGTTATGGAATCCAGCTCGTAAGCAAAGCTGTCTGATCCTGGTATGTATAGGGAATAGTAATTAGTCCTCTGCAGTATAGAATCTACATAGTTAGGTTGCACCCTCTCCTCCTTTTTAACACTCACAAGGAGTTAGAGGATATTCTAGATCAGTTGATACACAGTGAAAGTGAACTACTGTTTTACTTTGTACACATCAAATTTCAAATTCAACTTCAGGATTGTTTCCGCTGTACCGTAGCTGAAGATTTATGAAACTGTGTATGTTGATAATGTAGAATAACAACAGCTTGAGGTTATTACATGGACCAAAAAATACAGGAGAATCTTAAGAGTGTTGGAAAGAAGGAAGGGCCTGATGGTCAAAGGAACTTTGGTTTCAATCAGATGCCATGTGGACACACATCACCCTGGAGGATCAGAGCCTTCATGGGTACAGGTGATAGAAATGAGTCCTTTTGTATATTGTTAATGGGGCCCACTTGTTCTTTTCGATGTTGCACTTTGTACACAGACACAACCTCAGTGTTCAGAGGTTTCTTCTTCTACTGCCTTTCGTTAAAACTCTCTGGAGCTACCTGCTTTTTGACAGCATCATGTAGGTAATTATTTTCGTGCTCACCTTCTTACCTCTCCTTTATGTGCTACAGAGCCTTATTAGCAAGCCCAGATCCAAAGCAACCATCCCGTCTGCTTCTTTCATCTCTGCTTGTTAAATTGGTTCCTGACCAGTTTGACTCTCTTCTTTGTTTCTACCTTCATAGTGAGGGAGTTTTCATTTCTGTGTCAGTTGGGGGGATATACTGTGTGTTAATCTTCATGGTTAGCCTCTATCTTTGCATCTTGGGTAGTTGATGGTTGTTCATCAATTCCACGTTACTTTATGGCTCTCTCAGAAAGGCCATTTGGGGGCAATCATTACATTCAGTGCAACATGACTGCTTCAGCCCAGACTCAGATGCAAGCCTAGAAGTTGGAAGATGTAGCTCTCCTTCCATGTGCTTCATCATACATCTTTGCAGCCAGTGGGCCCTTAGTATTTATGAGAGTGTTTAACATAGAGCCCTGAGCGGATACAACTTTATACCCACGGATAGAAATTGGTATCCACGGAACCGCAGGGCTCTCAAGGAACTGCAGCAGTGAAAGAAGCAGAACGTGGGGCTGCCGCTCCCAGGAGCCCGCACCAGCAGCTCCTCCAGCGTGGCTGTACCAGTACTGGCCCCAGCACTGTGCTCCGGTAGGTCTGTACCACCCCCAGCCCTTCCATGCAGCTGTCTGCATCTCCTGTCTGGGGTGTGTGCACTGCTTGAACACAAGAGCGCACCCAGGGACAGCTGCCGGTGGTCCTGATGCCCACCCCATGTTCTGCTCCTTTCACCACTGTGGTTCCCGGGATAGCCCTGCAGTTCTGCAGAAACTGGTTTCTATCCGCGGATATCTGCATCCACAGGCATACATTTGTATCTGCGCAGGGCTCTAGTGTAATGGATGTTTATAGCGCTGTCTCCTAATCCAGAGAATTCAGGGAGCCATTTAAGTGTTTGCTTATTTCAATGGTTTACCATAATTAGGGCCCTACCAAATTCACGACCATGAAAAATGCATCATGGACCATGAAATCTGGTTTCCCCGTGAAATCTGGCTCTTGTGGGCGGCGGGTGGTATTGCCACCCTTCTTTCTGCACTGGCTTCACAGCTGGGTGGCTGGAGAGTGGTGGCTAGTGGGAACCATGTGACTTATCCAACCAATGAACTACCTGACATATCTTGGAGAGTGAATATTGAACATTTGCAGTGATCTGTTCATCAGCAAATACATGCAAGGAAATCCTGCTCATAGCTAGCCCAGAAGGATAAATTATTCACCATGAATGATTTACGTTACTCTCTGCTTTAATTCTGACTCAGAATGAGCTGCCCGAAGATTTGGCTATAGCAGATAGCAAAACAGTGTCTTTCCAGTTTTCCTATTAGGCTAAATTGACTTTGACTGTTACACAATGGCACCTCTGCTCTAACGTGATACTTTCTTATCAGTCCAGTCCTTTTCATAGACCTCTAAGAGCCTTTTTAAACCTCCTTCTCTGATTAGCTTTCCACAATACACAGCATTTTTGTTGCTAATAAGTGATATTATCTGGTCACGTGTCAGGTTCTGGATTGTGCAGTAATTTGCAGAGGTGCTGACCCTGTCTTCCTTTTTTCTCTTTTTTGAGTACTAGTTAAATCTTTTAATTTCTTTCATGCATTTTCAAGGGTCCACCTTCAGCCAGTGGATTATAACCTGCAGTTCTTGAGAGACTCTGGGTCGAGCCAAACTCCCATTGACTTTTAGGGAACACTGAAGAATTAAGCTCAGAGTAAAAGCTGTGTTATCCGGCACTTTACCAACCGGAAAGATCTATAAACCAGCATTTCTGATCTTCATAGAATGTCCGGTTTATAGTCCCGTTGGTGTGGGGTCAGCAGGCTCCCTACCTGGCTCTGTGTGGCTCCCCAAAAGTGGTGACATGTCCCTGCTGCTTCTAAGCGGAGGAACGGCCATGAGGGGGTTGGAGTGTGGGAGGGGGTGCAGGACACGGGCCCTCGGAGTTTGGGTGCGGGGGGCGTGCAGGGTGCTGGATCTGGGCAGTGCTTACCTCAGGCAGTTCCCTGCAAGTGGCAACACATCCCAGCTGCTCCTAGATGGAGGTGCGGGTAGACAGCTCTGTGCGCTGCCCCCACCCCACGGCCAATGGGAGCTGTGGGAGGGTGCCTGGATCAGGCACCCCCTGCCGTGTCCCAACCTCCAGTCCTGAGCCCCCGTCATACCCAAACTCCCTCCCTCTTAGTTAACCAGAAGTTTTTACTTACCAGCACCCCCAACTCCCTCAACATGCCGGATAACAAAGCTTTTACTCTATTTGGGGCCTTGATTCAGCAAAGCTTCCCTGTTCAGGAAAGCACTAACACACGATTGATGTTAAGGCCTTGGTGCTTCAGCAGAGGATGTGGAGATCTTATTTTTGTGCCGTTATTTGGGCTTCATCTATGTTGCTTACGCAATTCATTTCCTCTCCTTCCCCCTGTTTCAGCTTTTGTCCTGTGCGTGATAGTTTTGCATTTTCCAGGTTATTTTTCCTTTGTTGTTTGCTACTTTCTGTGGCTAATTAGCTTCTTATTTACACAAGTCTCCATGTGCCGCCTATGATCTCGTTAGCCTTTCTTCCTTTGTCTGTTTTATAGCAGTTCTTGCCATTCATTCTGCATTCTTTCTCCATTTTCCTAACCGTAGATAATTTCTTCGGTGGGTATTTTGAGAGCAGTTGTTTCACAGGGAGGCTGTGCCAACTGGCTGTTAGTCCAGGGGACTGAGACCCAGAGGACTTTAATTTAATCTGACTTGATGTAATCTTGGGCAAGTAATTTACCCTCTTGCTAAAATAAGGCTACCACTCGCCTTAGTAAAGTACATTGATATTCCTGGATAAAAGGTGTTATGTAAGTAACGTCAGCGCTATTCTGACCCCTTTTCAAACTCCATTCGCCAGCCTCACACACCACATTACCTTCAGGGTCTCCCTCTCTGGCTAAACTTCCAATTTTTCTTATGTCAGGGTGATTACGGCCTCAGTTGTGCAGCACACTAAGCACTCGTCTGTGACACTGAGCAATCTCAATTCCCACTGTGGTCAACGGGAGTTCTGCTTGAATAAGGAGTGCTTCTTTTGACTCACTATGATTTCTCGTGTGTCCACCGTGTGAATTTCAAGTGTGGGAAAACTGTGCTATTAATGAGCAAATCATTCAGCCAATTGACCGAATTCTTGTTATTTGTTTAGGCACCGGGACTCTAACAAGTTTCAGTGCATCTAACTGGTGTCTGGGGGGGGGCACAGATCAGCATTCATGTCGCACTCCGGGTCAGGCAAGCTAATGATCCAACCAGCTGACCAAATTCGGTGATGAATCCGTGCCAACTGAGACATGTTGCGCATAGGCTAAGAAGATTTGTGTCTAAAGCTTGCAGTAGACAAAAAAATTACCCAGGCAAGCTGGGTCTAATCACAGTACTGTGTTCTGAATTTTGTTCAGACCTCCTAATTAACTGAAATGGGCTTTAAGCTGTGGCCATATAGCACATAACTGAAAGAGAGGAGGTGGCCACTGTGAGTCATGGCTTTATTTGATCCTGTCTCAGACAGATATGTATGACTGGAATGCTAGGCTTGGGCTGCTACTGTTTAGAGTTGTTTATTCCATAGTAAACTTAAAGGTCATTTCGTACTTAAAACATACGGAGATGGTCCTGAAGCAGAGTTCTGCCTCCAAAGAATCCTAAAGTTTGGCTGGGTTTGGAATCTCATGTATATCCCAATTTTACAGCTGTTCTTCATCTCTTTGCTCCAAAATCCCTGATCTGCAGAATTGAAATTTTCCCCTACAAAATCCGTCCTGATTTGGGATGATTTTTTTTTTCAAAAACTCAACATTTTTGCATTACTGAAAGAGGAGGTTACTTATCTGTAACTGGAGGCTCTTCGAGATGTGTTGGTCCCTATGTATATTTCACACACAGGGACCAGCACTTGAAGAAAAATCCCATTTCCCGGATGACTATTGGCTACACTGCATGTTGCCTCTAGCAATCGGATTAGATGACCTCTCAAGGTCCCTTTGAGCCCTACTTTGTTGTGGTTCCCTGGCATTCGCTTCCTTCCTGGGTTTGTCTCCCCTCTCAGAGAGTGGGCTGGAGACAGGGCTCCATCAATGCTGGCAGGACTTCTATTCAGGTTTTTGTCCTGTGACCATCGCTATGGAGGAGGAAGTTGGTTGTGCATTGAGCAGAGGAAATTCCTTAAGGAGAACATTGCAGTTTTCTAGTGTGGGTTTCCCCCACCCATTTCTTGTGGGTTTTTCCACATAAGGGGAACATCTGGACTCAAGACCCAAGCAATGAGGAATATTTTTCAAATAAGTATTTCAGTTAAAAAAAAAAGCGTACAGATCCGCACTACTTTACTCCTGGGAGAATTCTGCGCCCCTGGGGGGCACAGAATTCATACCTTCCGCAGATTTCTTGGCTCCCCCGCAGAAAAATGGCCCCCTCCCTGGCAGCCCGGGCAAGTCTGTTGGGAGGAGCCAACAGCAGAGAGAGCAGATCACCCTGCAGGGGAGATGCTGTTGCTGCATCCCGGGCTTGGAGGCCTAGGGCTGTGTGAAGCAGGCTCTGTCCCTGAGGCAGAGCAGAAATGTAACAACTAAGCAGGCAGGCTGCTAATGTGTTAGTGAATTGTTCCCATTCTTAGTCAATTAAGGCTCCTTTACCTTGCCAGAGTGATGTAAAGGAGGCTTATTATAAATGACAGTAACGGACTCCTCAGCTAGGAAGGTCTATGGGCTTTCTCCCTTTTTTTCCTCTGCCAGAGAGGCACAATGGGGTTAGATTACAGCTCCGGATCTATTTTACTTATCCATTTAAAAAAAAATACAGGCCAATGATTAGCAAAACTGTATAACTTTCATGTGTGAAAGTCTGGGCCATATAAAGTGACATTCTACTTTACAGAACACCAAACACCACAATACAAGTAACGTAATTTAAATAATAATAATAAATTTGTTAGTCTCTAAGGTGCCACAAGTACTCCTGTTCTTTTGGCGGATACAGACTCACACGGCTGCTACTCTGAAACCTGTAATTTAAATGAAAATCCAGGATTATAACTGGATGGCAGGGTGTTTGTAACTTAACTTTCATGTGTTTAGGAAATCCTGAACAGTTATCGTGATTTTTTTTCTGTATGGTAGTTTAAATAAATTACCAAAATAAGTGAAACAGGTGTGATTATATGCCATTCTTTTGACAAATAAAATATGCAGAATTTTGGATTTTTTGGCACAGAATTCCCCCAGGAGTAACTATTTGCATAAAAGCAAACGCATACAACAGAGTGATGACATTAGTTAGGGACACAGTTACCAGGGGACAACACAACAGTGCTAACACGAGTTTCCTGGTGATTGCAATCCTCTCCAATTCGGTGACTATATACTTATCACGAAATAAACTACCCAGTTTTGCTGTAACTACAGTTTGTAATTAACTCGTGTCAACACTGCGTTTCTGGATGCAACATGAGGCATGCCGACAGCGTGTCCATGCAAAGCACGTGATGAGATCCTCTCAGTTGGTCAAGTGGACAAGTGGGAAAAAAACATACTTTCTGGTTACGTTTGCCCAAGTCCCACAGTGGCAAAGCTTGCAACGGAAGTGGCCAGAGCAGTGAGATTAAATGCAGGATCTGCTGCATTTGTGCTTTTACCTGGCAATAATCTTTTCTCAAGGGGCGGTTGCTGTTGCTGCATGACTTTCTCAGCCGCTGTAGGGGGAAAAAGTGCGTGGGGTTTTGTTTCTAAACCAAAATTTCTTCCCAGTCTAAAATTTTATTTGACAATATTATAAAAGTGCAAAAATGGTTAACCCCATGTGGTACTTACATGGCTTCAAGCATCTGCTAATGCAATCAGCTTCTGTCTCAAATCTATTGGCATTACCGCCGCACCCACCATACCAAATCTGGGTGCAGATCTTGTTTTTGTAGTCAAAGAACCACATAACCTGATACTCCTTGCACTGTGTGCCCATGTCAAAATCCAGCAAGCAAGGATCTGTCAAATCTGAATTTCAAAATGTGCAAACGTTAAATGACTCTGAAAGGGTTAAAAGCTGAAAAGGCAAAGAAAGCACCAAAAAAAAAAGAAAATAAAGCATTTAAAAAAATCATTAGTAGAACTGGGCCTGGCCTGAACTCTGCTTGTGCCAGGTCATATCTGCACATCCTCTTGCACGAACCCCACCAGACCAAACATGCCAAGCAGCTGGTGCATGCGCCTCAGATTATTTTTTCTTTGCATAGGTTTGCAGGAAATGTGCTATGCTTGTACGTGCCTCTACCTAGCCCGGGACATAAGCGCCAAATCAATGCAATGTAGTAGCTTAGGGGCAGACCAGAGCATGGTGGAAGTGCCAGAACCGTGGAAAACATTTCACTGCCCAAGTGAAATCAGGGACATTACTGTTTGCCATGGTTTCATGATAAAACAAAACAATTTTTTGGCCTAATTTCAATATTTGTCAAAACCTGATTTCTCCGGGCCGGACTGTGAGCTCCATGCTCCAATGGTGAGCAGTTATTCACAGGTGTGGTTAATGGGAACTACTGTGCAAATAACAGCTCATCAGAGGTTCACAGTCTGGCCCTCTCTAAGCAAAACCCCCAGAAACCAGGGATACTGGAGGGGTCACGGGGATTGCGCAGAATTGAGCGAAACGTCAGACTGGGATGTCGTTTTGCAGTAGATGTAAGATTTCATGATCCTCTCCAGTTTGCTACCAAGCAGATCTCAGCAGAAAAACGCAGCACAGGGGTAGTCCATGTCAGCTCATCCGTTACTGAGGGGCAAGTCTTGGGCCAGGCTGTGCCGCTTTATGTAGGCTGGGTAATTCTGTACTCCAGGAGCAGCCCTACTGTTTTTAATGGAATCCTTCACTGAGTAAGGTTGCTCCTCTGTGGGCAAGGGTGGCATGAGCTGGCTCAGAGATGCCCATGTCTGAGGGCACAAGGATTCCCTGTGTGCACCAATGCAGAAGAGAGCCACAATGCAGCTGTTAATGCTCTCTGGGGACAGTGTGTGGAGGAGGGGGACATTTCTAGCACTGATGGCAATGCTGGACAGCCCAAAGGGACCAGGATGGGAATGAAGGCTGATCACCACCACCTCCAGCCAGTGGCAGCAGGAAACACACCCTGCACCTTTTCAACAGGCCTAGCAAGTATCACTTTGGGAAGCCCCCAGCAGTCCCTGGGGGCATTATGCCGTATGCAGTCACGGTGTTTCCCACCCATCTCTGCTTGGACAATACACCCCCATTGCACGTACTCTGAGGAATAACTGGGCTGTCAGTCGGAGTTGGACATTTTTCTATGGCAGGAATCATGTGGTAGTGGTGTCAGTTTAGAGATTGCTGCGGTTTTCTATCTTGGCAGAAAGCATGAAATACAGTGTGGACTCAAGTACCATAGCAAGAAATTTCTCAGTACTCCAGGTGGCTAAAACCCTATGAAGCCACTGAGATACCAAGTCAGGGAGGCTAAAGAAGCTAGCTTTCCTGGAAGGTCAGTGTGACTAATTCCCTTAAGCTCCTCAGATAACCGTGTAGGCTGGAATTTCAAAGGGAAAATTAACTTAAAACCCTGTCTCCGTAAACGGAGAGTTCCAGGAGTAAGCTGTCATTTTCAAGTGTTCCGAATCGGTGGTGTTCCTGTGAGCGAATGGTGGTTGGATTTTCTTGGATTTTCTCTGAGATCTCTAGATAGGGATTGTTTGCTCGCTGTGGCCCAGTCCTGCTCCAGTTTACATCAGTGGGAAGTCTGCTGTGGTTTTTAATGGGAGCAGGCTTGGGCTTGAAGGGTACTGCGCTCTGAAGTGTGTATTTAAAAACCTATTTGCTTTGGCATGAGTTTTGGGTTTAAAGTACATTTTTTTAAAAACTCGTTGATTTTATAAGGTCTGATGTAACTAACTGAAGATTCAAGTATTTTACTTAGAGTCTGCAGTTCTTGCTCAGGCAAAAATCCCATTCCCTTTAATAGGAGTTTGACTGCAGGGTTTGGCCCTTACTTTGAACACGTGCCTCTTTTCCATGCCAAATAACTGACACACAAGCTTGTATGCAGGTTAAGACTGCGCTATTCTGGTTAATGTCTTAAGTGCCTGGATGGAATCCAGATAAGCTTATGCCACTTTATGAACTACTGAACTCTTTATCAAATGGCATGTTTCCTCCAGATCACTAGCTACTGGAAACCTGGGCTCCCCTGGTACCACGACACTCTAAGCAACAAATTTCCTAGTCCTCTGAGAGCCTGTATCAATTCCATAGGCACACATGATTAGCTATTGTATTGTGTATAATTTACATATTTTTGTTCCGTATATCAACCCTTAAGCATTCCCGCGGTACATTGTACGTCCTATGAAGTCACACATGGACACATAGATGTATAGTGCACCAGACATCTTGTGTTGCTGTTTCGGAAGGCGTGACAAACAAAGGGTTAAACGTGTAGACAAGGTCCGGTGCTCTCAGAGTAGCTGTGCAAACCAAGCCAGCTGTGTCGTTCCAGGTGAAGGACCATGGAGGGGGTGGGGAAAGAAAATGGAGATGGTTCACACGCAGACAATGGAAATGGTGGAAGACAGCAAAGGAAGAGAGGAATGTACTTTGAAGGAATCATTCAGTGTATTACAGCCAATCTCAGCAATGGCACGTCGTCCAAACAAAGAAATGAAATATTTCTATTCTGGAGCCAGCAAGTTCAAAGTGCTGTGGTTGAGCAGTGCTATTGAAATGCAATGGCAGTTATACATACTGCACCCATAATAAGATTGTCCCTCCCCACCCCTCCCCCATGCCAGTGTTAACTGTAGGAAAGCTAGCAAAGATTTTTCAGATGTTCCGAGGAATCCTAGTCCTTCACAGCACCCGGGGAAGTGTGTGTAAAACAGTGTGTGTAAAAAATCACTTGAATAAACTCAATCTGGTTTAAAGACCAGGGGCCATATTTCACCCTCATGTACATCCAGGCAAACCCCATTGACCTCAGTGGGGTTGTGTGGTTTGGCCCAAGAACTTCCTAATTCCCATTAGAAATTAATGAGAATCTGGCACCCAAACCCCCTAGCCAGCTCTGAAAATCTCACCCTCCAGGTCTGCATTTTTAACTCCAATTCACAGAACCTATTTTCAAAGAAAATGGTGTGAAGGTAGCAATAAGGTCTTAACAAGACAAAGGTTACAAACCTCAGGATTACAGTTCAGACTGGGAACCAGGTCCTCAGCCGATGGAAAACAGCGCCAATGACTGCAATGAAATTATGCTGCTTTCCATGAGTGGAGGGTCCAGAGCTCCCTCATTTGTGAATCAGGTGTTGCAGCCAGGGGGCTGAGATCAGTGCTAGCTGAGGTATAACTGATCACATTAGGTGCAATCAGGTGTTTAACGTTCTCTTTTTTGGGTGTGTTTAGCCTTAATATAATATCTTTATGGTCATTTAAACCAAAGTGGAGGAGCCATTATAGGTATTAATTATTACAATGGTTACATGTTAATAACAAATGTTAATAATAAACACATTGTTAATCACTGAATAGGATCTGCTTACTTGTTCATTAATGGTTTAGTGCAATAAACCACTGATGCCATGGTGGAAGAAATGAAGAGGAAGGTGGGCAGGTGGTAGGACTTACAATGTGAGGGAAGCTTACTAAACCAACTCAAAAGGTCACATGACCATTCTTCATAGGATTCCTGGGAAATCTTTCACTTTTGCTCCCCAGTAGGCCACAGAATCTTGGGTAGAGCTCTGTGTTACACCCAGGAGCCAAGTGAACCAAACATCTAATGGTTCATTCCTTCTCCAGTCTGACCCTCCAGTACAATGGTGCAGTGTGTCATAGAGCATCCAGCACCAATTACACCTTCAGGTCAGAAAGGGAGGGTGTCAGGAGAACAGTACAGAACAGCTAATGGGGTTATGCCTGGGATCGGCCTAAGAGCCAGATTGTGCCAGGCTTACTTATATGGGGACTGATCCAAAGGCCCCTGAAACTGAAGGAAAGAATCCTATTGACTTCAATGGGCTTTGGACCAGGACCAAGGTGTCGTACCTCACTCCCTGAGCAGTCATATTGAAATCAATGTGACTTTCTGCAGAGTAAGGTCCTGCTCTGGGTCAGGCAGGCCAGCAGAATCTGGCCCTGAATGAACAGAACTTTTCCAGCTCTTTGCACCTTAACTGTCTGAGGAAATAATATCATTCATAACAGAAATAAAGGGCCAGATCCTCTGCTGGTGGAAATCATCTTAGCTTCACTGATTTCCATGCAGTTTACACTAGGACCTGATCAAGGCCCACTGAAGTCAATTGACTTCAATGGAGCTAGAGCAAACTCTAGCAGAGGACCTAGTACAGTCACAACACAGGTAATTATGGAACCTACATCTCCCATACTGCTAAGTGCATTGCTACTCACCTATTTCTGGCCGTTCCAAGGGCTCGGTATTCACCATCAGATTAGCAGTCGCTACTGAATGTGCCTTGGACACGGGCATACTTTCTGTAAGAGCAAAACCAAATGGAATGATCAGCCAAAGGGGGGGAAAAAATCCTAGAGCAACACATGTAGCTAAAGGAAATCCAACACCACCTCCCCTAGCAACTTGTCCAGGCCAGCCACCTGTCTTCTATTTCTTTCCTACTAGAAATCTACTGTCTGGATCAGGAATTGTGCTTGTCAACCGGACACAGCCTTGATCATATTGATTATGGAAGGAATGGAATAAGAGTTGGCAAACAAAATGTGCTAGTGTGGGGAGGGAGAGCTGCTGCAATGTTCAGAGCTGGGGTTTTTTACATAAATACATAAACTCTAGAAATGTGTATTGGTTGCTGGTAGCACAGCCCCAATGTAAGTGCACTACCAAGAACTCTCTCCTGGATACAACTGCTCCCAGGACTTTTGGAGTGGAGGGGAGATCAATCTCCACAAGGCATGCTGCCTTATGCATCTATACTCCTTCTCTCCCGCCCCCCCATAATACAGATTCCAAACCCCCCTTCCACAAGGTTGGGAGGAAGGAAGGGGATGGTGCCCAAAAGTAGCTATCACTGATAGGTTTCTTTCTGCATAGGACGGGGTGATTCACATGTGGATTTGGGTTGAGAGGGGAGAGGATCCCACCCAGTGGGCCAAATACTCAGTTGGTGTAAATCAGTGCTGCTCATCAGTTCCAATGGAGCTATGCCAATGTACAACAGCTGAGCATGCTGTCGGTCCCTCTTCCCCCAGTGCAATTTGCAGTTCCCAGATGCGGTAGCAGTTATACAGCTGCTTTGATGGTAACATTTGTGCTGAATGTAATCAGGGATACATAGACCTTGCCAAGCCCAAACTCTCCTGGAAAAGGCCTTTCTTCACAAGGGAAGTTTCCACCAAACTGGGTTTTGCCTAAAGTATAACAGCCGTCAAGAGGACTGGTTCAATAACGATCCTCAGCTAGAAGGACACCGCCCTCTCCATAAATTCTGCAGCAGTGCTTCTGTGGGAAGGGTTGTTTTTCCAAGTATGGGCGTATGCAGGCAGCAGCGATAGGGGGAATCCTTTTACTAGGCATCCTAGCTTCTAATTCAGTTCATGCAAATGCCTCTTCTTCGGGCTGACGTCTTTTTCTGAACATTTTGGTGGGTGAACTGATTGCTCGCAAAGGTAAGCAACTGCGACAAGCGTGATCCAAAAAACACTGAAATAAATGGAAAGCCTCCTGATGACTCCAATGGGCCTTGGGAGAGGCTCTACCAGCACTAGAGTGAGCCAGTCATGGAGCTGGCAGGCACAGGGCAATCTTCCCCACACTGCTCTGCCAATGCACCTCAGTACTGAGCGGCAAAAAGTTTGGGCTTATCCTGAATAGCCACCGCCGACTGCGCCAAAATGTTTGGTGGTTTTCATGAGTTACCTACATGTGGATTTGAGTTTGGGTCTCCAGAGGACTAACCTGCTGCTTAATCCCCTCTGAATGGACCCATATAATATGTTATACTAGGACAGTTGGGAAGCTGAGCTATTTTGATACTGAAGGCCTGAGTCAAAGATCAGGGCCCCATTGTGCTAGGGGCTGTACACACAATAAGAAACAAATACATCTTTGGGGAATGGCCTAATTCCATTGAAATCTTCATCAATTTAACTGAATTGAAATGACAACTTGTATTTGCTGTTGCAAACAATTTCTGTTTGCCACTGCACTACAGACCTGGCTGCTGCACTGAGAGGTGGAATGTAAGACATATGGTTACACACTGAGCGTTATCAAGGCATGAATCATCATAATCATCACCAAATAACTCTCCATTGTTTGTGATTTTTTCCATTTAATGTTTTCAACATCTTCCCTGGAAAAAATATTTATTCCATCCCACATGCCCAGAAAGACACTTACTTGTGCTGAATGTTCCCATATAGGTTACTTTGACTTGTGATTTGTGGTACCCGGTAATTGCTACCTGGTATTTCTGCCCGCTTCTAAGGCCTCCGATCACCCGTTCAGTGCTGGTTAAGTTTAGCTTCAGGACTAGAGAGTGGTCCTGTGTGGAGGTGATGGAGATGTCAAAGAAGTCGACGGTCTGGGGTTCAGGGTTCACCCAGCGAAGCTTAGCGCTGTTCTCAGTGATGTCAGTGATCTGGATTTCACTCTCCACTTTAACTGCAGTGCAACACAAACTAAAGTCAGAGGCTTCGAAGAGAAAAGCTGCAGGGAGGGTTTGGTGCATAAGGAATTCTAGTCCAATTAGCTGTTCCTGAGGAGGAGGATGGGAAGGTTAACTAAGGCTTTAATTATCACCGTATGGAACAGATTATAGCATACTACAGCCAATATTTTCAAAAGTGAGTTTCAGAGGATGGATGTGCTGCCCTTCCTGAAACTCAGGACCCTTCAAGGGGTGCCAAGTTGGGCACTCAAAAATTGAGACACCCCAAATTCCTGGTCACTTGTGAAAATCTTGGTTGAAATGCCATGTATGGTATAGTACCATGGTTCTGAACTGAATTTTTAAAGATGCTCTATAGAAAATGAATCATGCTCTTTAATTCACACTTGGAAACTGCTTTAGTCAGTATTTCTCAAGTATCTCATGTTTGTTCATTAAGAAAGAACTCTTGATCCTTGCCCACCCCGTTGTGGGACCAGAAGAGATCAATGGATAGTGCAACCATGATGGGTTGAGTGCTCAAAAAAGGGCATGGTTTGAGGAGCCCATGGAGACTGCAAGGGATGTGCAATGAGAGAGCTTAATCTGGACTGCTGCAGTAGGGTTTGAGAGGCCTGCACAAATGAGGGAAGAGTCAGGGCTCACAGATCTGTGATTATGTGGCCAAAATATCCCCACAGAAATGGGGCAGGAGGACAGTACCTGCAGATACCACTGCAGCTCTGTGAAGGCTGCTTCACGCCTTAGGGTCTGCTACTGAGCTACAGTCTTGGAGGAAGATTGCCCCATGACCACAGCAGAACAGTCCCAGCCCTTCCCTAGGGCTAGTCTACACTTAAAATGCTACAGCAGCACTGAAACAGCAGTGTTTGAGTGTAAACTATACTTATGCCAATGGGAGGAGTTCTCCTGTTCGTGTAGGTGATCCACCTCCCGGAGAGGCTGTAGCTAGGTCAGCAGAAGAACTCTTCCATCAACCTAGCACTGTCTACAAGGTGATTTAGGTCAATTTAACTACACTGCTCAGGGGTGTGGATTTTTCACACCCTTGAGTGATGTAGCTATGCTGACCTAATTTTCTAGTATACACCAGACCCTATTCTGCTCTCTCCAGCTTACTTATAGGTACCAGGGTTAGAGCTTAAAAAAAGAAAGCCCATAGTGCCATGTGTTACTTCAACTCCTCAAAATCAGCAATTCAGTTCTAAATGGCGCAATCTTTCTTCAATACTTTTCATTCACATACACATAATTTTCTTTCTAGAGACAATACTAGAGCTGGGTGGAGCTGCAAAAACCTATTTCTGAATGTTTCGTTGACTAAAAGATGCCAATTGGCTTTTCCGCACTCATTGGCACCAGCAACGTTTTTTGTTCATAAGAAAGTTCACGGAAAGCGGACTCTTGGGAAACCTTGAACACAAATATTATCATGTGAAGGTCGGTGGCAGAAATGTTCATGTGAGCACTGAAACATTTCTGCTTTCCCTCTTCCTCTTTATAAAAATTTCCATCAGCCAGCTATCCGATGTGACACGTGACCAAACCACGGTCCATGTAGAAAAATAGTGACTAGTCAAAGACATCTTCAAAGCAAACAATCCTCCCACAAACTGAAATATGTTTGTATGAAGTTCCTAGCAATTACAAATGGCAAACAAATCTGCAAACACCAGCGGGCCACATTATAAAGCTGGCATGGCTCCATTGACTTCTGAGTTATATACCTCTACCCCGATATAACATGAATTTGGATCTAACGCAGTAAAGCAGCGCTACGGGGGGGGGGCGGGGGCTGCGCACTCCGGCGGATCAAAGCAAGGTCGATATAACAGTGTCGCCTATAACGCGGTAAGATTTTTTGGCTCCTGAGGACAGAGTTATATCGGGGTAGAGGTGTACCAGCTGAAGCCCTAGCCCAATGTCCACCCAAGGGTAATTTATGAACAGAAAATAGGTCTAAATCTGTCAAATTATTTGCAATGAAGAGTTTGCCTAGCTCTGGATAAAACTACGATAGACTGTTGGATACAACCGTTAGAAAACTGGCTGAAAAATCTATGAGACTGTCTCCCCTCTGCAAGCTGATGAAAAAGTTGACCCCTAATGAAAGTGTAACCATATATTTACATGGAGATATGTGTTTTCTGCAAACATTTAGTGTACATCTGCCATATGTTCTTTGTTACTTGTGTCACTGAAAAGTAAAGACTTGTGCAATCCCTTGACAAAAGCATATGGTATAGCTCTTTTAAATGACCACTGCTCATGTAAGAGGCTTTATTTTCCCATATATGGTGCCAGCATTGCTTCTGTCTGCACAGACTGTGACATTTCCATTTAGTTGACTCAGAAGTCAAATGATCCTATACAGTGGCTATGTGCTTAACCACAATAGGCCAAATTCAGCCCTGCTATAATGCTATTAAAGACCCTCAAGGTCAAGCCAATGGCATTACACCTATGACCCAGTAGTACTGGGTTGGACTGTATAGATCGTTTACTATATTTATTCTATCTAAACCACTGAGAATCAACAATGCATTTGAATGAAGAAATATCTTTTATTTAGTATAAATTCTCTCTAGTCTCTGATTCATTCATAGCCACGCAATCCCACCAAATCTTTGTGGGAGTTTCCAGGCACAGAAGTTAGGGCAGATCTCCCGCTGGTGTAAATCAACAAAGCTCCATTGCAGTCAATAAAATGTTACCACTTTACACCAGTAGAGGATCTGGCCCTCTAGACACTTTTTAATGAATATAGTCCTTTCTAAGACCAAAAGCACTGACTTTTTATTTCCCAGTATTTTAAAAAGTGAGCACTGAATTTTATTGCTCACACCCTGGATCACAGCCCATCTTCTAAAAAAGGGAAGACTGGGGAATATAGTACATACCTGCTGGTTTGTCTGTAGCAGCTGTACTTGCACTGGGAGTTGGAGTTGTACGTGCACTGGGAGTTTTGCTTCCAGTTGTAGTTGTAGCTTTACGAGCACTGGTAGTTGTGTTTGCAGTTGTCGTTGTAGCTTTACGAGCACTGGAAGTTGTGTTTGCAGTTGTCGTTGTAGCTTTATGAGCACTGGAAGTTGTGTTTGCAGTTGTCGTTGTAGCTTTATGAGCACTGGAAGTTGTGTTTGCAGTTGTCGTTGTAGCTTTACGAGCACTGGTAGCTGTGTTTGCAGTTGCAGCTTTACGAGCACTGGTAGTTGCGCTTGTAGTTGTAGGTGCACTTGTCGTCACATTGTTTGCAACATACCTGTTTAAACAAAAACAGTTGTTACAGCTCGGTATATTTTTCTATTTAACAAAAAATGTAGCTGTACCAGGCAATAACATCTTTATTCATGTATCTTTATTCATGTTATACTAGAATTCTGGAGGTAGAAGAACTAATAAAAGTCCACTAAGTCAATGGGAATCTTTCCATGGACTTCCCTGTGCTGTAGACTGTGCCTATAGAGAAATGAAAAGCTGGGGGATTTCTGCCAAACAGCTGAACGCTACGCCTAAGTACTATCATGGCCGGCACATTACAAGTTCTGTTGGTAAGTAGGCCATTAATTAGATAGCACCGTAAGTATCCTATAGTACAGGGGTGGGGAAACTATGGTCTGCGGGCCACATCTGGCCCTCAGCTCCTACCAGGGAGTGGGGTCGGGGGTTTGCCGGTATGACCCCCCGCTCCGGCTCCTAGGTAGTACACAGAGGCATGGCCAGGCGGCTCTGTGTGCTGCCCTGTCCGCAGGCACCTCCCCCACAGCTCCCATTGGTCACGGTTCCCAGCCAATGGGAGCTGCAGGGGTGGCGCCTGCAGACAGGGAAGCGTGCAGAGCCGCCTAGCCACGACTCGGAGCCAGAGTGGGAAGATGCTTCCGGGAGCTGCTTGCGGTAAGCGCTGCTCAGAGCCTGCACCCCTGAGCCCTCCGCCACCCCGTGACCCAGTTCTCTGCTACAGCCCTGATCCCCTTCCCGCCCACCAAACCCCTCGGTCCCAGCCCAGAACCCCCTCTTGTACCCCAAACCCCATATCCCCAGCCCCACCCCAGAGCCTATACCCCCAGCCAGAACCCTCACCCCCCCTGTGCCCCAACAGCCTGCCCCATCCCTGATCCCCCTCCCGCCTTCCGAATCCCTCGGTCCCAACCTGGAGCCCCCTCCTGCACCCCAAACCCCTCATCCCCAGTGCCCCCCCATGCCCCAACCCAGAGCCCCCTCCCGCACCCTGAACTCCTCATTTCTGGCCCCACCCCAGAGCCCTCACCCCCTCCTGCGCCCCTACCCCCAATTTTGTGAGTATTCATGGCCTGCCATACAATTTCTATACCCCAATGTGGCCCTCAGGCCAAAAAGTTTGCCCACCCCTGCTATAATATAAGCTTTTTAAAAGAAATTCATTTTTCTCATTTTCAAGCATACCTGTTCTGGTTTTTATATCCTGTCTATCACCATACAAGCTGAATCATCTTGCCACACATAGATTCATAACAATGTAGGGCTGGAAGGGACCTCGAGCGATTATCTACTCCATCCCCACCCCTCATGGTGAGGCAGGACCAAGTATACCTAGACCATGCTTTATGGCATGATTGTGGTATGAGAGAGGGCAATCACCCTTACCATACACAACATCCCATGATAGCACAATCATTTTAGTGGTGATTTACAATGATGCCAGTGAAGTAACAGAAAGAGGCACAATTAACCGATGAATAGCGAGGTATATTAGGCTCAATCTTGCTTGCTCTGTACCTGGAATTCTCATTGATGTTACTGGGATTTTGATGAAGAGAGAACCTGGAGGATGAGTCATGTCCGTTGACATGACTTGTAAATTTAACACAAAATCTGCTTACGAAAATCCAGGACCAAGATTTTCCAAAGATGCTAATCATAGCGAGTGTCTTACTTTTGGGGTGTCCAACTTCAGTGAGACCCCCTAAAGCAGTGTTAACCAAAGTGTGTAGCATGCCCCTTAAGGGAGTGCAAAGCATTAGCTGGAGCAGGAGATGTATAAATTGAGAGGGGTCAGCTTTTAACAACACAGGGCCAGGTCGAACGGGAGTGTGACTGGTTTCATTTTCCTGAAGCAGGGGATCAGCTTTCAGAAGTTTGGGAGACACTATCTAAGAAGGGCCTGATGTTTAGACATAGGGTGACCACACAGCAAGTGTGAAAATCGGGACCGGGGTGGAGGGTAATAGAAGCCTATATAAGAAAAAGACCCAAAAATCAGGACTGTCCCTATAAAATCAGGACATCTGGTCACCCTGTTTAGACAGTGCTGAGCAACTGGTCTCTGTAAAGGAGATTTCTTTGGGGTGGGTCAAGTTGAGCACCCAAAACCACCAATCACTTTTGGAAACCTTGGTCCAAATGAGGAACCAAATTTATCTAAAGACATAGATGTGCTACTCCTTTTGCTACAGCACTAAGGACAACAGGCTGCCTGAACACTTAGATGCCCTGTGGGAAGATCCAGGGTTCAGTTTAATTCAGTATTACAAGGAATATGGAGACAGTGCTTGTCCCTCAGAGATTTGGCTTCCAAAGCCCAATCTGTTGCAGAAAAACTACTACTTACATTCGTTTTTGGCCCAATTTAGCAGAGCTCTTTGCTAACTGATCATCTTGGAACCAATCACATTGTTTCCGTATGTCTGGAGACAAGTAATAAGAGTTTTCACCTAGAGAGAGAAACAGCTCAATGTGAAATGTTGTTTTTTAATAATGGTAATACTTTAAAAAAAAAGGATTCATCAACTCAGCATAACAATTACTTCATGTTAATTTACCCACATTGATCTCACTTTGGCCGCAAAAGACAGCGGCCCTGTTTTAGGTTGGAATGTTGTGTTAACAACTATATTATAATATCTCTGGCACCAGCTCCATTTGATCACTACAAAAAATTAAGCTGTTGCTTAAAATGGTATAGTTATTATTTCAAGACAGCAACATCTCCACAGTGATCGTAAGTTTTAGATTTATTTCAGGACAAATCACGAGAATACATTAGTTGAGCATATTTGTTAATGTCTAAACCCTGCTGCACTTAAACCAAACCCGTGTGTTGAACATGTAATATTTTTCTGACAATTTAAAGGATGTAGGCCTCCTAGATGGAGAAAGCAAGTTGCAGAGTTCTAAACATATATTTTATTCCCAGGTGCCCAAACCGTATGATGGTGGTGGTAGTTGTGGAGTCTGTAGGGGAAAATCCCAACACTGACGCTTTGTTAGCCCAATGGGTTGCTTTTAGTACTGCAGCAGGCGGATTGTGGATTGTAGGAGAGGCAGTGTTGTGATGAACCCCGAGAGGGTTAACGTACACACACAAGAGCTAATGGCTTCAGCAAACCACCCAATTCTCTTCCCAGTGGCCAGATCCTCACCTTGCATAAGTTGAAGTCAATGGTGAGTTATGACCATTTGCACCAGCTGAGGATCTGGCCAGTAGCATTATGCTTGCTGACAGGCATTTCTGGTGCAACAGAGATTTGGTTTTCAAGGCACCTCTAAAGGAGCCATACACAGTAAGCTACCTCTGAATGACAAAGGGCTGAGAAAACTATTGGGATCTGAATCTTTGGCTAGCCTGGTTTACATCACTAAACTCCTGAGCATTAAGCTCAGAGAACGGTAATTCCTCGTTTGACCTGTTCAAATATCGCCAGGGTGGGGTGCTGGGGTAAAGAGGGAAGCATGCTTCATGAGTTTCCAGCATGCTACGGGACAGCAAGAAACAAAGCTGCATTAGGCCTGTCTCTGAGAATCTCTGCAATCTCTGTGGTTCTTTGAGCCACCAAAGACTTAGTGTGACTAAAGGTTTTGCACTGCCGAAAGCAGCCAGCCCAGAACTCCCTTTTGTGAGACCAATGTGCATCTACAAGATGAAAGGATAAAAAAAGGTTCTAATCAGGGCTGACTCTAAATGGCAAAATGCAGATTCAGAGCCAAAGGGCTGGGCTGCCTAGATCCAGAGTTTTAATGTATGGACCTAAGTACCAGGCATCCTGATTGGTTCCAGAAGCAAACTTGTCTAACATCCTCAGCTGTTCAGATCTGCAGTTCAGGCTTTCGGCCCATCTCTAGTTAAAACCAAATAAGACAAAACAGCCATGCCAACAACTGCTAATTTTCCGTACTTTCATGCTGTCCCCATCTCCAAGCTGCACTATCATATTAACATTTGTATTCTTCCACTTTCCCCAGGCCTGTGCTATGTTCTACTTACTGCTAATAAACGACGGTAACAATTTCGCAAAGCGCAGTAAGGGCTCTTCATGCAGCTCAGACGGCTTCTCGACTAATTTGAAGAACACATCATTGGGCTCACTAGCCAAGCTGTAGATATCCTTGACGTTCACTTTCTTGCCGATGCCAAGTACCACGAAGAAGTACCCTTTGCATTTGGCACCCAGGATAACTCTTTCAAGGTGCTCAAGTTCTTGCTTTTTCACTTCTCCAGTCATCATCAAAACCAGGACTTTCAGATCCCTGGGGTTTGGTGCACTTTCGAAAACATGTCCCATTGTGTATTTAATCGCACTTCCCAGAGCCCTGGTGCCATATAGCTGCACCATTTGGTTCTGAATGAAATCCATCATCTTGTCTTTGGACCCGTAATCTGTGAGGGACAGCTCTACTTTTACCGGCAATGAGTTTGAGTTGCTTTCGTATTCATAAGGAGCATGCTGGAGAACCGCCACTCTTGCGTGGTGTTGTGATGCCTTTGGATTAGAGCTGATCTCCAACTGATTTACTATGTAGGAAATGTACTTCTTCATCTCATTGAACTGCAAAGGACTGGTGCTCTCAGAGCTATCCAGGAGGAATGCCATGTCAATGTCGACGTCTGTGGGGGCTGCCCTCCTGTCTCTGAAGAAAGGCCTTTGAGGACTAAAGCCACAGGTGGGATCAGGCTCACATACATCTAGAAAAGAAATACAACCAGTTTCATATGCAATCCTTAAGCTGATCATTCCTTGACATAGTTATTGTTTGATCTCATCAGAAAATCGGTTATAACACAGATGTGGTCTCCCATCAATACTTTGGTGTGTCATATGCCTGGTAAAATAGTTTTGCTATAAAAGCAAATCAAATAATAGTTTTGCTTGTTTCCACACTGTTGGCATAAATTAAGCATTCGTTCCAGTAGGTGCAACTGAATCAATTACAATTTTCCTTAATTATATCACATATCTATGTAGTAACCTGCTCAAATTCTATTTATTCATCTACTGAACATAGCTTTCATATAGCTCTTACAATCTAATTCCCTCATCATATGAAATACTACCAAGGCTTGAGCAGAAATCAGTAGGTTATATGATATATAGAGGATTTCGTCACAAGGCATCTTCAGTTACTTGAACACACGTCTACTAAATCAATGAATTTCACACTGTGCAGTCCATCAAGCCCTTTCTAGCCAACTGGAGAAGGCAGTATTTTGAGCACTAAGAAGCGGGGGATCGAGACATTGGGAGAGGAAATGGCCCATGAAAGGAATATAAACGTCTGATGTGATCTGCAGAATGCAATAGCTGGAGAACCACCGTGTTCAACCGCAGTGTGATCCAGGCCCTTTCTGCTGAATGTTCTCTCTCAAACATAACTCAGCAAAAAATAGAAACGTGAATGTATCCCACCTCATACTGTATAAAGGCTGACTCCTGATTGTGCCTCCATCACATGAGAACTTCCATTGGCTGTCATGGGGTTGCTCATGTAAGACAAGGTCCTAACTAAACAGAATTATAAAGAAGAGAAATCCAGTGCCTTACCCAAACAAATGTGACATCTCAGTAGTCTCCTAATGGTTTGATTAAGTGGAACTGCAGCGGTAGGAAGGACAATAGCTTGTCCCACTGCACTATTGTTCATCTGGTTTAGACAAAAGCAAAAAGCACAGGGTTCATAACACAGTATTTAAACATACAAACTTCTTAGGGTAAGGGTCGTCTTGAATTAAGGCACTGGCTTGGGGCTTAGAGAGCTGGATTCAGTTCCCTAATCTGCCATACATGCCCTGTGTGACCTTTGGACAAATTATTTAATCTCTCCGGACCTCAGTTCCCCATCAGTAAAATGGGGATGATAATAATGTGGTACTTCCATTCTATTGTCTGTTTAGATTGTAAGGTTTTTAACCCAGGGATGGTCTCTTGCTATGTTTGTACAGCACCTAACACAGAAGGTGATTGGGGCTTTTGGGTGCTGCTGGGATACTAATAAATAATAATACATTCTTTGGAGCTGATTTTAAGTTGTATTTCAACATACAGTATAGAGATTTCTTATTCTCTGTGTGTGAGAGACCTCTCCCCCAATTCATTCACAAAATGCCATTCATTCCCGTCAGTACCTTAAGAGTAAGCGTGTGGGTATTTTACTGAGATTGGAAGCTCTTTGGGGCAGGGACTGTTTTTGTTCTGTGTTTGTACAGTGCATAGCACAATAGGGTCCTGGTCTATGACTAGAGCCTCTAAGAGCTACCAGAATACAAAGAATCAATATCCTCGTTCCACGGCATGCATTGCATTGGGAAAGAATTTTGGAATATGCATGAAGCCTGTTGTTTGCCCTGACAATGTTGCTTGGAACTAGGCATGTGAAAGGCTTGAGCCGATGCCTATATAAGTCAATAGAAACCTGCCCACTGCCTTCCCTGGGAGCTGGATGGAGCCCATCAAGCAGAAAGGAAAGCGCAGGAATGAGTGATCCAAACCTGCAGTGCATTTACGAGCGCTCGATCCTCTTTGTTAGTCAGGAACACCGGCGTGACTCCAGCATCGTACAGCTTCAGCACAGCATCGTTAAGTTGCGATGAGGCTCTTGTTGGGCCGTTGCTGAAGAACACAGCCACCTTCCTCATCAGAAAGCCACTGCGTGCACGTTTGAAGGTGTTTCTGGCTACAAAGGACATGGCACTTTCCAGGCTGCGTTGCTTTGTTGTCAGGGTGATTTGGAGGTTCTGAAGCTGTTTCAGGAGATCGATTTTCTTCCTGGCATCAGCAAAACGGATCTCCGTGGTGACGTCACTGTTGTAGGTCACGACTGCCACCCGGGCACCCCGGGGGCAGTTGCTCTCGGCAATGGTTAGATCGTTAGCCACTCTCAGCACTGCCTGCTTCATTCGGTTGAAAATGTCGTTATTGACACCTGAGGAGGTATCTATAGCAAATGCCAGTTCTGTTGGGTACACAGGGCATTCCTTGGGGCCTACCGGAAAGGTGGGTTTAAAATAGTTAATATTAGATATTATTATTAAATAGCAAGGACCAGGTCCTCAGCTGGCATAAATCAACGTACCTCCATTGAAGTCAATGGAGGGTGTTATATTGCCTGAGGCTTTGGCCCTGAATAAATACATATAGAAAAGTTTCTACCAGAAAATAAACAATTGAAAGTGACTTACCATAGCAGCAAGCTGTGAATAATTAAAAGAAAGTGATTTAGTTGGGTCCGTTTGTACAACATGATCAGCACACAAGGTGAGCTACAGAAACACGATAGCACAGAGATACTTACGACATTTATCTTTGATGCTCCGGATAAGTTCACATTGCTTTAAAAAAGAGGAAAAGGAAAAGAGAGAGAGATCAACACGCCATCAAACAAAAGATATGTCAGAACAAGATGGAGGCAGAGAAGTAATATTCAACTTACATCTTTGGATTCTCCTCTTCCACCCTTAAGTCCCTGTTTAAAAAAAAGATTGCATTACAATACATATTGATGGGATGTTATTCCAAAGTCACTTAAAATGGTTATTCAACCAGTGAGCATGCGGAAGTAAGAAGAAAAATCTGTATACTTTAATTTCCATCTCCAGGAGAAGATCGAAACTTTCTGTCCTTATCAATGTTATACAATAGAATCCTGATTTTACAAACTGCTTAGAGATGGAGGAGCTCCTAAAATCAAGGTTCTGTTGTATTACTGGCATGCAGGGGTCCTATTGCTCATCTAAATCATTGCAGTCACTGTTAAGCACGTGGTGAAATTCACCCCTGTGCAGAGGGTCACCGTCCCTTAGGAACTCCACATAGGGTGAGAATGAAGTGCTACACAGACCTTGTGCAGGCCCTGGGCACGGAGGGGAATTTCACCCATGTTAGGGCTACTTTGTGCCTTGCCCCGGAGGAATGTGCACGCTGAGGCTAAGGCCGTCACAAACGTTCCCCCGCACGCACACCCAGCTTGCCTCGTTGGGTGAGAGTTATGTACCATCTTGGTGAGGAGCATGAACCGCCCCTGGCAGTCCTCCCCTGGGGCAATTGCCAGAAAACTGATTCAAGGCAATGCATTTCAATGACCGTAAAACAATGGCTAGCAGGCATGTATAAATGGCATGTAATTAATTAAGCAGAACTGATTATCTCCCAACATATTATGTTCCTGGGTGTCTGAGACTCAGGATGTTTTCTTAGGGCCCAATCCTGTGCTGGGGTATGTAGGCCACTCCAAGTCCATACCCAGGAGTAAGCAACTTGCGTAACACTTTTGGTGAGCGTTACTGGGCTGTGCAATGGAACAGCTGCTATTCCACATGCTGCACTAGGTAGCACAGGACTCGCTCAGTCACAGATAGGCCGCGCAGAAGAAAAAATGGCATGCTGGGTAAGGAAAGGGGATACAACGAAAAGCCCTGCAGATTTAGCAGATGGGTGTCCTCCTGCCGCTTTGAAAACAAGTAGCCACACAACCTCCACCTCCCACCCAGAGGTCCCTGCAGCCGCAGGCTTGGCACTCTGTCCCCAGGAGCCTCGCAGGAGAAGTTCCCAAGTACTTATGATATTGTTAAGGGGTGATGGATTTAGCTGGTGTATTTGGCTGGTTTCCATTTGACCAAATGCTGAGAAGGAAACTTCCCCTGTGGAACAAAACTAAAGGCAAAATGTCAAAGAAATGTCCATTGACAAACTTCTCAGCATGTGCCAGCCCTTTACTACTTGCCCCAGATCTGGAATGAGGGGGGTCCCAGACCTAGGTCTCATGACTGGAGCAAAATATTCCACATGCAGCATAAGAAAGAATGGCACATCTCGCACTACCTCTCTAATCCCAGCCATGGCCACACGAAGAGTCCATTTAATTAGTGCCCTGACAAATGACACGCGTGTTTCATTGGGGAAGTTATCACCTTAGTTTCAGCACAGGTTTCACAGATTTCAAGGCCAGAAGAGACCATTAGGATCATCTAGTCTCACCTTCTGCATAACACAAGCCAAAAGGACTTTAGCCAGTAATTCTTGCCTCAAGCCCACAGGATGGGCAAAGGGCCAGACTTCACCACTATGTATAACATGCTTCTTGTATGTGTTAGTAAGCACCAGAGAAAGTTCTTGATAAGGCCTTTAACTGGCACATTTCCATTGTGAGATTCTACCCTACTCAGAGTGCCTTGCGTCACTCACTGAACCTGGAGCATGTATGAATATTGTTCAGTGATAACAAGATAGGAATTTATAAAGCGAGCACAATGAAATCAGAATCCCATGATCCTCACTAGACTCAAAGGAAACATGCAACATGTCCAAGATAATGGAGGATGAATTTGTCATAGTGTAAGATGATAGGAGGCAAAATAGAGCTTATTTCAGTTATTGGCAAACATACTACATATTAATGGAAAGGGAAATTAGCAAGTTCTCTGGGGACAGTGAAGCCAGTTTACTAGACCAGCTGTAAATACAATGAACACTTACAGGTGGTCCTTGGTATCCAATCTCTCCTTTCTGACCTGATGTCCCAGGATTTCCAACAGGTCCCTAGGAAACAGTAGAGTAAAGATCACCAATCCACATTCAATATGTCCCGAATGCTCTTCAAGGCGAACAGAGTCCTATGTACACAGGAGCTAATGAGTTATGAGCTTTGTAGTGTACAGTCCCACTAAGGAATGGGTGTCTGAAATACACCCAGGGTAACCGCCCATGGCGGACTTTTTTTCAGAAAAAAGGTACTAATATAAAAAAGCGGCTTCCTGAGGAATAACTTTGTCCGGCTGACTACAAGTGCTACAAACAGCACAGCAATGTGTGTCTGCTCTAATTGCAAATCCAGACATGAGTAGCCAGCCGGAAAGCTTGGAACATGCTCACAGTGAGAGGAACCCTCCTCCCTCACCCGTGAAGCCAGTGTGCAGAGATTTCTTCAGACCAGTGCCTGAATTAATCTACCTGTGGCAAGTAAGTCCCCTCCCCCCCAGGCGGAATGGGACTGTCTGAGCAGGGCTGCGTGCTCCAGTGTAACGAAGAGCAAAATCTGGCCCAACTGATCACTCTCCCAAATCTGCAGTCTAGCAATCCCAGTTGTTGGCAGCAGGAGAACCCCCAGAATAGCGCCAATGAGCAACAAACGTTGCGCAGAACTCACAAAGCCCTGGAGCTGAGCAGGCTTTCACTTTCTTCTCGCATAAAGGACTGCATGAGAAACTGTGTCGTGTTAAAACTTACCCTGCTGCCTTTGATTCCTTTAGGGCCAAGGTTTCCAGGTTCACCTTTAGTTCCAGCTTCGCCCTGTTTAGAAAACAGCATAAACAGGAGTTGTAGCAGCAGACAGTATAAAGCAGAGATTTGCTATGCTCGCAGAACATGAAGGGAAGTTACATAAGCTCAACGGTACCTTTTGCCCTGCGTATCCCAGGAATCCTGTTTCACCCTGTAATAACAGAAAAGTTTTAGGGTTTAAAAAAATTAATCTTGCTTCTGAAGACAGGTCCAAAGCAAATGTATGAAGGAAAAGAACCGGTGGAGGAAAAGTGAATGAAACTGCAGACTCGTAACGTTGGTATGATCAAGAGAGAATAAATGGCAGCTGGTTTAAAAATCTGATTGTTATTGGACTGTTAATATCAAACAAGACTGAAATGACAGCAGATGCTGCTATTTCTAAAGTGCCGTCAGTAGGCGGGACAAGCTTCACTGAGGAGCTAACGAGCACAAAGACACCCAACACATATGAAGGCGGATCGGTTTGACCAGCATTTTGTTGTGATTCAATAATCAGACGCACTAGAGCAGATCCTTGTTCCTATGCACAAACCCACTGACTTCAGCTAGACACCCCCAGGCTCCATGTGTGCAGATCCAATTGGAGGATGGAGGTCCTTGTTACCTTCAGTGTTTGGGTTGTTTTTTAAGGTCCTTGAAGCGATACTGTTAGACACGTTGTGGTTGTGCTTACTTTTTTGCCTTTAGGTCCTGGCCCGCCGACTCCATCTTGCCCATCCTCTCCCTAAAATTGGCAAAGATGAAAGCATTAATATGTAACACATGTGCTAGGATTATTGGTGCAATGTGAGAGTCACAAAAATCCATTTAGTCCAGAACCAAAGTCCATAGGAGTCAATGGAAAGAGGATTTTGAATCAGGCCCTTTTAGAATTAGCTACTTAGAGAGAAGTAAAAACAAAGATATAAAACTAAAAACAGGCTTGGTGCATATGCACTCTGGGTGAAATCTGGCCCCGTTGAAGTCAATGGGAATTTAGCTATTGACTTCAGTGGCACCAGGATTTTACCCCGTTTGTATATTATGTTGCTCAGAAGAAACCAGAAGTCTCTCTGAACCAGTATATTGGATAGCTATTCTATTCCTAGAGGAACCAGGGAAACCAATCCAACACCCATAAAGTCAATGGAAATTTTGCTCCTGCCTTCAATGGGAACAGGATTGAGAACCACTTCCCTGATCTCACCAATACTTAGGCATATGCTTAACTTTACGTAAGTGCTGATCCTGCAAATGCTCACCCACACGTGTTTGTTCCTCCTTATTTTAGACTATCAACCATTATCCTTCCTGTGGTCCAATCCTACATGGCGTAAGGAGGGTCAGGTCCTATGAGATGACTCTTACAATTGACTTTTAGGACTGCAATATGTAATAAGTTGAGAATCGTGGGAACTATGGTGACTGCTAAGTAGGGTATCCATCTAGGCCCTGTGCAATGGGCCAGAAAGAGACCTAGCTACCACTTCAGGGCAACAGGGTGAATTTCACCCATAGCGCTGATAATATGTCTAGCACTGGTCTATACACCTGTTCTTGTTCATTGTGAAGAATTCTTAGGTATTAAGGAACAGATAGTAAGAGGCACACAAAAAAATCACCAAATAGTATCCCCTCAGCTAATATAAAGACCCCTCTGGAGAATGATTGCCATTTAAAAAAAAATGTTCAAACGAGAGTAAAACTATGATGTATATTTCTTCTTAAATGTCACCGTATAAGATACAAGGACCATAGAAAGGACAATAAAACTAAATTTTCTGCTTTGATGGAATTTTGCACATTTATACCAGAATGGGATTTAGCCCAGCATCCTTTAGAGGTGCCCATGACAATGCTTACTGTCTCTCCTCGAGGCCCAGGATATCCAGGCTGTCCTTTTGGTCCAAGATCACCAGGTTCACCCTGAAAAAGGGAGTATTCATTTAAGCCCGTATCTCTCCGCTTATGCATTGATGCTTTTCTACAAATGCATCTGTAACGGTCCCTGACAAGCAGAAATGCATGGCCATGTTGACACAACTGACAATGTGTGGATAAAGCAATAGCACTCTTTATCATTTTGCCTGATCCAGCGATTTCAGAAACTGTGTGATACACAGAAGCTGCAGTAATAAGTGCCACCATTTGTCTTTTATGAGCATACCAACAATAAGCCAAAATACAAAGGGCCAGACGTTTTGCTGATTAAACTCCACGGCAAAGTTACAACAGTAGGTTTGGTGGCCCAATGGCTCTACATGAAGAGAGCATAACAGTGATAAAGATCATGAAAAAAAGGGATTGGGTCATTTTCTGGTGCAAATCAGCAAAGTCAATCAAGCTACACCAATTTACAGCAGCTGAGGATCTGGCCCAGAATATTATGAATCCCAAAGTTGTTTTTATTTTAATAAATGTGCCTTCTAGTTCAATGACCGAGGATTCCAGTCAAGCAGCCAGTGGCTTAGCCTTTACCCTGCTTTGTTCCACTCTATGCAAACTCTTGAAGATGATAAATCACAATTTTGCTTGAACATGTTGCTTGCCAGTATGTTTAAAAAAGAGATTAAACTCATAGTCCACAGCTTTTCATTATTATTTTGGGCATCGATGCTCAATATTGATGCTCAACGTACCTTTCGTCCCAAGGAACCAATCCTGCCCCTATCCCCGGGTGGTCCAGCAGCACCACTGCCCCCCTACAATAGAAAGAAAAGAGCTGAAATTTTGCAATGTGTCAATAAAGCTCAGTACATTGAAATTAAATATTGGGGCCTAGCTCCATAGCTCATTTATTATTATTTATTAATAACGTGTGTGTGTGTGTGTGTATCAGCCACACCAAACAATGAAAAGGTTTTGTCCAACAGTGGAAATTACCTATTGGCTATTAAGACTGAGATCCATCAAAGCTGCTTAGGGGTTCAGATGCCCAGTTCCCATTGATTTTAATGGGAATTGAGTGGAAAAATTGAATTGGTGACATTGTTAATATCAATCTACATTGTCTGTGGACTAAATGTGTTTTAATTCCTCAGTAACTCTTTCTTCCTTCCTCCTATCCCCTTGCCTTAAAGACTTAGGCACCTTGACCACAGAAGCAGGGGGCTGGAAGTCAAGCACTCCAACCACTAGGCCACCTAGCCCTCCAAGCCCCCTATTACAGAGACTTTGCCCATAAAAAAATTGGAACTTGGTCAGGATTTGAGCCAATGAATTTCACATTCATGTTCATGTTTAAACCAGTAGCTTGGGGAACCTTACCATGAGCTTCAAATAGAATTATTTTTGCAAGGCCCGTGGTACTGGGGAGAAAGACAAATAATGGACTTCATCCAAAGTCCCACTGAAATCAATGGAAAGCTTCTCATTGACTTCATTTAAATCAGGCGTAGTAAGCTTCTTCTGGTCCCCCAGAATGAGAAGAACAAGAAATATTTACCCTTGGGCCAGGAATGCCTTGTTCTCCTCTTAGACCTGGAGTTCCAATCTCACCGGGAGTACCCTGCATATGGAACAGATAAATACGATATAAGATATAAAAGATTAAAGGACTGAGATGACATTGTTAAAATGAGACTGGGAGGGAGAACCAAAGCTATAAGACTAAAAGACGTTTTTGAAAACCGTGGGACCAGTTCCAACGTTTCATGATGTGACCAACACACCATAAATATAATGAGTGACTCATGTCCCGGGGCAGGGCAATCGGGGCCCCTGTCAGCCACAGTGCAATCCACAGATCCTAGTCACCTTGCTGTAATATTCAGAAGCAGTTATGGACAAGGTCTCAAAGATGTTTACACAGAACAAGCCTATTGCAGTAGCAAGTTAAAGGAAGCAACATAGCAAAGGAAAACATATTTAGGCTGTCCAGGAACGGCCTGTGAAACTTACTAACCTGTGGCCCTCTTGTACCCTGTTCTCCCCTGGCTCCTTGTTGACCCGGCGCACCTTTGACACCCTTCAAATACAACACAATGCAGATTAGAACGGGCAGGTCTGGGGGTCGCAAACAATTTTCAGTGAGTCCCAACGAGCCTCCCTTTCTTTACGGCTAGATGGGAGGGGAGTTATGATGTTTGTTCTCATGTAACCTGAGGTCACAGTACAGAAACGGTTGAGCATCGCCGATGTAGAGTCATTTCAGCTCCTGTTAGCTTGTCTTCTGCGTTAGCAAGAACAATGGCTCTGATGACTGTGTATTCTAAGGCTTCTTTCCACTGCTCTGGTGATGTAAAGAGGCCTTAGTATAAAAGAGAATCCGGCACAATGAAAAGTAACCCTTTAAGGCCAGTAAATCATGTGCATTAAGGGGTTCATTTCTCCTACTGATTCGTATGTGTTTAAGTCCCATTAGCATTAGTGACTCTGACTTACAAAAGCGAAGGCTGATCCTGCAGCCCTTATTCAGGTAAACCTTGCAATGAAAGTAAGATCTGCAGGGCTGGATTCCTGGGTTTACACAGCATAGTACAATAGGACAATTGATTCAGAGACCTAAGGCCAGAAGGGACCATTAGCTCATCCGGTCTGACCTCCTGTCTAACACAGGCCAGAGAATTTCACCCAGTTTACCCCAGTTATGATAAACCACTGTAGGGTTATCATTGAACGACCTGAGCATGCCAGGTGCTGAGCACTCTGAACTCCCATTGCTTCAATGGAAGTTGAGGGCTCTCGCTTTTCTTAGGAGGGACTCAGCATCTTGTAGGACAGAGGACACAACGCAGTGCAGTACAGACCCAGACAGTGCCGAAATTAATTTGTTATACACATGGTCATGTACTAAATAAATAGCTGCACGACATTCTTATTAAGCACAGGAGATCAGGAACCCAGGCCACTAGATTTTTGATTCCCAACACTTTATTTTTTCCTACGTTAAAAGTAGTCAACGTGCTTTTGAACAAAGCAAGATGTACCGAAACACCCAAAAAAGGGCCAGCCTGGATTCAAAGAAGCAGGAAAATAGCACTTTCCAGGAAGAGAGCTGCAGAATCAAGACCACTGTGAGCGTTCAGTAGTCGATATTGAAATCTGAGCTGTGTCACTTAACGATGATTGGACACACGTGTCACGTGGGCTTGTTTCCGCTTTATAGTTCGTTGAGTGTTATTGTAAGGCTCGGGTTTCCAATATGAATACTCATGCTGAGAAATTCAACATTTGAATTGCACAAATAGTCACTTAAAATTTGCCCTTTCCATGAATGTTCGGCTAATACATGTGTTCACAATAGTAACAAATGCAGACAGGAGTGAGACCGTGGAGCTGAAATCAATTTCATTATTCTATTCAAGCAATGAATCCTGGGAAATGTTGTCAAGTATTCTCTCAGCTCGTTTCAGTCACCTCCAATTGCTCACTGCCTCTTCTGCCAGTTTATGCGTCTCCTTTACTTTCAGAAAAACATGACCGGAAGCAGGGCCGGCTCCAGGGTTTTTGTGTCCCAAGCGGTGGGAAAAAAAAAAGAAAAAAAGCTGCGATCGCGATTGGCGGCACTTCGGCGGCAGCTCCACCATGCCGCTTTCTTCTTCGCTGGCACTTCGGCGGCAGGTCTTTCCCTCCGAGAAGGACCAAAGGACCCGCCGTCGAATTGCCGCCGAAGAGCCTGACGTGCCGCCCCTTCCCCTTGGCCGCCCCAAGCACCTGCTTGCTGGGCTGGTGCCAGGAACTGGTCCTGACTGGACGGTAAGCCAACACTGGGTTTGTTTCTTGCTCTATTTAATATGAGATTGCTCCTTGGCCTCCAACTTGTTGTGTCTGGTGACTGGACTGAAAGAGAGAGTAGAGTGGGCCTGCACTTCACAGATGTGGAGTCTAATTTCACAACAGCCACAGGACGGGAAGGAGCTGAGAAATGTGAGGAAGGAGGTAAGTTTGGAGGCGATGTGGAAGAACAGAAGAGAAAAACAAAATCCAAATCTGCTTCCAGCACTACTGTGCAAGTCACTTTCAACTACTCCCTGTCTGAAACACATCAACTCTGTACCACTTACACGGTCTGCAATGCAAACTGGCTGCCTGTGCAATATTGCCAGATTTTATAGTTACCACGCAACGCACTGGACACTTACTTTGGTTCCTGGGAGTCCTCGTCTTCCGAAACTCCCCTGTGAATCAATAAATTACAACAAAACGTGTTATGCAACTGAATCTAATACTCTCAGCTTGTGGTCTGCACTGATTCCCTTAACCATGTGCTTATGTATGCAGCATGGAAGCAACAGAGCAGAAGAGAAAGGTGTCTCCAAAGGGCTCTGGCTTGCCAGTTGAAATAGCAATGACTTCCTTTTTGCCCTTTAAAAATGATGGGCCTTATTCTGCTGTCTTTCACACCAATGTAAATGCCACAGACATTACCAGAGTTCCTCAGTGGCAAGGAGATCAGAGTCTGACCTTAAAACTCTAGGAAAAGGGTGGAAAAGCACAAGGCCTTTTCCTCTTGAGGTTTGCTTGGTATTTTTTAGTTCCCTCTTAGAGTTGTAAGGAAAATATGAAGTAAGGCACAGAACGAAGCAAGTTCTTTCTGTGAACAAGATTCCTCAGACATGAACTGGGTTTACCCCAGCTGAGGACCTGGCCCTTAATATTGCCAACTGTAATATCGGCAAAGAAAACACATGAAATACATACTTGTGAATTGGAAGAGGCACATTCACTATAGCACGTGGCCTGAGGGCTATAGCAGACCCTATATCAATTCATAGAATCTCAGGGTTGGAAGGGATCTCAGGAGGTCATCTAGTCCAACCCCCTGCTCAAAGCAGGACCAATCCCCAGACAGATTTTTGCCCCAGATCCCTAAATGGTTCCCAAAAGGATTGAATTCACAACCCTGGGTTTAGCAGGCTAACATGCAAACCACTGAGCTATCCTTGGGTGCATCTTAGTTATGCTTTCAGGGCTCAGTTTGGATCCCAAACATGCATCCCCATGCCTCTTGAAAGCTCCACTAAAGCATCTAACGGGAGGTTGAAATTTTCTGCCGAGACGCACAAATGCACATTGTGGTGTATGAGATTAGAATGGAGCCCAGAGGGTACAGAAAAGTGTGCTGGTTCCATGACTCAATGTAGCCATTTCAAAAAGGAATTCACTGCTATGAACATGAGCCAAGTCAAATTTACCAGGTGCTCTGATGCAAACTACTAGCTAATAACACCATTCTGTCCCATGCAACAATATTCTTTCAGGTCTATCATGCCATTAGGGCATAGCCCTGAGCTGGGCGCAAGATGGAGCTGTGAATTTGGGAAGAGATTTAATTTAATCTGCTCTCACACTGGTTTTACCTCCCAGATCTTCTCTAGAGTGTAACAGAGAGCAGAAGCAGGCCTCTGTTTTGAGATCTGTATGGCACATTCTGCACTCAATATCCACTCAGCAGTGCCATCAAGTTCTGACATACATGTTGTAGGTCCAAGACACACACACATGACACATGTTAAATTGACTTTGTTTCACAATTAGGTAATGAATTTTTTGTTCTGATAGGTAAAAGTTTACTTCTTTTTGCATGTTGACAATCAAAAGCAGAGAGAGATCTAATCTGCAACATTATTATCCAACTTCCCCACAGTTTGGCATGTTCAGATTGGTGGATTTGAATTGGGCCCATGTCTAATAAAAATACAAGCCTAATTCGGTAAAATAACTGCACTCTTTAAATATTATGTCTAAGTTCCCTCTATACAAACGAAAAAAAAATGTATGTTTCAATCCTAAAATCTCTACTCAGTCCTTACTCAGGCAAAATTCCCACTGAGTTGGCAGTTTGGGAGTTTTGATTCATTAAGGACAGAAAAGACAGCAGAATATGGCCTGTCATGATTAAAAAGCACTGATTGAAGTGACAGACCATTGTCTTTTTCATTTAGGTTCCATTGGGTGTACTTTTACACCCTTTTTACACTTTTACTTTTTTAATTGATTCTTCAAGATCCTTTTCATAGCAGCAGATATTTCCTTGAGAGGGAGGGGGTGTCTACAATATCAGGATAACTAAGGATACTCACGTCATTTCCAACTCCACCAGGGGAACCCGGCACTCCATCTGGTCCAGGTTCTCCCTATGGTAAATGAAAGACTGAGCTGAGAGTCCTGAGAGTTACTAGCAAGCAGAACACAGTTTAGCTCTCCACAATTAAACATTCATGCCAGCTCTATTAGCGACTGATCCAATGTCCTTCAAAGTCGATGGAAAATCTTCCTATTGACTCCAATGCGCTTTGGATCAGGCCCTTGACATACACCTTAGAGTCAATCGAAACTTAGAATTCCCATTCTATAGGAAATTCCAATATTTCAAAAAAGAATAATTCATTTCTTGCTCAACACAATTTTTGGAAAAAATTCATTTCAGGTTAATTGAAGCATTCCATTTGGATAAAATCAAAATGTTTCATTCCAGTCTTGGAGTTTAAAAAATCGATATTAAAAATGATAATGTATATTATATTCTAATTCATTTTTATTAAGGTATATTCCAGGGGTTCTCAGACTTTTGTACTGGTAACCCCTTTCACCTACTAAGTCTCTGAGTGCGACACCCCCCCCCCTTACATTAAAAACACTTTTTTATATATTTAACACCATTATAAATGCTGAAGACAAAGCAGGGTTTGGGGTGGAGGCTGACAACCCCCCCCATGTAATAACCTTGCGACCCCCTGAGGGGTCCCGACCCCCAGTTTGAGAACCCCTGGTATATTCCAATCTATAATAATATAAAAGAAATACATTTCTCAATGAAGAGTAGTGTCAAAATGAAATTGTAACCGTCTGCTCCGATAAGGCTTCATTTCAAATTGTTTTAAATCAAATTTTGCTAAAAGTGACATGGTCCCACAGAAAGTTTCAATTTCAACAAAATGCCATTTTTCAGTGGAAAAATATGCCCTCTGAAAAATGTTGACCAGCTCTCCTAAATCTAAACATTGTTTGCAATGGCCTATTTTCTTGCTTTATTTGTTCTATCATACTTTAAAAAAAAAATCTCAATCCTTTACCATTGGTCCAATTTCACCCTTTGGGCCTCTGGATCCCCGTTGTGTGATATCGACTCCACGCTCACCCTGAAAGCAGCAGAAGCAATGAAAAATACCGGTGTAAGGGGGCACTGAGGCAGACATCACACGCTGTAAAATAGTCCGTCATATTTCAACATCCACATTTTTTAACATAAATTGTATGAAATAGATCACAATGGTTGCTCGGGACACGAGACATATTGCAAGAGTGGTATAAGAATGTGGAAAGGTTTTCATATAACGAAACCATGTTTCCACTAACTAAATGAATGGCCAGTTTAACATTGGTAGGGTGACCAGATGTCCCGTTTTAAAGGGACAGTCCCGGTTTTGGGGACTTTTTCTTATATAGGCACCTATTAACCCCCACCCCCGTCCCGTTTTTTCACAGTTGCTATCTAGTAACCCTAAACATAAGTCAATATCAAGAGGCAAGTACTAGCCACGTGTTCTTTCTGCCCAGGTAACAACTACATTGGGGCTTTCCTTTGCCCACACAGTAACTTAGATAACAGGTATGATGCAGTATCATCGTGCCTTCGTATGGCAACTACTTTACCGCCTTCACAGTGCGTCTAGATCCTGTGAACCTATGTCTGTCTAGTTAGAGAGCTCTTCTCTTCAGCCATGTAATACAGACTGGCTCATGTGTGCTTCTTATATTGGTCTGATTTGCTTCATCTCAGCCTCATATTGTTAGACTGCACCTTTGGGTTTCAAAACAGGAAGGTTTCTCATCTTTAATTACGAGGCAACCTGTAATGTTTACTTGCACATCTTATTGAGCAGCCGTCCTCGGTAGGTTCAATGGGTCACATGCTGGCAGGCATCTGGAAATAGGCATATTACTGACACGTATATGCAATGGCAATTTAACATGTGCCTGTACTCTGGAAGTGGGGTAACAGCACAGACAGCTCTTGTCCAATCTGTCCCTTACTAAGGGCCTCTTTGTACATTCCTAACACAGCCATGGCCAGATCCTCAACTGGTGACTCTAGTGGAGCTACAAGGCACCAAGGATCTAGCCCCCAATCAGCTGGAGTTCGGGGTGCAGCAGAATGAAGAACCATCCTTGTAGGCTAATCCATGCCGAGGGCAGAGTGGGGAGGCCTAGCCGGTGTAAATCCTTACAAAGATTAAAGTATAGTTACCGGATCACCTCGAGGCCCTTGGTCACCTCGTATTCCTCTGACTCCTTTAACGCCTTTATCGCCCTTTCAGGAGATATACAGAAAATTAGAAACACCACAGAACGGGTTCACACACCTGCCTATATGGGGTAGATTTACTCAGCACATCAACTGTGATCCTTCTCTGCTCTCTCTGTCGAAACGCCCGTACGGATGAAGTGAGGAATGCAGGATCAAGCGGGGCCGTGTGAATTTGTCTCACGGAATAAAACTGATCACTGCTGGTGAGAGTCCCTTTGGCTCTGGATTTGCCCACTGCTATTGGCTTTGGTACAAGTCTTAATGAATAAAAAGTATTCAGCCACTCATAAGAAAGGGAGCATATTGGCTTTGATCCTTAGCTACACACACAGCAGCCCTGCAGCTGGTATAGCTGGTCATGGGAGGATTTCCCCAGTGTAGGAGGTTCCCCTGCTGCTGTACAGGTGATATAGTAGCTCCTATGCTCTCCAACTCCCTGCTGAGATAAGAAATGTGGCAGGAGAAAGGGGGCATGCCCAGGGCTTCCCTCTGCCCCAGCAATCCCTAGCTGGTGTAACAATCACTTGAGAATACAGGGAGCAGAGATAATTTAGAGCAGCCTGAAGGCTGCTCTTATACCATGGGACCAGACTGTTGCATGTCCAGCCCAGGATGAGAAGAGCGGAAAAGTGGCTTAAACCCATCCCCTCCCAAGTTGTGTGGTGTGTCCCTCCACCCCAGCCAAGGACTGGAGTCACTGAGGATAATCATTCCGGAACAGCGAATATAATAAAACATACCCTTCTGCCGGCATTGCCTCGCTCCCCAGAAGTGCCTGGTAGGCCTCTTTGCCCCTGCCAAAGACATACGCGTTAGAAGAATTTCTGCTGCTTTAGGGGGAATAGTACCAAGGCAGCTCATTAAGAGAGAGCTCATTAAAATGACTTACTTCTTCTCCATCTAGGCCGTCCAGGCCACTTTCTCCCAGTTCACCCTACAGAATAAAAGAAGCATGGTACAAATGATTAAATGTACACATAGGTGAAGAGAGAAAATATTTCACACACGCGCGCACTGCCCGTCGTTGTTATGTTTGTAACATGTTCACATACCTCGTCTCCTGCGACTCCACGGACGCCCTGAAGATAACAGAAAATAGACAGTTACTCTCCCCTAGAGACTTCCCACAGAGATCTGCAGCTAGGGAGAGATAAACCTCCCCCAGTCAAAGTGAGAAGGGGAGACAGCCAAGTTATCTGCATCCTTCTAGCCTTTCAGCTGGCATCAGTGGGAGCTGGACAGTGCTTAATTTGTACCAGGGCTTGGCAGCTCAGAGCCCCGGCACCTCTGGGCTTGGCAGCTCAGAGCCCCGGCACCTCTGGGCTTGCTGTGTCAGTTATGAAAGTAAACAAATTTCTTGAGCCCTGGAACCTCATTACTTGAGCCCCAGCAGCTCTTTCATTACAAATTAAGCACCGGAGCTGGACTGTGCGCTAAGTCAGCAGATAAGCATGAAGAGTTTGGAAAAAATCTACTATGGGAGCCAGCAGCCCTATTTAGTCAAACAGCTGTTTTCTAAGGAACTTTTCCAAGTGTGAGGAGAGCGGAGGACAGACTGAGCCCAAAGTGAGGGGCAACATGTAGCTGAACCGCCCTGGGAAGGAATTTTACAACCCTCTCTCACTGCAGCTTTTGACAGAGTGCTCCGTTCCATCCAGCAGCTCCCCTGACCAGCAAGTAGTGGTGGGGGGAGGGGGGACCACTTCAACCCCTCCCCACCACACTCATTCACCACAGGGAGTATCTGGAGAACAGGGGTTGGAATCACCACCGGACCCAAGATCTTAGTCTAGCAGGGACTTTGGAGTGTGGCTTTTACTGCCCTTTACTCATCTTACTTTGCTGAGTAAGACAAGGGCACAATCTAGCCCATAAAGTGGCCTTCAGAAATTGGGCCCCCTCCCCCATTCTCATGCTGCATCACAAAGTAATGTCTATTTTAGCCAGTGGCCTCAATAAATAGTTTACTCCTTAAACAAATCCCCTTCTCCTCAACATAATGACCTCATGCCTGATCCCTTTTCTGAGCCATAATAAATCTATATCCAAGGGATGTTCCAGACTGGATATTTTTCTAAGAGAAACGTTCTAGCTCACCCACAAGATATGGGTTTGATACAGGAATCCCTGGGAGAAATTCTCTGGCATGTGGCAGAATGGTCCTTTCTGGCCTCAGACTCTATGAATATTTATAATAAAAATTGCAAATCCCCCCAAGTTCTTGCTTTCCCTTGTCCCCTTTTCTGATCCATTATTTAATACATCCATTTAAAACGATAGTCATCTTCTCACTTTGCTCTCTGTCTCCCAATTGCAGTTTCCCTGCCACACACAATCCCAGCCCTGAGCCAACATTCACACATGGTGATAGTGTCAAGAAAATCAATCTCCTCTCTTCTTTCTCCTTTCCTAGTTTTGCATAAGATCCTCAGCTGGAGAAAAAAGCTGTAATGGAGCTACACTGATTGACACCCACTTGGGATCTGGCTGTATTCTCTAGAGAGTCATTAAAAACATACCTTAATTCCTCTCTGACCAGGACAACCTTGGAATCCTTGAGTTCCATTGACACCTGCCGCACCCCGTTCACCCTATTGTAGGAATGGAGCAATTAGTAATGGTCTACGATACACCCTACTCACCCTAACTTTGTGTATTTACACGCTTGGACTGTGGTTTTACTGTACCAGAAACTGAAAATGCATATAAGGGCTGGGCATGTGTACATGATAAAATCATGCAACTGACAGGGGCAGGCAGCTACAGTGTGCGTTTCCTCACAGCATCCTGCCAATGACCTTGGTCACGACATGTGGGGGCCAACCCTCGTCTTAGGAAGCAACTGAAAGATAATATCTTCTTGCTAAATCGTCTCTAGCCTCTCAAATACAGAACTGTGTTAGGAGGTTCTCCTAAAAGAAAATGCATTCTGGATGGGTTGGTAATGAGATCCTGCCCTTAACTATTCAGACACAACTCCTATGGCACAAAGTATCTGAGAGCAGAATTTGGCTTCTCTCTATTATGTTGCTGGACGGATGAGAAAAGCCCGTTGGCCTCCATCTCACCATCTGGTGCTGTGCATCACGGGGTGTATGTTTATTTCTTAGTTTATGTAGGACTTCATGGTGAAGTGACGGTTCAGAGGCGATGATGCTAATGAGAAATTGAAATCATGGGACTCATTGTCTTCACCATCACTGTTACTGTCTGATATCCCAAAGGTTGGACTGAAAAGCACAATCACACCACATTTCTTTTAGTCCGTATCCATTACTTTGGGGTACTCCACTATCTTCACACAGGCAGGGTGTTTGCTCTGTTTGTTTGGCTCTCTATGTAACTCAGGTGCGGCCAAAGCTTCTCTGCTCTGAGTAAGGGGTGGCGAAGAGGTGTGTACTCTGCCCTCGGAGTAGCCCAGAGACTGAAAGGCACCCTTTTCCCCAGTTCCCCCTTGCTTCTAACACCATTTCACGCCCCGTTGTGAGTCAGGCCAGTAACTAGTGGGGGCTGGAAGCAGGGCACCTCCCACTCCCTGCCCCACGTTCACAGGAGGGGATGTTGGGCACAAAGTCCCAGCTCCCCACCACCCACCGCAGCCAGAAACAATCTGAGCAAAGTCAAGGGACCCCTTCATTCCCCTCTGAGGCAATATAGGTCTAGGCAGTTACTTACGGGTCCACCTTCGTCGCCTGGATAGCCTCTGTAGCCGTTCTCACCTGGACCGCCCTAAAAACCAAGGCATATCAATTGATTTTTTCAAACAATATCTGAGGTTTCCTTGCTACAATCCATGCTCCCCCTTTAAGCCCCTGTTCAAAATATCCCTGGATTTAATACAGAGCAGACGTTTGGGTGGTATAATCTATAAAGAAACTAGTTAAATTAAATAATCTGATTACGACTTCCACAGACCCTCAAGATGTGCAGAAAACTAGTCTATGCAACTACATGTTTTCTATCACTAGGATTCTTCATTTTCCCCGACACCATCCCATCCGATTGCTACACCGACTGGTTGTGTCTTGTCTTAAATTAGATTGTAAATGCTCTGGGGCAGAGTCTGTCTCCTACTGTGTTTGTACAGCACCCGGCACAATCAGGTTCTGACCCTGACTGGAGATACTAGTTGGGACTGTATTATGAAGAAATTCTGAATGAATACCATTACTATGTAACATGAAGCCCTACAATTTCATTAGTGTTGCTTTAGATGATTGTCTCTAAAACTCAACCCTCCTCCTGAATCGTAATTTTAAAACAAGCAAAACTAAAAAAGCGCCATTTTGCAGCTCAGAACTCTTTTTTTTTAAATAAAAAGCACTTTTAAAATAATAATGTGGGAACTTGTTCCTTATAATAATATATGGAGATATACCTATCTCACAGAACTGGAAGGGACCTTGAAAGGTCATTGAGTTCAGCCCCCTGCCTCCACTAGCCGGACCAAGTACTGATTTTGCCCCAGATCCCTCAGTGGCCCCCCCTCAAGGACTGAACTCACAACTCTGGATTTAGCAGGCCAATGCTCAAACCACTGAGCTATCCCTCCCCTCTTCTCAGCTAGGAATGCAGGATGCTGGAGTGAGTGAGTGCTACGTTTATATTTCTTTATTAGGGGAAAGGTCTGAAAGCTAGAGAGGATTTCTGTGAGATGTGAACCTAAGCTTGGCTATTATGAAACTAGATGCAGCAACGTACCTTTGGTCCAGCGGTACCTGGCAGTCCTTTATCTCCCCGCTGCCCAGAACACTTGCAGGGCACTCCGCAGCATACTTTTTCCGCGACGTTATCCTATAATGAAAGTAAGCTGTTAAAAACCCATGCAGGAGATGAACTCCCGAAGCAACATTCGTCCTTGAGTGCTGTGTGATGGACAGATATGCAGGAAGAGTAATTTAGTAGATGAAGGACCTAAGGTTTATCCCCCAGTCCTGCAGTGAACGCTGCACAAGTTCAGGAGTCTATCCACATTGAGCAAGGTTTCATTGCAGGGTAAGAACCTGGATATTAGTGAATGTTAGCGAAATGTTTGATACGGCCTCAGAAACAGAGCCAGACAAGGATGGAGAAAAAATATTCACCAGGATTTTAGACACTTTTAAATGGAATTTTGCCTCCACTATATTTGCAACCATTTCTATTTGCTCTTCCCAAAGGTCCATGCAAGCAAAGATGTGTGTGCACACACGTTCACGGAAAGTGAATGCCAGACTCCCAGCAAACTCCTTTTCAGGCAGAAGTGGAAGTAATTCATACAGGCTAGATCACATATCAGGGAAAAGAGGATCTAAATTCACCCCTGGGCAGAAGGCCAATGCAAGGACTTGAGTGAAAGTTGAGTGGTGCATTGGCCTTGGTATGCCCCAGTTTCGCCCAGAAACAATGCCATATGCTTTAAGGTGACCAATCTCAATGTGGAAATGTCAAATCATGAACATGGAATGCTCCAACGAATCCTCACAGCGAGCAACCCACAGGCTGAAAGTCATTTGAACAAAACAATTTCAAAGAGCAGACAAGTTAATAAAAAGTAGTCTAGTTTTGGGTACCAGGTATTAGTGTTAGTCTGTATCCTAAAGGTGCCACCGGACTCCTCGTTAGTTTTGGGTAGTTCATTAGCAGGAAACCAGTAATGAAATTCAGCAAGTAAATTGTTTGTCACAGAGGTCTCGCCTACCTCTACTCAGCATTTACTAGGAAAATTCATTCAAATTGAATTGCATAGAGGTAGACTGAAAACTAGCTCGAATGGTAAGCCAAACGGTAATGTTAAACAGCTAGGTAGTGATTGCGGGAGAAGTGTTCAGTGGAGGTAACACAAGGATCAGTGTGAAATCTGGTCTTTAATATTTTGATTAATGATCTGGACGAGGAAGGTTATAAAACTGGCAGCAGATACTAAGTTGGGAGCAACTGCAAATGCCAATGAAGATAGAAAATTATTGCAAAGAGCCCTAGAGAGACTACATCCATGGGTGTCAAATAATAAAAGTGCAAGCTAGTTCATTATCAGCAATATTAGTGAAAGACAGCTATCCACGCAGAGGAAGAAACCTAGAAAGCAGCACTGCTAAAGAGATTTCATGGTGACACAGAGGGAGAGCAAGGTAGCCACAAGTTTGTAGTGCGATAAAGCAGCAAGACTAATGCAAATGGCATATAGAGAGGCCTAACTTCTTGGAGCAGGGAAATAATAGTCCTGTTCTGTGGCATCGAATCTGGAGTACGGAGTTGAATCCTCAGGTGGTATAAACTGGCAGAGCTCCTCAATAGAGCAGCACCAGTTCACACAAGAAAGTCAGGATTTAATTTTATTCCCTGCAGCATCCACAAAAATACACAAACGAGTTTATAGGGCTAGAGCCACAGGGCGTGTAAATCAGCAGAGCTCCATGGATGGAGGATTTTCACCAGCCAAAGGGTTTGTAAAGTTTCTGCTCTATACAAGCTGTTAGCTCAAAGTTACTTACAAGTTGTTCTGCCAGCTCGAAATCTAAATCCAGCAGATTTATTCGGAGAGGCCGGGTATACGTGAACCCACGTCCAAACTCTAACGTCATCAAATCCTCAAAATTTTGAGTTCTCTCCAGCCCCACGAAGATGAGAGCCTTTACACCTAAGGAGTGGAACAGAATGCATTGCTATGAAAGCGCCAGCAACACTTGGAAGCATGCATATTGTGCATGGATTCGAAGCATGGATTGTTCCTGTCTGCTTAACTGAAAATCTAAAGAAAATATTGGCACATGTTCATTCACTTGAATGATTCTAGGGGGTCTGGATAATGCAAGGGATTAATGATCCATCTGCCTCTCTCTGGGTTTGAAAGTCATCATGTTTAGGTGCCAGGAGGTAGTGGATGGGCTACACACACAGTGTTTCACCTCTAGGCCACCAGCTTGAATCCAATTTGCTTCATTTAATGGCTGAAACACCTGGTGGCTGGGCATTTGTCCTTATAAAGCTACTTAGTGGTCTCGGCCCGGTGGGGGCAGGTGGCCAGATGACCAAAATTGTCCTCATGGGGCCACCATACCTGGGTGGTGCAGTAGGGAGGGAGCGAGGAATTGCTCTGCTCTTGTGTGGGCTGCAGAAGATTGGGTCAGCTTTGCAGCTTCTGTGCTCCGGGCTGTCCCAAGATGCTCCCACTAGGAGCACTGTGCCCAGAAAGGGGCAGGAAGGAGAGAGCACCATGGTCAGTTGTGAGAGCGTGCAGGGCCTAGGCTGCACTCTCTAAAGGGGTGTAGCAGTTTGTACTGCCCACAGTGCACTAGGAGGCAGAATGTCTCCAGTGGCAGTGCAGGGTTGCTGCTTAACAATACAATCTAGCTCATGTATAATCCTAGGTGGAAAGAGCAAAGGCCGTGGATCCAGTCCTGCCAGCCCTTTGCCTCTGGAACTTGCCCTGCAGCCAATGGGAGTTCTGTGTATGGAGGGCTTGCAGAATCGGCTCGTGAATGAGCGTGGACGCTGAACTCCCATCTCATTCCTATAGCTGGTCCTTCAGACCCTATCAGCAGTGCAGGGCGGAGCTTTGCCAATGCTGGACCTGCTCTGTACCAGAAGGATTCCATTTCCCACCCTGCGCTGCCATCACTTTGGATGAAACAGATCAGCATCCTGGGAATCCTCTGCCGTCACAGGTCACAAGCTATCAGTTAATGTAAACTGAGTAAGAGCTGTGTGGATCCTGGATTGAACTCCACCCCTGTGCCCCAGACTCTGAGACGTTCAGATTTAGATCTGAGTCTGTCCGCATGGGCTTGCCTCCGCCCGCGATATACCACGCACAGAGTCTCCGTCAGAGTAACACCGCCATAGCATTATTCAAAGGGGAAGAGGGTTAAAAACAGCAAGCTTGTGTGAATTCAGCTTAATACTGACCTCACCATTCATCAAAAAGCTGGGTGCACCTCTTTTATGAGAAGCCCGGGGCAAAATGAAGCAAAATGAAAAGTGATAGAATACCTTCTCTTCGCAGTGCGTCTGCCGCGGCCTCCAGCTGAGCCATTCCATCATCTATACCATCGGTTAGGTGAATTACCACCTGGGAAGGAAAAAATTCAAGTCAGGCGTCAATTGTGAAACACGGCCACATACAGTGAAATGTTTGGCCAGATTCTCAGCTAGTGTCACTTTTGCTTCGTTCCATTGCCTTCAATGGAATATACACCATAATGTTCAGAGCCGATCTTGCAATAACATACTTTCCTCAGGTGCACATGTCGTCTGAGGTCAGACTAGCTGATCCTACTGGTTCCTCCTGCCCTTCACATATGGATTTTTGGCTTGACGTGCCGGATCATGTTACTCAGATGTTACATTTTCCAGTTAGTAATAGCTACAGCTCAGTAAATGGCCCAAATTGGTATTCACAAACATTAGCTGGAGTGACACTCCACAGTGTTGTGCCTTACAATATATTTTAAAATGCCACTTAAGTGCAGCAAGACAATACGGTTAAGATGCTCTAACAAGGATGCTTTGTTTATTAATTTCCCTGCATCAATTAAACTAAAATATATACAGCAATATTCCAAGTAAAGAAATAATGGGGAAAAACCCAGACATCTAGGGATCTTTGCTTTTCAGTGTCAGGAAATCTTTCATGCTCTCAGCATTTCAGTGGGGCAATTTCCTACCTGGTGTAAACTGGCAGAGCTAAGTTCACTTCTCTGGAGCTGTGCTTGTTTAAACCAGTAGAGAATCTTGCCCAATGTGTTTCTGTTTCAAAGCACGTAGAAAAACCTCTAGAATGAGAGGGGAACCCAGACTTACTTTCACGTTGTTGGCAGGAGATGTTCTAAATTTGCTCTGGTAAGAGCTCAGCGTCTGTGCTGTCAGAAAATATGGACCACGGTTGCCTATGTCTCGGAACTTCTCAAACAATTCCGGCTGGTACTCGGAAAAGTCAAAGGCTTCAACGGAGCCTCTGTTGCCTGTTTGCGCCATGATTGCCACTCGCACAGTTGGCTGCTGGTTGCCAGTACAGCTGATCCTCTGCATCTTGGTAATTCTGTTCAGAATGCTCTTTACCTTGGACGCCAATGCGCTCTGAGAACTAAATATATTTTGTCCAGCATCCGAGACATCAAACCCAAGTATCACATCCAGTTTGCATTCTGGGGAGGAAAAATGTGTAGACTCATTCAGACACAGAGTAAGTGGTGGGGGGAAGTTATTTCACTAGGAGGGTGGTGAAGCACTGGAATGGGTTATTTAGGGTGGTACTGGAATCTCCATCCTTAGAGATTTTTAAGGTCAGGCTTGACAAAGCCCTGGCTGGGATGATTTAGTTGGTGTTGGTGCTGCTTTGAGCAGGGGGTTGGACTAGATGACCTCCCAAGGTCTCTTCCAACCCTAATATTCTGTAATTCTATGATTCTTCTACGATTCTGCAATGACTGCTTCGGAACAGAGCAGCTACAGAACTCTGTTTATTTTTTTTTAAATTGAGTCACTGTTTATTCATCTGTTGAATATTATCTGAATCCTAGACTGTGAGCTCTTTGGGCAAGCGACAATCTTTGTGCTAGTTGTCCAAATGACAGTGACAAGTACAATGAGGCCCTGATCCTGATTTGGAGCCCTAGCTACTACTTATAATAATAACAATGAATAAAAAGTGGTTATATTGGGCAAAGGCCTATGTTTTTCTCAGTGTAGCTATTGTTTAGAATTTGACTTCATCTATTCAAAAACAAATAGGAAATGAATCCGCTAAGAAACCTAAGAAATAAATGTGTCCTAGATTGCACGGAGAAATACCTTGTTTTGCCTCTGTGAAAGTTTGTCCATCCTTTAATAGTGGGCAAGTGTTTCTCCTTTCGTTTGCTACAATTTGCGGCCAAAAACTGGCGTTTCATTTTATCTTTTTTGCACAGAATTACAAGTCTTGCATTATTTTAGGAGAGAATTAGTACAAAGATTTAATATGAGCTGCAAAAAGTTTAGTGGTTTAAGCAGGGCATTGGGAGCCAGGACTCCTGGGTTCTATTCACGGTTTAGTGGCCAAACACTTTTGTATCATTTGGCATGGCAGGCAGACTCTGTTAGCTCCATCTGTGCTTATCGACTTCACAGGAACGTTGTGAGCCGTAATCGATCTCTGTGAAGTGTTTTGCAATCCTTCGATGAAAGATGCAATGATAAGTGCAAAATGTTATCATCTGTACCATGGGCATGTCTAACTTTTCCCCAGCAGGGACCACATCTTAACAGAGAGATCATCACGCAGTCTCAGCTCCCTTCCCAGTCCATCCACTGGAGCCCTACCAGTCTGGATCCCCTTTCCATTCATGCAAGAACCCTGCAGAAACACCAGAATCACCCTCCTTATTGCCAGCTGCTTCTGTATGCATCTTGGCACATCTGCAGCCATGCAGTGAGCTGGAAATGAGGAGGAGCCAGCATCATGTTACGTGGGCTATCTACAGAATGACCCACTAGTTGGACAGTACTTCCTTTTGTGGCTGTCTAGAGCCAAACAAAGCCCATCACGCTCTGAGGATGGACCAATGAAATAGATCCTACAATATGACAATGTGCCCTGAAAGTTCAGGGCAGACCTTGACAAAAGGGGTAAATCTCACTACTCTTCTCCCCACAATCCTTAATCCTCCAATATATATATATATAGTTATACCCAGTTCTGATCTAAAGGCAAAATCCATGGTGAGGTGAGGTCAAGCTGGAATTCACTGGTATAACATGCATACCAATCTTGGGCAGTCAGTTTTGAGTTTATCATTTAGTAAGCCTTAGGTCATGAAAACTAACTAAGTCAGTACAAAGGGGCCAGTCAGATCAGATAACACTTAATTCCACAGGGCAGCATTAGATCATTTAGTAACTATTTTGTTTGAGGTGGAGATACTATCATTGTCAACACATGATCAATCAACCCTGAGTGCAGGGGACTGGACTAGATGACCTCTCAAGGTCCCTTCTAGTCCTATGATTCTGGGGGGGGAGGGATAGCTCAGTGGTTTAAGCATTGGCCTGCTAAACCCAGGGTTGTAAGTTCAATCTTTGAGGGGGCCATTTAGGGATCTGGGGCAAAAATTTGTCTGGGGATTGGTCCTACTTTGAGCAGGGAGCTGGACTAGATGACCTCCTGAGGTCCCTTCCAGCCCTCATATTCTATGATTCTATGCTAGTGTTTGTCATCTTAGAATGCCTGTTGGGATTGTTGTTTGACATATATTGCAGTACCACCACTACCCCGCCCCATGTTCTAGGTGCTCCACAGATGGATAGGATAGGAAGGTTTTTGTGCTGAAGAGCTTACCATCTAGGGAAGGGTTTATAGTCTAGGGCTGAGCCCAGTCACTAGAATTTGCAAGATCCAGGCTGAAGAAAGCATGGGAACAGGAATGCAATGATGCTATTGGAGGAGTCTGTTTAAAGCAAACAAAGTGCTCCAAGAGGAGAACTATACCTGGAAATAATATTTTTACAACAATGGCACTTACCTCTGGATTCACTCACTCCTGGACACAGTTGCTCTTCCATAACAGCATCAAGAGTAATCAACACTTGTTCATTCAGTTCTGACAGTTCCTGAGCCGTTGCCACTCTGAAAGCAGTAGCACTATCACTGGATAGCTTGCTCACTTCATTCAGGTCAATGTTTTTCACACCAACGGCAAACACCTTGACACCTGAGTTTGCCAGTGCTAATGCCGCTGTCTGTCCGTCATCCAAAGGTTTGCCTCCTGTCACAATAAAAGCAACTTGAGGGACCCTGTCCTCCCCCCTGCCACCAGCCTCTTTCACAAAGTGCTTTGCCTGGATGTGTCTGATGCCTTCTCCAGTATTAGCCACTCTGCCTCCTTTATAGGCTACTCTGTTGATAGCACGTAAGATCTGGTCTTTGGTGGTATAGTCCTTGAGAAAAAATTCATCAGTCACATCAGAGTTGTACTGGGCCAATCCCACTTTAATGGATTTATCATCTGAATAGAAAGCATCAATTATGGAATATACAAATTGGATAACCTGCTGGAAGTTCTCTCTCCCTAAATTGATGGAGCTGTCCAGCAAAAACACGATGTCGACTTCCTTTTTACCACCTGAAACAGTTAAAAAGAAGGTGGGTATTAAATGCTTTGTCGCACCCAGAATATTGTCTCAAACACTAGAGGAATATAGACCATTCTTAAATTGTCGGCAAAGGCTGCGTGCTGCACGTAGAAATAATTCTGCATTTCATTTAGAAACATGTCTTGCCTTGGAAAATAAGATGAGCAGTAAGACTATGGCTGATTCAGAATGAGTGAATGAGTCAGTGAAGACCAAGCCATTCAAAAGTGAGTGGCTGCCTCCTTTTTTGGATGGCCAATCTTAAAGGAACCTGACGTTCAGTGAGCAGGTGGCCGCTGCATTTTCGGAAAATCGGGCCCCTTTAAGATGTCTCTTCTTTTGCTAGCACCCAAATTCACAAGTCACTTTTTAAAATCTTGGCCGGACTATACAAACTGACACAAACCCCAGCTCACACCTCACCTTTTTGGGGATTCATATTAGCACCTGAGGTCCAAAATCTCTCTGCCCCTGCTCTGCACCTGTGCTGCTAGCCTGCTAAATCCATAGCAAAATCAGTCAGTCCGTGCTGGGGAAAATGTCCTAAAGCACCAATGAACTAGGAAAGCCCTCTGAAATGTGAGATTTGAAGAAACCAGCCAGCAAAGCAGGTTCTGCAGGATCTATTGAGACCACATTTTGGATGTGGCAAAATATCAACCAGAGATGACCTCTTGGGAGAAAAGAGACCATAGCGACAGGAAGGAGAAGAGAATCAATATGCTTAGGTTTGAGGCAACCATTTTAGGGTGACAGATTATATGCCGAGAGTACAAAGGGCACAGTTAGGGTAATTGAAAGAGACAACGATGGTTACATGGAGAAAAGGAGTGACTGTATTTCAAAAGATTTGGAGGAGCACCCAAAGATTATGGGCTCATCAGAATCAAACATTAAGAGGTTTGTCCATCAAGATTCCAGATTAGGGTACCATTGGGTGTAATTCATTACTGGGTGCCAGTGAAAAATCAAACGAGGAAAATGCTGAGCAAGCAAATGATAAAAACAGTGATTCACACACAACATGCAAGCACCCCAGGGTGAAGCCAGTGCAGAGAACAGGATAGATTGGGGGTGGGGAAAGGCAGGGAACAGAATTCCAAATGCCAAATCTAAGTGCAAAACCTCGATTATTTTAGCAAAATGCCTGGTTCTATTTTAAGGCTAGGAGAACTCCTAAATATAGTCCTGATCTAAGGCTCTTGGAAGTCTATGGAAATCTTTACACTGACTTCAATGGACTTTGGAGCAGGTTCCATGTGAAGTAATGTCATGTTTCACTATCACTTCCATCTCATCTTTATGTTTCTTCAGCGACACCAGCAGTTTTGTGACCGCTCAGAAGAAAGGGTCCATAAAACATCATATTCATGATAGAGTCATGGAGTTTAAGGCCTGAGAGGACCCCCAGATTATCTAGTCTGACCTCCTGTGTATCATAGGCCAACACCACCACCCGCATACTAAACTCAATAACCGAAATGAGACCAAAGTACGACAGCCCACAGGAGGCTAGACTCTATGTGCCACAGGCAGGGAACAAGACGGACTGAGGGGCACCAGTGCCCGAGGCCCCCGCAATGTCAGGGAAATGATTAAGTGAGACATACCCAGATAATCCTGGCAAGTGACCTGCACCCCACACGCTGCAGAGGAAGGCGGAAACCCCCCCAAAGTCACTGCCAATCTGACCTGAGGGAAAATTCCTTCCCAACCCCCTTACAGCGATCAGTTAGACCCTGAGCATGTGAGCAAGAGCCAGCCAGCCATGCCCCTAAGAGAAAGAATGCTCAGTGCCACCTCAGAGCATGGACCCACCCCACCCAAATGTTACGCTATATAATATGTTATTTATTTTTATGAGGGACATATTTCCGTCTTATTCACGTTCTAAATTCTACCATTTTCCAAGTTCTGAAAAGCCCTTTCGGCAAGTATTCTTTAGTGCAATGCAAGCAAAGGAATAAGGACTAAAATACATTAATTCTGAACGGCTTTACAAATTATGAGAATTTTATCCCATGCTGCATCCCGAAGGTTCCCCCCAGTGTATACCAACATGAATAAAAGACTGACCAGGAATTGGAATTGGAATTGGAGGAGGTGGAAGTGTAGGCTCTTGAGGTTCTTCAAATGATTTGATGAATCTCTTTTCAATGGTTGGGAGTGCTGTAAAATCTTTGATTATGAATGCAAGTCGAGGATCATTGGTAATTCTCTGCAACTGAGTGCTGTCTACATTCCTTGCTCCTACACCCAGGATTTTCACCCCAGTAGATGCAATCAAAGCAGAAGGTCTAGTCACATCATCCTGGGACCTCCCTCCAAGGAGGAGGACTAAATGCTGGGGGACCCCGTCTTCTATTCTGCTCCCTGCAGACCTAATGAAGTAATTCTTCACAACATAGTCCAGCGCGTTGCCAACGTTCAGTGGGGACCCTCCTTTTAGCCTCAGGCGGCGTATAGCTTGCAGAACAGCCTCTTTGGTCTTGTGTTGTTTTAAAAGGAACTCCTCAAATACAGTATTGCTGAATTGGGCCACACCAATTCTCACTTTGTCTGGCCCAACATCCAGCTGCTGAACAATTCTGAAGATGAAATCCCGAATGTGTGCAAGACCGTCGGCCCTGACGCCGTCAGAGCTGTCGATGAGGAAGATGACATCCTTCCTATCGCCGTCCAAATCTGCAGGAGAACAAAAATGTCAAGGAGAGAGGAAAATTGCTGACATGAAAAACCTCCTTTGCGTGAGCTTTGCTGTAAGGTTTCTGAGCAATCTCTTCCCAAGGATGACCCAACTCATGGGATCTCTGATGAAGCTCCATTCACCTGATAAATATAGCACATATGCTTTGTTTTTAAGGGGGAATGCTAAAATGTGCTATCTATTAAAGTGAAAAGCCACCCTTTAGGCATGGGAATTGGAGTTGGTTTCTTTTGGGGGGGCGGTGTTTTTTGTTTGCCTCTTTTTGGCTTTACCTGTCAGTTTAAATTTACATCCAAAATTATAAATATATATCACCCCAAATCCTACTCTCCTGCACTCTGACGTCTACTTTTTATGCAATCATTTCCTTAAATGTTCCTAACCTCATTTTGGCCCCAGATTTATGCTCATTTTAACTAGAAAACTCTTCAAAGGGCTGCAGACAAGGTAAGCAATGCAGCTTTTGCCCAGAAAACCTTAGCCTTTGATATCTCCATGAAATCGCTAATGAATCTCCATTCTCCTGACAGTGCGAATGTGCTGTATTTGTTTTTCAGGGGGAAATCATTTGTTGGCAGGGAAAAAATGGAAAGTTATTTGCACTTTTAGCAATAGCTACATTAACAGCAACACAAAGGCACTGGGTGATCAGACAATCTTACCTGGAGGGACTATTATGTCTCCCAGGAGACTTTGTATCTGGTCTGAAGTCAGCGTTCTAATAGGGGTCAGCAGCTTCTGCTCTAGGCTGGGTAGTTCCCGGAAGTTTCTCACTGAGAATATATACTCAGGGCTGAGAGAAATCTTTATCAGTTCCTCAGGATCCACATCCTTTGCGATAGTCAAAGGTGCGACTCCAGCTAGTTTGATTTGGCGGGCAGGGTCCTCTATGTCATCAGCAGACTTGCCGGAATAGAGCAGTATTAAAAACTGAGGGACACCTTCCTCTATGCGACTTCCAGAAGTTCTTGTAAAGATATTTTTCGATACATACTCCAGAGCAGCTCCTAAGTTAACTTTTTTGCCAAATTTGGCCCTTAATTTTCTCACAGCACTCAGCACTTCATCTTTGCTGGAGTGAGCATTGAGAAGAAAGTCGACCCTGGAGTCATCACTGAACTGGACCACAGCAACCCGGGTGGCATCGAAACCCACATCCAGGGAGTTCACCATCCGTTCGATCAGACCACGGATGAAATTGAACTCAGGGGTAACAGTCTGGGAGCCATCAATGAGAAACACAACATCCTTCTTGCTGCTCACTGTCAAAAGAGAAAGAGTTCAGATGATGCACGTATGCCCAAGAGTTGCATTGGTAAATGATCTAAAGGGCAAAAGTTTAAGGCACCTGCAGATGTGCAATTACACATCATCATTTTCGGGGTCATCAGCAAGCAGCACCGTGCTGAAATTAGCTGTCCAATGAAATTGACGTGTAAGATTAAATAGTGTGGAAATCTAGTCTGCAGTCCTCATACACAACTCTGATTTACAACATTCGGAATCCAAGTGAGGCTAGACCCTGCAAGCCACCTTCTATCCCGCACTCTCACAATCTCACTTCGATACAGCCACTAATTAAAAAAAATAGGGATCACGATTTGTCATTTAGTGCACAGAGGGGAGCCTGTCAGCCCTCTCTCTTGGCTGTGTCAGGGAACAGACGCATTAAAGCCCCTTTGCTCCCCTGCTCAGATTGCGACTCTAGCCATGTGGGGTGGAGTAATGGTTGCTCTCCTGATCTGAGTCCTCTGAGTGAAGGCCAGGGAGGGGGCTGAGAAGGCAGGAAGTCAGAGGAACCCTGGCTCCACACCTCCCCCCTATTCACTGGCCAGACTAGCTTGCCACACACATGAGGCAGTAAACATGAGAATTATCTCTGAGCACCAGGTTCTTCTCTGGTCTTTTCCCAGAGAGGCGCAGCCCCATGCTACCCCTTACACAGGGCAGACTGCAAGAAGACCATCTAGACATTGAGAAAGTGAGTTCAGTGACACCGCCCTCTCTTTTGCATCACTAGATTGCGCTACACTTGCCATCTGAGAGTTGTTTTCCCCATTGCTGTTATTCCCAAGAGGAAGGTTTGCTTCCTGATGATGAGCTTTGCCACCCGGTTTCAGGTCAGAGCAAAGTTCTGTGCCTGAATTATAAATGTCGGAAAAATCTACATGAATTTACATGAAAATGTCAGTTTCTTAACTAAATGATCTAGTTTTCTTTTGGGGAAGCGGGGGCAGAAATTGCCTGGTCACTAAGTTATTAATTAATATATCACCCCATTTATTTATTGTAGCACTATGGTCCAGAGCCTGCATTGACTTCAGTGGACTGTGTAGACATAGCAGTCTGCCTGCATGGACCACAGGGCCTATAGATGTATTTGAATGACTGGCAGGAATTACACAGATCCTTGCAAACCCGGGTACAAGCGAGCAAATAGAGGATAAATTCGCAGGGAGATGAGGTTGGTTTTGGAGCCTTAATTGTGAATGCCTTGCCTTTCCCTCTTTGCGTCACAACCATAATGTTATTTAAACATCAGTTTTTTGTCTCTGAATCTTACTCGTATGAGCATTGCTCTGCAGACACAACAGCCAAAAAACACCTTCTCACCTGGACTGGGTGATGTCAATTCAAAATCCGGGATTAGCCCTTCAATTTGTTCCCTGGTGAGCTGAGTGACTCTCTCTGAGATGACCTGCTGTACAGTATACAGTTGATTGAAGTCAGGGATTGCAACAGCAAAGTCTGGAACATACGAGATGGTCTGCAGCTCAGTGATATCGGCATTTCCAATTCCAATGCCTAATGGCACCATGCCACCAGTCTTCAGGGCCACCGAGGGCCTTCTCACATCATCTCTTGATTTACCAGATGTCAGGAGAATCAATAGCTGAGGGACACCTTCAGCTATCCTGCTGCCAGTTGGGCTGGTGAACACATTCTTTAGGACATAGTCCAGGGCTGTACCTGTATTAAGAGGAGCCCCTCCCATAATGGACAGGCCCCGGATGGCACTGATCACATCTGCTTTATCAGTGTAGGCATTCAGAAGGAACTCGGGTTGTATGGTGTTGCTGTATTGCACCACGGCAACACGGACCCTGTCAGGACTGACATCCAGGCTCTCGACCATTCTTTGCACAAAGGCCCTCAGTGCAGGGAAACCACTTCTGGCACCATCTGAGCCATCAATCACAAACACCACATCCTTCTTCTCACTTTCGTCAACTGTTTCTGGAGACAATGAGGGAAGGGGAAGATAAGTCAGATTCTCGGTGTAAAGTAGACATGCTCTGTATAAAATGATTTGCAGAGAGAGGAAACGCTTGGGATCTTAGGTCATGTATCACAGATACTGATCCTGTTTCTTTATAGTTTACCTTTTCCCAGGCAGTCAAATGCTCTTGACTAGTGGACAGATGGATGGAAATCCAATGAAAACCATGTGACATCATGTGCTGGGTGATACCTACTTAGTCTGGAGGGGGCTCTATACTCTTTAGTGGAGGCATCAGCCTTCAGCAAGGGAAGACAAATGGAGTATGTAATCAGGGGGCATTTTCTCCCAAAGCGATCAAGGGTCTCTAGGGAGTGGAACACATTAGCACCAGTTGACTACTCCACATAGAGTGCCCTAGAGAGGGGTGCAAGATGGAGGAGAGACATAGGAAAAAAAAAGTTCCCCGGGGAGCATGCTAACCTAGAAATAAGTAATGCTGCGCGCACACCACACACACACACACACACACACACACACACACAAATTCCACAGCTGATTGGACAATGGTGAAAATATTTTTGTGACAATATTTCAACGGGCTCAAGCCAGCAAAATAAAGAAGTGAACTGAAATAAAAATGAAAAATGTTCAATCATTTTTGTGACAAAAGTAGTTGAACATTTCTAAAAGCTAAAAAAAATTTGATCAGTTCTACTACCGAACAAACTCACACCAAACTTCAACACCCTGGTTCAGGCCAACCAGTAAACAGTCACTGCCTGTCAAAAACCGGATAAGGTTCATTTGGCTAGAACCTTTATGGAGGCTTCATGTTAAGTATGTTGCATTTTCCCTGTCTCCATCTGCTGGTAGGAGGCCATAATACCCATCGTCTTTGCTGGCAAAGCAGGGATGTTTCACAAAAAAAGGCATATGTGTTCACAGATGATGTCTCTATGGTACCATGCTGTTTAGAATTTTGATAATTGAATTGTTCCCCTTTTGTTATCCTTCATTCTAGTTCTGCCATTTTAATTTCCGCCGGTTATAATTGCAACTGATTCAATAGCATTTAATTTACCGGTTGGTATCTGGGTGCAAAATATAAAAGCTGTTCATGTTTCATTCAAGAAGAAATTTAGAGGAATGAATCTAGGATGGCAAGCAATAGATTTATGCACTGGATTGTCGATGATGCCATGTTCCTCTTTCCCCACACCACTTTCAAGAAGAACAAAATCAGTTTTGGAAGAGAAATAGAGATGACCTTGCCCTAATTTGCTCTTAATCCAGCCAAGCACTTAAAGCTACTCCTACTGTAAGCTCTTCAGAGAAGAGACTGTCTATGACACCATCTTTGCCCAGTGCTTAGCACAATGGGGCTGCAGTCTCTGTTGTGGCCTGCAGATTATACTTTATAATATAAATCATAAACTTCAATGAGACTGCTTGTCCTAAAGGAAAGCATGCACTGAAGTGCTTTATTGGATTAGAGCTTGAATGAAGGAAAACCAACGTAGACTACCACTTGCTACATCATTATTTTAAATCTCAACCATATTGGGCCTGAACCAAAATGTACTGAAATCAGTGGGAGACTTTCCACCAGTTTCAGTGAGCTTTGGATCAGGCCCAGGATCCATTGTTTCGTGTGTAGTTCTAATTTACAACGATCATTTTGCAACATTTTTTTTAGTCCTCTGAAACAAATTTGATACATGTTTCAATGCTATAAAAACAAAAGAAATGGTGGCTTTCCATACCTGGTTGTTTCATTTCTATGGTTTGCAATAAGTTCACTATCTGTGGTTGTATGTCTCCAATTCTAGGAAGGGAATCAACTTTTAGAATGAACTCTGGAGCATAAACTATCCTTTCTAGTTGTGTGATATCGGCATTCTTGGCTGCGATAATAAAAACGACAACACCAATTCCTTTCAGGGTCTCTGCTGGTTGTTCCACGTTATCACTAGATCTCCCAGCAGAAAGCAGAACCAAGAACTGAGGAACGCCTTCTTCAATCCTGCTTCCAGCTCTCTTCACAAACAGATTCTTCACTGCATAATCCAGTGCAGCCCCCACGTTCAGTTGTCTCCCCGTTTTTATCTTCATTCGTTTCACTTTCTGGAGTGTTTCCTGCTTAGATGGGATTTGGTCAAAGGTGAACTCCACCTGGACGTTGTCGCTGTACTGAGCCACAGAGACTCGGATGGCATTCGGCTTTACATTGAGCTGAGAAATAATTTTGTGCACAAAGTCCCGGACAAGAGGGAACTGCCCAACTAGGTTGGATGAGCCATCAATCATGAATAAAATGTCTCGCTTACTCGCTAGAACAAATAGAAAGAAAAAGAAAACAAGATGTTAAAACCTTTTTATGGGTCATCATGGAAACTTTACTTTTAAGGAGCTGGATTTTGATATTTAAAACGATTGAGTGATTTTCATTAACTAGAGTATCTAAATGAAAGTATCTAACTAAATGAAAAGGGATACTTTACCTATCTCCCTTTGGTCACTTTTTAATTTCATTGACTTTCCAAAGCAAAGTGGAGCATCTGTTATCTATTTGTTAAATTCCTCTTAATTTTTGCATTTCCAAACTAAATAATCTTAATCTTTTTAATAGCCCCTTCTGAATGGAGCCACAATAAAAGAACTCTGGGGAAAATATTTATATATATCAGGTTAACTTTAAACCTGACACAAATATTTTTGGAGATAATATCAGAGACTTTCATTAACTTTTAACTCACTATCAGGAATAAATTCTGTCCTCCTCTACACCCGTACCAGCCCATTGATTTCAGTGGGGTTGCAACTGAGGGTCAACTCTAGCCTTTTATGTTGGGGGTTTGCTTTTTCTTTGGTTGATCTATGCTGTTCTCCACTATATTAATCTCTCCTTTTCATTTTTTGTGGCGAGCAGTAACCACTCCCTACATGTGAGTTGGTCCATACAAACACCTATCGTAGGCACTAATGCATCCCAAGTGGTCGGGATACAAAGGCTACAGGGACAATTGGGCAGGATATTTGGTATGGTGGTCATAGACCCATTCTGATCTCCATTTCAGTGCTGATTCAGCAAAGCACTTGAGCAGTTGCTGAACTTTAAGCATGTTAGTGGTGACTTCAGTGGGTCAATGGATCTACCCACATAAAATGAAACACAGGCTTAATGCTTTGCTGGATCAGGGCCTTGGACAAGTAAGAAGTTGTGCATCATTCAAAATAAACAATCAAAAGAAACAAGACCAACTTAATACAGTCAACATGAAGAAAGGTAGATATTACCTGAAGGGGTAAGTGGAACTTCTTCCACACCTCCTCTAACATATGTTGTTAAAGGACTAATTAACTCCTGTGGTAAAGCTCCCAGAGAACTGAAATCATCCATAAAATACACCAGTCTTGGATTAAATGCCATCTGCTCAAGTTCTGCCTTATCGGCATCTCTAACTCCAACACAAAACGTCAGCACTCCAGCCCGAGCTAATGCATTGGACGCTTGTTTGAATGCATCAGCAGACTGCCCTGCTACAAGCAGGACCAGGACCTTTGAAACTTGATCATCTATTCTGCTCCCACCAGCTTCAGTGAAGTGATTCGTAAGGACAAAGTCTAGTGCCAAGCCAGTATTCAGCACTGATCCCCCTTTAGGGAACAACTGCCTCAGGCGAGTAATGATATCTGCCTTGTTTGGGAATGTGTTTAAAAAGAATTCAGTTGTAGGAGTATCACTAAACTGTACTAGGCCAACGCGTACATTGTCATTTCCAACATCAAGGCCGTTAACTAGGCTCACAACAAAGTTGCGTACAAATGGGAAGTAGGCATTTCCAACGTTGAGTGATCCATCCAAAAGAAAGATGATATCCCTTTTGTTTTGAACTGCAGTGGAGCACAGAAAATAACGTGAGACATCATAGAAAACATACCAGTATTTGTCATGTGTGCATACAGTATGCACCGTACACACATGTATACCTTGTGGGAGAGAGAAAGTGAAGGGAAGAGAGAGTTTCCAAGAGAGTAACAGCAAGAACATTATGTGACGTTATTGGATGGTTTGGTTTTGGCTTGGGCTGCAAACAGTATTTGAATGGCTCGTATTTAGAAATGGAGCCTCGTCCTTGTCTGCTGTGTAGAAAATGTATATTATTACTAATGACAATCAGAACGGTTGCATACTCTGTAGCTACTCTGGGTCAGAACCTCAGCTGGTGTAAACTGGTTTCATTGACTTTAATAGAGAAACAATAATGTACATCAGAGAAGAATCTGACTCTCTGCAGTTAGTCTCCATTACACTGGGGTGAGTGAGATTATATTTAATGAAAACTTTGGGCCTCCTATTATAGAAAATATGAGTTTGGTAATATGTAAAATACACTGTGATCTGAATCATGGCCAAATATAGTGAAACCAGTACCAGAGACCATCCTTATGAGACAATCTCCCATTCCGAGCGACTGCCCCCAAAGCCTAGTGAGCCAGATTCTGCTCTCAGTGTAAATCTGAGGTAACTCCGTGGGCTCTAGTAGAGTTACTCCAGATTTGCCCTGGCGTAGCAGAGAGCATAATATGGCCCCTGGAGTACAACTTTCAGTAGAAGAGCACCTGTCTTAAGTAACTGGTTTTGGATGGTATTTTGAGTGGCCACCTTAAATATCTTTCACTGTATGTTGTGTTTTTAAGTAGGTGTTTCTCCTGGCTATATTGGGGTGACTCTGTAAGGTGCCTGTGTATCTCCACCCTCCCTAGCTCCAGAATGGCAGATTTGCATTTTGCCAACAGTGACGGACAGGAACTTCCCTCTTTGGGGACGTACTGCTTGATCCTGCACTCCTTGCTTAGGTCCAGATTCTGGCCTCTCGTATTGACGTTGCATAGTACCTGGCCCAGCCATGGTCCCCTGCAACACAGAGGAAGGTGGCATCAAACCCACAACACCAGCTCAGTCCCACTAGAGGATTCTCCCTACATCAGCATTAGGGCCTTTTTGCTCTGGAGTTGTGCAGCAAACTGCTGGATCTCAGCCAAAATGTCACAGCTTTAAAATAGTATCTCAGCCCTTTATAGGGTTAGGAGATAGTGCTAAATCCCACTGGGAAGCTTGGGGTAAAATACTGGCCCTATTGATGTTAATGGCAAAGCTCCCATTGATTTCCGTAGGGTTGGGATTTTACCCTTGGAATCTCCCTTTTCCAGTTCCCGCTTCTAGTCCTTAAAGGTCCTGTGATATCAGACTTAAATCATAACATCCCTACATTCTGAAAAGCTGCCATTGCTTGCAGAACAAATCTGGGCCTCTACCTGGGATCGATTTGGGGGGAAATTCCACTTTTAGGGGGATGCAGGAGTCAACTTTTCTCTTGTAGGTTGATTTAAAAAACTAAGTCTGGTGTTTGAAGCTGCTGAGGGGTTTGAAATGGTAGGGGAAGTTCCCGGGAGATAGACTAATGGGCTGGAAACATGGTCCTATGTCTGAGATAAACTGCATAGGACTGCAACACATTTATCACTTGCCTATGCAATTTATAGCATGCCTCTCTAATTGATCACACGGATGCCAACTCCACATACATATATAGGCATGTATGTAGCTACGTTCCTCTATTCTGAAGGTTCTTTTGTCAAGGGTAATGTTTGATGTCTTTAAACTTGAACATTAGAGAGGTCTATCCATTTCTCTATCTCAGGTTCTTTCTATAGGGCCCTAGTTACAGGGCATTAAAAATCAAAAGGGCAAAATTGGAACCTTTGTAATGAAATTATTTCTGCCAAATCATATAGATTAAGTTGCTCTTCTCTGTTCTCATCTGTGGTCACCATTCAAAGCCTTGATGCGAACGAATATCCTCAGATAATCTATTGCAGTGTCATACTCAGTAGTAATATTTGTAATGGGCTGTTGCAAGGGAACATTTACTTCCATACAGTGTTTCTTTACGGCTATGTTTATGACAGAGACAGAGAGACAAAGAGGGAAGCTACATTTATAAGTTTTAAAGAACAAAAAGTCTACGGACATTTTTACTTGGCATTTTGAAATAAAAATGTCAGGGTTGACATGTAGCCATGCGAAACTGTATTAGCAGGAAACATATTTTGAAAAAGCTTGTTAAATGATAGATTCTTTTTCCATGATATTCATCTTAATTAAGGACCAGTGCAAGCAAACTGATTTGTAAAATGTCATCTCTGCATAGGGAGTAGTCATTGCATTTTGAAAGGATTCTTAAAACCATACAGTTTCTCTGCACCGTGGATTATCATTTTAGTAACCTGGAGAAACTAGAAAGTGATACAGTCCTGATCCAATTTCACTTAAGTCAATGGGAATCTCTCTAGTGACCTTAATGGGAACTGAAGGGGGGCCTTATTTGTCTAATGTTTTCATGACCGGGACTGAAATGAGAGTTTAGAACATGACCCTCTGTATCTTATTATAAGAATCCAGCCTCACACTTGTCTACTGGTGAAAAATCCTTAGGAGAACCTTAGTACAAAATCTTTAGGCACATAAGTCATCTATTGAAATACATGGGAAACTGGTTCAGATGTCATTACTTAGGTTACTGTGTAAGGGTCTCATCCAAAGCCCACAGAAGTCAATGGACAGAAACCATTGACTTCAGTGGGCTTTGGGTCACACTCTAAATGGACACAACCAATTCTAGACTAGTTTTATACTCAGTTAGTTTTATAGGTGGGTGGATAATGAGAAATTTTTCTGCAAATTTGAATTTCAAATTTGAATTTGAAAGTGAATTAGAAGTCATCAATATTCACAAACTTGTCTGGTTCACTTTCTCTGAACGTATGAATGGTCCAGCTTTATCGTCACATGTACAATACTTTCATATAGAATTTTTAAGCTTGCACGATCGATTGAATATCCACTGAAAGCAAATTTCAAATTGTATATTTGATTGCAATATTCAAAATTTGCTCTGTGTTGGTTAGTAACACAAATCATCTCATCGGAGATCAGAAACAATACCCCATGACTTATGTAATTAACCAGAATAGCATGGGGGGAGGGGCAAATTTACAAATACATTAATGAAAAACCTCAAGTAACAAATGCATTAAAGAATTTAACAACCTGTTCATGAACATTTTGCAAATGGAAAAGAGGCAACATTTAACTGAACTAAATGTCCATTGTGGATGATTCATTCATCTCTACTAGGTATAAAATAAGAATTGAGAACTATGTCAGCTACATCTCCTTTGTTAAATGTGTATGGTTACCTTGTGTTATTTCTTGAATAACTACTTCTCCCGAGAGTGTTTTTATAGGTGTCAGCACTTCAGAGAGAATGCCTTGCATATCTACTCTACTGAAGGCAGCTGAAGTGAATGCCAAGTTTGCTTCCTGGGCAATTGCTTGAAGTTCCGACTGATCTGCATTTCTGGACCCGATGGTGAGAACCACAATTCCATTCCTTTTAATCTCTGCTGCTGGTTGGGCAACGTCATCTGTGGACTTACCACCAGTAATGAGCACCAGCATGGGCAGAACACCTTCGTTACTCCTGTACCCTGCAGAACTGGTGAAGAAGTTTTGCCTAACAAAGTCCAATGCCGAACCTGTATTGAGTGTCGTACCACCCATTGACTTCAATCTCCTAACGGTACCGGTGACATCTTTTTTATTCTGACTGTCACTAAAATAGAACTCAGGTTTTACAGTATTTGCATATTGTGCCACAGCTACTTGGATAAGGTCTGGTCCAATTTCCAGCTTTTGGATGATTTTGACAATGAAATCACAGATTGCATCAAACTGGCTAGTTCCCAATGCAGTTGTGCCATCTATCAGGAAGACTATGTCCTTCTTGTTCACTGCAACAACTGCAATTAACAATATACAGATATATTGTCAGTGGAAGTGCTCAATCAACAATGCTTATTAATGCAACATCAACCATTGAACGGGCTATGTGACTTCTTGTTTGCTTGAAGTAAGTGTTATTGTAGTTTTACATGCCTCTTATGGATACTTTGGTTTAGTGTCATGAACTTCACTTCCTTCCCTTTTAAAGTGCTTCCTTTCAGAACATTTTCCCATTTTCTAATGTGGGATTGCATTAAATTCCACTATAATATGATTTATTATAACAATGTCTCTTTCTAAATCATGGGAAAAAGTTAGAGAATGTCAAAAGCTAATCATAATAAAATTGCAAAATGTATTCTAGCATAGAAAAAACACACACAAATGAAAAATCTTCATGGTCTTCAATGAGCTAGAACAGTGGTTCTCAAACTAGGGGCTGCAGGAAGGGCAGCCAGCACGTCCCTCGGCCCACACTGCTTCCCGCAGCCCCTATTGGCCTGAAGTGGCGAACCGCGGCCAGTGGGATCCGTGATCGGCCGAACCTGCGGACACGGCAGGTAAACAAACCAGCCCGGCCTGCCAGGGGCTTTCCCTGAACAAGCGGCGGCCCAAGTTTGAGAACCACTGGGCTAGAACATAAACTGGTGTATTCCTATTGGCTTCAGTGGAGGCATGCTAATTTACATCATCTTGTCCCAGGTGTCTCAAAATAGTTATGCTCACAAAAGCAATTAACTAAAGAACAGTTCCCACTTATTCCACATACCTGTTCCCTGTGTGTCTTCATGTCCTGTCTGTTTCCTTAACTAATAAAACAAGTTATTACTGTTCTTCGCTCAGCACAGCCAGCACAGCTATGGAAAAGGGTGCTGGATTCTATTCTGGCTTGACTAAAGTTTAACTGCCAAATCTTTTTAGGGATGTTGAGGTAAGAAGTAGAAAGAACACAACTGGATTTTCAAATCCCCAGTTGAGTCTGAAGGGCTGGTAATTAGAAAAAAAGTTGGTTGTGCCATACTGGAATCAAAACGCCATTATATTTAACACAGAAAATGTAGGCACTAGATAAATAAATATTAACATGGTTAATAGGCGTTATGATAAAATATGATGATATGTAGACACTATCATAAATAAATATTAATTGCATCATTTGTGCATGTAAATATTGCACAATCTTCATTTAACTTTCAACAATATTACCCTAGAAGCCATAATAAGAAAATCAACAATTATAGGATGGGGAGAAGGTATTTTTCGATTTCCACATTCAGCCTTAACTGACACTTCTTTTTACAAATTCTTGGCTTCTCCGGGTGACAGTGAAAGGCAATTTATACAGGAGCACTGGAGGAATTTTTTCCATTTTTTTTTTTTTTTAAATCACAGTGGCCAAGATGTTCAAAAGTGACTAATGATTTTGAGGGCTTTAATTTCAGGTGCCCAACTTAAGATGCCTTATAATGGCTGGATTTTCCACAAAAGGCTGGAAGCCAGACTCCTCTACGGGGTCACGAGTCACTTTTGAAAACCTTGTCTAGCTGGTTTTGTATGTTTTAGGCTAACTAAGAAAGAAGGGTACAAGAAAAGTACATTTTACAATACTCTCTGTGATGTGGCTGGCCGGTGAAAAGCAATGTGCCACCTTAAAATACTCTTAGGAGTTTGATGCTCTTATGGGGCAAAATCTGTAATCAGGGCCATTGCTGTGATCAGACTCTGTGCCGGAGCAGAAGGCCTACAAAGCAGTGGAGTTGATGCACGGGCAGGCAGGCTGTGGGAAGGCTGTTATAGGGATTCAATACAGTACTCCATGCGCACAATACAGGTTGCCGGGGTTCTGTCTGTGGCAGTATGCGCTGGAACTTTGGCCAATGGTTCCGGACTATGTTGTACTTGTAGTACAAGACAGCTGAGTAGTGGGAGTACAGAAGTAATAGCCTCTACTACAGCTAATGGGTGGTAGTAGTAACTCTTCTAGGCTATTAGTGTGGGGGGAGGAAATGGCAGTCCTTGAGCCCATCAGCGAGCCCCTGCCCATTTATTCTGACTTTGAATAAGACTAGCATTTGGCCTTATATCCTTTCTCAAGCACAAGCCCTGTGATTTCAAAGACTCCAGTGGGAGTTTTGCTTAACTAAGGACTGCATGATTTGTACTACATTAAAGGGTAAAGCCAAGGTTCTGCCCACAACCCTCCCACCTGCTCCCAGATGGGAGCAAGCAGGCAAATAGCTTTATTCCTGTGCCCCTGGGCCCAAAGTTAGGGGGGGTGCAGGTAGGGTGACCAGATGTCCCGATTTTATAGGGACAGTCCCGATATGTGGGGCTTTTTTTTATATAGGCTCCTATTACCCCCCAACCCCTGTCCCAATTTTTCACACTTGGTATCTGGTCAGCCTAGATGCAGGAGTTCTTACTCTATCTATGCCAGTGGATAATCCAAGTCACAATCTATTTCTAACTGCCTAGGCTTCCCCGTTTAAAAAGGATGTTACTAACATCAGCTGCCAAAGTTAAGCTATTCACATACCATTCATTAGTGGTTTAACCTCAGCCACTTTCCAGAACCTTGAATAGTTTCCAAACCCTTCCAATATTTGTTCCCCCAGCAGCCAGTTTTGTTCCTCGTCAGTTTCCCACTGGAGAGGGGTGCCAGGCACAAAGCCAGAGGTTTGGATGTGGGAAGGATGCCAGCTTAATAATAAGGCTTGTTAAAACACTGATTTGTGTCCTCCAGAAAGATGCCAAAAAGTACCTCTGGGCTTGTGAGCAGCTAGATATCCAAACATGGAGGCCCCGGGTCCTCTTTTAACTTTATATAGAAGTTAGTGTGAATCATCCAAAGAGTTTGGCAGGCACAAAAGTGACCAATAAGGCATAAGTCTTTGTTAATAAATTATTGCCATGGTCAAATTATACACTACATTTCCTCATAAAACAGGAATGCAGGAACTACAACCAACCCCTCCTCCCCCCGCCCAAAAAAACCTCCAACAACACTTCACCACAGTGCCACTTTCAATGGACAAGATTAAGACAAAACCATTTCTTCCAGATAATTTAGGGGAGGTTAGACTCTTAGGCCTGGTCTACCCTTGCGGGGGGGGAGGGGGCGATCTAAGTTATGCAATGGCAGCTACGTGAATAATGTAGCTGAAGTCAACGTACTTAGATCTACTTCACTTCACCGAACTGGAGTACAGGATTCGATGGAAGAGCGCTCAGAGATCAATTTATCACGTCTAGACTAGACACGATAAATCGATCCCCGCTGGATCGATCGCTGTCCGCCGATCCGGCCGGTAGTGAAGACATACCCTTAAAGTCTGATCCAGGGACCACTGAAGCCAATGGAAACACTCCCCCTGATTTCAATGGGCTTTGCATCAGGCCATTAGGACCTGACTCTGAAAAATGCTGAGCACTCCTCCAAAGGGCTCCCTCAACTGTGGGCGTTAGGGGCCTAGCTACCTATGAGATCTGGGCCTCAGTGCTTCACAGGGCTGTTTAGAATCTTGCAGGAATGATTCCTTATAGCTCAAGCTAATCTGTATGACATTCAATCTGTACATTGTGGGCAAAATTTCAAAGGCACAAATGGGAATTAGGTGCCCAACTCCCATTGAATTTCAGGACCTAACTCCCATAGGCACTTTTGAAAATTCCAGTCTCTCCCTCTCTCTCCATATATTTAGACACACATATATTCTAGTTGTTGTATAATGTTTTAGGCTGATACTTCTTCTAATGAGCGGTGCTGTAAATAGAAAATGTACAAGTGGAAACTGAATGAACTACAACCCGTGCGGTATTGCAAGGTCTGAAATGTACACTCTTAGCAGTCTCTGAGTAGAATGTTTAAAAAAAACCTTTCCAATATAAATATCGAAGAACTGGAAAAAAGTTCTAAGCTCAGATCCCCCAGCTGCAAGTCCCCCCATGCACAGATGAGCTATTAACTGGGTCCTTTGGGTTTGATTTTAGCGGGTTTTGGAATGGACGCTTTTAGCTAAACAAGAACAAACTGCCCCAATTAAATTTTGAAATCAGGCCAGATGGTTAGATAAAACAACTATCATGAGTGAGAATTACAGCCATTTACCAACGGACGAATGGAGCCCCTGTAGTAAAATAAGGTATTGGGCCAAATTCTGCCCTTGGCTACACCCATATAACTCCAATGATATAATATAGTTCAGAATGTAACTGACTGAAACATTTTGGGATGAAGTTTTCAAATGCCTATGCAGTGGGTGAACCATACAAAATGTACCATAGTCCATACTGGCCTTTAGATCCAGAAAGGATTTCTTATGTCTATCACTTGGGTAATGGCGTGCACAAATGAATATCTTCATGTACTCAGGGAGGAGTGGTGGCTGAATGGATGCGTGAACATTTTGGAAGACTCACTCATCACAGGGGCCTTTGAAAATATGACACTTCATGTCTGTTATGGTAACCATATATTACTGAATTTAACTTAATTAAAGCAATTATAAAATGACAGTACCATGGGATCCTAATTACCTGCATGTTCCATAAAATTCATGTGTTAAATATTAACTCCAGCACAGGTATGTTTCATTTCAGGGACATGTTACCGGATATATTCATGAATTATGTTTCAATAACCCCGTTAATGTTGCTGAGTAATACATCGATTGGGGTGTTACTTTAAATCTTCATTGCCATTCAACTGAGAAGTGACACTTCAGTGTTTTGTTTTCACTGCCTTCATGTAAAATTGCAAACCAACTTAGCTACAGTATTTAAGGATAAATTATGTTAATAGGATAGGGATTGCCTCTAAAAATAATTGAGGGTTGCTTTTTTAAAAAAAAATAAGTTCAGTGTAATGGTACTCTAATGCAAACTTATTCTTCATCCCTGTACAGATGGTCTGTACAACATCTATGTGCCACTTAAGTTGTGCCACTTAAGTCCTCAAAATAAGGGACTTAAGTAGTGCGTAGGCCTTGAAATTGCCCTTTGCCCAGGGATGAATTTTGCCCTTAATGTAGAAATCTGACATAGTAGGGCTGGGCATGAGCTAGGGCTGGTTGACATTTTCCATCAAAACTTTTTTCAGTGGAAAACTGTTTTTGACTACATGAAAATGTTTGCTGAAAATTTCTGCTTTCCTCTGAAAATTTTCAATTTCTTGTCAGAAAACCAAAAAAAAAAAAAAAGAAAAGAAAAGAGAAGAATAGAAAAAATCAGGTCTATGCTGAAACATTTCAGTTTTCAATTACTGAAAAGGAAAAAAAAACATTTTGGGCTTTTTTGTTTGTTTTTGGTGAAAAAAATCAACATTTTCAGGAGGGAAAAACATACCCAACTAGCTCCCTCCTGAACCCAAATTGGCTCTGAACATCCTCTCACCACAGTAGTTGTTCAAAATCTAGATCTGGATATGAAAGCTGCACGTTGGGGCCATCCCTACTAGTTACTTCTTAGCTAATGACTAAGAATAATTAACCCCAATCTGCAGTCATATCATTGTCTATAGCACTGTATAGTCCTCATCTGAATTTTACATCTGTTAACTTCCCTGACCAAATGTCACACTGAAGCCTTCTATTGAAGCTTTACAGCAACATATGTTGTAAGTTTTCATGACACAAGCGTTCTTCAGAGACTGACAAATCAGAGGAGTTCACATCTGGTTTTTTATACCCTGCTTATTTTGTTAAAACCTCCTGCTGTGATAGTATCAGGTCAACATGTCGCCTGCTGGGCTAATGCATTTCCTCAAAGTAGCCCAGTGTCTTCTCCTTTCTCTCTCAGAGAACATATCAGAGATGTGTTTTAAACATGCAAGAGGCCATTCATTCAATGAAATACAACATTCTATAAATGCATACATACCTTCCGTAACAAAGGTTGGGGCACTTAACAAAATGAGTCTTTGGGCCACTCCAACAATGTTTGGCAGTAAGAGTTCCTGAAGATCAGCAAGGTTACGAATATCCAGGGCAGTAAATGCGAAGCTTCCATCAGTAGCAATCTGCTGAAGCTCCGCACTGTCAGCATTCAGGACCCCAATACTAAATGAAAATATACTAGCTTGCTTCACCGCTAACACTGCCTCTCTGATATCATCACTAGACTCTCCACCACTTATCAGCACTAAAACCTGAGGCACGCCTTCCTCTATTCTGCTGCCTCCTGCCCGTGTGAAGTGGTTCTCCACCACATATTCGAGTGCTGCACCAATGTTAGCTTCCTCACCACCAAGGAAACTAAGTGCCTTCACTGCATTCAGAACATCAGCTTTTGTGGAGTAGCGGTTCAAAGAGAACTCAGTTCTGGGTTGGTCACTATATTGCACCACCCCAATTTGTATCTCCTGAGTTCCAACTGAGAGTCTTTCAATGAAATTTACAAGGAAATCACGTATGGCTGGGAAATTGACACTTCCGATGTTGTTTGATCCGTCAATAAGGAAAATAAGGTCAGCAGATTCTTGCGCTTTAAAAAAAGAAATGCAAAAGATGAAAGCATTAAAACAAGTGATTACATGCAGTCGTACAGTGTTCTGACATGTTTCTTTGGAAAACAGTAAGAAACACGAAAATGGGAAAACAAAACACACATTTATTGAGGACAGTGAATTTTGCCTCTTCTGCATTCTGATTGAATATGAGTTAACAAACCAAATATCTTTTTCATGAGACAATATAATATTGTGAAAGAATCTAAATTCATTTTTATGGTTAAATACCAGGACAATATTTTTACGGGGGGAAAACTCTAGAGCATAGAATTTTGTGAAATCTAGATAATTTCTGTGGAAGCGACTTGTCTAAATATTTACAGAAGTTAGGAGACCCAAAAGAACTAAACAGATTTATACATAAACACACATTTGCACAGTCAGTGGAAATGTGAACATAATTTGTAATCACGGTTAAATTCAGGGGAAGTTATCTCATTGCACTTTTTTCAAGACAAAATGTAACTGTTATGCTGTAAGATTACATTCACAGCTGGTATGCCAGTAGTTCTTTTTATATGGAAAGTTTCAGCCTCTGTTTGGAAATCTGTTGTGTTGTATGTTTGAAATGTTGGCTGAATATATTGTTTTTTTCACACTGAGTGACCAGTATCTAAAATGTGTTTGTAGAACAACAATAAAAAAGGCTATATGATTGACTGTTTATTTTGATTTAGAACCTTATTCTCAGTTGTCCAATCCATGCACAATATTAGTGGGAAAAGTTTATCATTACAGGTACAATAACTATGCAGATGAAGATCACAAATAAATGTGCTTGTATTTGTGGTTTTGTGCAAACACAGAACCTTGCATTGGTTACAAATGTAGGTATCTGGTTTTGTATTTTTGCATGACCACTGGATATTCAATCAAATAATGCAGAATCATGTTAAAACAGGCTGATGAAACCAGTCATGACATAATTATCCAACCTTACTTATAACCTGGATGGTCACAAACACCTAACGTGAATATGGACATCAAATGAATTATGAATTAGAAAAGGAGGTAGGACCTCTTTTTGTGCAGAACTTACCAAAGCAGACTACGAATTTCCTAAACAGTCTCTTCTTCCCTCCATGTGCTCATTGATGTCAATGGGAATTGTACAAATGAATCAAGGGCAGAATATACCCCAAAGCGGACTCAGATGTTTCCACGATACAACTAAGCAATCTTGAAGCCTTTAATAAATAACTGACAGGTTGATTTTGGAAATCTTCTCTGACTCTGAGCTTTAAAGCACCTAAGGCAAAATCCTGGCTCTACTGAAGTCAATGGCAAAACTCCCATTAACTTGGATGGGGTCAGCATTTCACTTCTGGTCTTTGCCAGGAGCCACTTTTGTGAAATACACATGATGCAAATATGTGATTCATAGGGTACAGAAAAAGGCTCTAGTCCTTTACCTATCTCATGAGCCATTTCAGTCCCCATAAACGATGCCAATTAAATAACTTAGCTATGGTTAAGAACTACTAAGGGCTCAGAGATTTAGTCAAAAGCTATGAAAGTCCTTAACTTTGAATTGAATTGATCATTTCAGACTGTGGCGTACTCAGCCCACATAACAATAAAAAAAGCAGAGGAAATATCTTGAACAATACATGGCTTTGTTCATATCTGTTTCATGTGTCCTGGCTCTCTTTTTAATAATGGTAATTAATTTATTGACCGTCGTGTCGATTGGTCATCATAGTATGAGTAGCTCCTGTACAGGAGGAAACCAGAATACGATGTATGCAAATGTTGGATAATTTTTCATCACTGTAAAAACCTTGTACTTACGTACACACTGATGGAACAAGCCGGTGATGGAGGACAAATGTAAGCATGCTTGTTACACTATTAAGCAAAGAGTGTCAGATTAGACAGACAGCTAAGATTTAATGTAGGCATCAGGGCAAATTCCAGGCTGACTATCCTATTCACTCTAGTGAGCTCCGTGGCTGTCAAAGTTTGTGTTTTCTAGAGTGCAAATTCAAGGTCTGCTTTTCCTCTTACACTTAGTTTTCATGTATTAAAATGCCCCTGGCATTTTTAGGTGGAGAAGATTACAAAAAAGGGCTACTACATGGGATCACAAGATTAAAATGAATGAAAGTCAATTATCAGCTAAATGAATGGCACCATAAAGTCATGTTAGACAGATGATCAGCTTGGACTATGTTTAGGGGAGCTCACAATATCATCCAGCATTGATCATCAGCTGCACCATTGTTTTTATTATCATTTATATATAGGTTTTGTAAATCACACAGTGACAAAATGCAGTTTATGTACCAATGTTACCTTTCATTTTCTTTGTAGAAAAATAACACTCGCCCAAATTATTCTTGAATGGAGGTAGCCTTAGAAATACTCCTTCACAGAAATAAACATGAATTTGGGGCTTAAAACTATTTTCTTCTATAAAAATGTCCATGAGCCAATAGGGAATTCAATACATTAGTCTGGTTACCTGTCAAAATGTTTCGTATACGGGCCCAATCCTCCACACATTAAGGCAATGGTAAAATGCCAATTGTTTTCAATAGGAGTTGGATCAGGCCCTTAATGACAAAAATGTTGAACTCTCTATAGAGTGCAATCAGAGCGTCAGGTATCACAGTTATTTCATATATTGAAAAAAATCCATTGTTATAACTGAGAAATCTTAGGTCACTGGTGAAAAAAAGTTTAATTTCCCCATGGATTGCAAATGATCTGTCTATTTGCCCCGTCAAATACTTAGCAAAACAATAGGCTTGTGCTCACGCATTTCTGTGCGAAGTATCATGCAATGATGGATAGCAACTGGTGGGACTGAAATGAAAGGTTAATTAGACAAGACAAAATGAGTGGATTAATGTTATATCTTGTATATCGCTATTGTCTTACATTACCCAAATGCTATTGACGTTTAGATGGAGTCTCGGGAATAAAACCAAAGGTTTGATCGTTCGGCCTTATTATATGGAATATACAGTCATTTTCCAACTTCGTAATTGCATAAAGGGGCAAAATTGTCTCATTCATTGGGCCCAGTTCTGCCCTCTCTTGCATCCAGGGCAGCACCATGGAAGTCAGTGGGGTCCAAGGTGACATTCCCTTCTTTTACAAGATGGTCCTACCGTTCTAGCGCTCTACTGCAGCACTGCAAAGGGGATTACCAACTCGCCCGCCTTCTTTAATCAGACTGAGCAGAGGAGAAGAAAAGCTGCCGCTATCCTAGAGTGGGCATGGGATGTCAAAATATCTGGAGCCTGATCTCACCACAACTGGTACCATGCGGGAGCCAACAGGAGGAAGGAGCCATTCTTGCCGCATCTGCTCCCAGTGAGGAGCAGGAAGAATAGTCAGAGTTTTTAAAGCTGTATCGCTCTGAGAGCGCAAACATGGCCTTCCTGAAGCTCCTTACAGTAATCAGTGCCTCCTGGAAGTGCAGGGGTTAATAGAACCCCACAGCGTCTTCCCTGCAGTGCAAGGAGAAGATCGTCTGCCAAACTGGTCCTCACTTCCTATTGTGAGATTCTGCTTATAGCAAAGAAAATGATCCCCAAACAACTTCATTACAGGTCAGATCCCAACCCCCTTGAAGTCTGTGGAGTGGCTCCCATTGGCTCCGATGGACTTTGAATCAAGTGTGATCCATTGTATTTCACAAACCGAATTATCTAGATATATTTTATGCACATAGGACTAGTTCACGGCCCCACCGAAGTCAGTGACAGTCTCCCCACTGACTTCCATGAGTTTTGGAGCAGGCTCTTATGGAGCAATATTTCTACGGCTGCCGTTATTGCTGCAGGCCTTTATTTCACATTTCACTTAGTCCCAGCTTATCAGTTCCCATCTTCCAACTGGGCAGCTGATAGGGTGTGCGCCTCCTTTAGCATTTAGCTCAATAGATATCAAATGGTGGATATTATGGGCTAGACGTAAAGATCCTTAGTTGCTACTAAGTTGTCTCATAAGACTATTTCTTACAAAAATCTCTAAACCTGTGTTCTGTTAACGAATGCACAAAAATGACTCCCGGAGGGATTTCTGCAGTTGTTTGCATTATTAAGCCCATGCGTTTCGAATACAATGTTCCTGCATTTTGTGATCAGGCAAGCGTTTGGCCCAAGCATTGATTGTAAGATGAGGCTGCCCGTGAGTCCTGCAATCAGCTCCATGCAAGCAGGCTGCCCTTTGTGCCCATGGGGATTGGATCACAGGTTCAGGGCCTGCATTAGGAAGCATGATGCTTTTTTCCATATCGCTGACTCACAGACCTAGACAATGCTTGATTTAATCATCTGGCAGGGAGGTCAGTGTATTTTGCAAACAGGGACAGGCTTTCACTGTACGATTGGCTTGGAAACCTTTGTTTTTAAACCTTTGAACGTCCATCTCCGTCCTCCCCTACAAAGGCTTTAAACAGTGCAATACCAGCAATTACCGTACTTATCTCAAGGATCAGTACGGCAATGTCTCAGCACAGCAGTTTGCCATTACCTGTGACGTCTTTAATCACTCCTTTGGCTCCAGCCATTTCTGGAGTCAGGGATGTACAAACACTTGCCACTAAGTCGCCTACTATGGCTTGGAGCGCAGTAATATTCTCTAGGTTGAAAAGGTGTGTATCTCGGGGTTCACTCACTACTTCCTTTAATTCCCCTTCCATTGCATCCTGCACTCCAACTGCAAACACGTTTACATCAGCAGACTTAAGGACAGATGATGGCAGAGCGACATCATCCTGGGATCGTCCGTCCGTTAACACTATAATAATCTGGGGGACGCCATCACTTTCTCTGCTTCCAGCAGCTTTAGTGAGATGGTTTTGGATTAGGTATTCTAATCCTTTTCCAGTCTTGTTGCCTCCCCCCAGATAAGGCATGTTCGAAATATGGGACAGGACATCTTGGGTAGAGTGATACGTATTTAACTGGAACTCTGTGTGTGGGTTTCCGCTGAACTGGACCAGGGCAAAACGAAAATCATTTCCTCCCACAGCTAAAGATTTTACAACATCATACAGAAACTCTCGAACAAGTTGGAAATGTTCCTTTCCAATGCTCCAAGAGGAATCCACTAGAAATATTATATCAGCAGCAGCAACGACTCTGACATCTTTAAAAAAACAGATTGGTTTAGGATTTTCTACAGGTCAGCTGAATAAGTCCATGATGCCCAAACCCTTCCTCAGACATGGCCTAGTTTGCATTATCAAATGAAGCCCCTTATTCCCCATATAACCTGGTGCAAGACAAAAGGATCATTTGAAGCTAGACTGAATAGCCCTGCGCAGGGGCACCAGGAGGGGGAAAGATGCAAAAAGTCATCCTCCCTTCCACCTGCACAAGGACTAGTCCCAGACCTGGCACTCCCAGCGTACCAGGGTGAGAAATTATGACACGTAGCATGGGAAGCAGCATGCATTGCACTCTTCCATAGGCGATGCCCCTTCTGCACTGCAGGAGCATTATACTTCTCTCTGGGACAATTCCCTTATGCACTTTCACTGGAGTGGCGTGACTCCTCCCCTCCCCTTACTGTGGGCTGTGGCGAAAGGTCCTGGTCCACTGATGCAAAAGCATGTGATTAGTTTCATTGGCCCAGATCCTCCAAGGTATTTAGGTGCCTAACTCACATAGGCACCTAACTACCTTTGATGATCTGGGCCATTGAGGTCTACTGGATTACACATGAGCTTAAAGTCACACACATGCGTCAGTGCTTTGAAGGATCCAGGCCTAAAGCCACCTTTTAGCCTTTAATGTTATTAAAGGATCAAAGTTCCACTAAATAACTCCTGGAGCATGGATTGTTAGCACCAGGAAATCTTCTCCACTAGTCAAAACGCAGGTTTGGGTATTAAGTAATGTTAATATACATGACTATTGTTTACAGGCAATTTATGCTCTATGACCCAAACCCTGTAACCTTTGCTTGGACAAGGAGTCCCCTGCTGGTGTCAATAAGGACTAAGGTGAAGAACTGGGCTCTGTATACTGAGTTCCCAGTGTTTTCTACTTCCCATGAACTCCTTATAAACTAGTTACAATCCAAAAGATGCTCTTAGATCCCTTCAGAAAACTAAAGAAGCTTTCTGCACACTCAGTGGCAACAGCTGGAAGTTGGTGTTCTTTTCATTGCAACGTTCAGTTTTTCTTCCCATGCTTTCGGTCATATAAGGGATGCAAAATACCTTTGCCAAGAAGCATAGACAATACATAGGGTGGCAACCCAGTAGATGCAAACACTCCACTCGCAACACAAAGCAACATCAGACTGATACCATTTGCTCTTCACATGCTTAGGATAACTTGAGAGTCCTCTCCGGCATGTCTATGAATTGGCATTCAGGCTGGCTGACTTGTGAGGAATCGATAAGCATCTACTATGCTCGGACTAACTCTCAGTCAAAAACGTTGACCGGTCACCATATCTTGTCAACAGGCGCGTTTTAAAACGGTCCACAAACACAACAGGAAATATCATCAAACTTTTGAAAATAACAAATCCTCTAAGGATGTCCGAGCCTTACCTTCCAGTTGCTGAGCATCAACCATGCAACAGCCTGAGAGCATGAGGCAAAAGATTGCCGCTAGCGGCAAATGCCGATGTCTCCTCATTTTTTGTTTTGTTTTTCAAAGCACCAAATGTGTGACCTAAACAGGAAAAGAGAGATTATCAGTGTAAACTTCATTCTCACACCAGAGCTCACCAGAGCTTACGATACAGTGTTAGGGCCATATGTAAGGCCTCAGCCCCATGCTCTCCCCCCTGATGTCAGTGGATTAAGGATTTTATAGCCCTGTAGCGGGGTGGTCATCCCGCTCCTGCCTGAAGGGGATAAAGCAGCCCTGGAGAGGCCTGCAGTGGGAAAAGCCAGGCTGATTGGGGGAAGCAGCCACAGGTGGAGCCATGCCCCAATCAGGCCACAGCTAAAGAGGCTAAAGAGACACTCTCTCTAGCTTCAGAGAGAGACAGTCCTGGCTGCTTGGGAGCTCAGCAGGGTACCTACAGTGGAGCAGGGCTGGGGAAAGGCCAGAGGAGACAGGGAGCTCAAGGCTGGAAAAACCCCAGGCTGCAGGCCTTGGTAAAGGCCGGGAAGGGTACAGGGGTTGCAGAAGGACAGCCAGGAATAGGCAGAGACAGCTGGTCCAACCCCCCTTGCCGATGATGAGTGGTTGATAGACTGCGTCTGCCCCAGGGAGCGGGGGCTAGATGATGACTGGCAGTAGCCACTGAGGCAAGGTGGGGATAGGGGATTGCAGTTTCCCCTGGGCGGGGAGACCCAGATTGTGGGTTACTGTGGGGGCAGAATCCTGACATAGGAGGGCACCGGGGTCCAGGAGGGGCATGGGGCCAGCGGCAGGCAAGACACCGGCCTGTAGAGGGCGCTCCAGGCTAAGGAAAGAGCTAATTCCCAATACGACCAGCAGGAGGTGCCATGCTAGGGGAGTCATCGCCCACCACAAGCCCTCCCACCCCCGTTAGTAAATACCATAAATTCCTCTCCTGCTATTAATGTTTTACTTAGAACTCACGCTGACTTCTGCTAGAGGTCTGTGAATGAAAAGATACCATAACCGGGACAAATTCTCTTCTCAGTTACAGTGAAATGTAGTTGGACCAAATTCAGCACTGGCATCAGAACACATAACACCCTCTGATTTCAATGGGAACTGTGCTGGTTATGCCAAGGCTGAATTTAGCCCACTGTCTTCAATAGGATTCCACTGGGGTAACTGGGAAGAAGATTTGTCCCGTAACGGGTTACGTTCTGCTCTCGATGACATTCGTTCTGTCCCATTTCCCAATCTTTTATACGACTTCTGGGGGTTTTGTAGCATCACTTAAGTAAAACAGTATTTGGATGTGTGCTGCCAGCATTGTTGATGCACGAATTATGACGTGTTTTGGCATGATACGTCATTTAAAAGATGGAAGTGGGTATTGACAGGCAAAAACCAAAGTGTGTGAATTTCAAAAGAGAAACAGTCAGCGTTCGCCAAATGGGAAATGGCAATCTGGTAAGGGAAACATTTTCATGTGCGCAGAAGATACCACAAATAGTGGGAAAAAGACAATGCTGCATAGATGAAGTTTGGTGGAGCAATGATCAAAGCCCATTCCTACATAAGGGATAGATCATGCCACCAGGCCCCAGCCCATAGGAAGGGACAGTGAATTGCTGCTCTGTTCCAGGAAACACACAGTCCCCCACTTCTGTCCTCCATGCTCCATGGAATAGTAACTTACTCATGGCCTATACAGCAACAAATTCCTACTCTCCTTCCCCAGGCCCTGGTTTAGCAATACAGGCCAGTGCACTGAGGAGACGGAGCCTGGCATGACTCCATCCATGCCCCCTCCCTCCCTTCCTGCTCACTTCTGTGCATCTGGACCCAAAGCCTGGGTAGCCAACATAGGGGCATAAAGGAATTTCTTATTCATCCTGGCAACCCTGCCAGATGTACCACCTAACCCACGCAGAGAGACACAGGTACCCTACTGGCTCCAATAGAGGCATCTATTGTCATAGGAAACCAGCAGGAGCAGAAAACATTTACATAAAACCTGTCAGCAAGGGCCAGATTCTCAGCTCATGCAAAGCAACATTGCTCCACTGATGTCAACGGCGCTATGCCAATAAATGCCAGCTGGACATCTCGCTGTGGCGTCTCACTCTTTCTTTTCTAAAATTGGTGACATGTGACTGTCACCAATAGAAGACTGTGAGCTCGGTGGGGAAGGAGATGCCTTTTTGTTGGGTGGGTGTGTACAGCACCTCGCCACGATCAGGGCTTCTAAGTACTGCTGCAACGCAAATAAGAAATAATAATAATAATAATTAGGTCCAGGAGCATCCATTATAAAAGAGAGTTCAGCATAACTGAAGCATAAAGCAATTCAGAAAGGCTCAAAGCAAACTATATTATGTCCTGGCCATATCCAGACCAAGATGCTTCCCAGGGCAAGAAGAAAATGGCTGTGCCCTTGTTGTTATTATGTATTACTTATTACAGTGACCAACCAAGCTGAGGGCCCGTTGCGCCAGGTACTGTACAAATATAGAGCAGGAAACAATCTCTGCCCCAAAGAGCCTGCAATCTAAATAGCCAAGGCAGGCGAAGGGCTAGAGCACCTAAGCAGAGTGATCAGAGTGATGATAGGCCAATAGTATGTTAGCACCAGCTTCTTCTAACATGTTTTGGGGTGGGTGTGATGGGGTGAACAAAGGGTTAGCAGGAAGGAGAGCTCAAGCTGGGGAGGTGCTGGGTCTTCCTCACAAAAGGAGGAAGTGAAAGCTACAGGGGTGGTCCAGGAGAGAGCAGGTGCGCAGTTGCTGTTCTCTGGAAAGGGCTTGGGGAAGGCAGTCTGAAGAAGGCCACAGGGCTGGAATTATTCCCTGTGGTGGGCCCTGGAGAGGGAGCACGTCACGGAGGCAGTCCTGAGAAGTCAGCGTTCCTGCAGAGGAAGACAGAGCTGGGAGACCTCAGGGAGAAGCCAGAGGCCTGTGAACCAGAGGAGAGGCTGTGTTAAGCACAGGCTAGAAGGAAGCCGCACAAAGGGCTCTGACATAGGAAGTGGCCCAAATAAACAGCATGTCTGCAAGAGTCGCTTAATACAGGGTCCCTGGGCTGGAGCCCAAAGCAGAGGGTGGGCCGGGGTTCCCCTACCAGCCCCAAGAACAGGGCGCACAGGCCTCAGATAAGAAGTACTGAGCCCAGAGTGGGGCTGAAGACTGAGCCTCAAGGGCAGGTGGAGGAATAGCCCCAAAGCAGGTAAATGGATCTTTTCTGTTGGGACTTTTAGTTGGACTTTTGTTACCCCAGAAGGGGTGTGTCTAAAATGTGAACTGGCTGGAGAGTGAATTGCGAGACAAGACAGACCCACCCTGGGACCGGAGCAACTGTCAGCAGGGGGGCCCGGAGGAGACAGCTGGTATAGCACACACCAGGGTTCACACCCGCAGAGTGCAGCCTTCCCCGGCGGAGCAGTGCTGGGAGTGGCTTAGTGGAGCCGAAGGGAAAAGGGAGGGCGAGGGAGAAGAGGGAGAGGAGTGTGGCAGGCAGGTGGAATGAGGCTGAGGGGAAGAGACTGTGAGGGAAGAGGGCAGGATGGGCTGGAGCAAGCAGCCAATCAGAACAGGGAAGAGAATGTCCAGTCAAAACCATAGCGAACATTTTGATATCAAACCCAGCTGTCTACTCCTGATGGTTTCCGTGCCTATGGCCCCTGGGGCTGGCTCCTCCTGGCAATTTCTTTCTTCCCACAGCCCAGAGGTCCTAGTGCTTCTTTAACATGCACAGCTCTGGTCTGGCAGGCCCAAAGGGGGGAAGGTTTGGTTCCACCCGGGCCCCCTTTTTTTCTTTCCCGCTAGATGCAACGTGTGAGTGATGTGACATTAGACATTATGTGGCTGCCTGTTACTAAAACCTCCCCAGGGACAAAGTCTGTGATCGCACCCAGCCGGGTTATTTTACAGCACAAGGGGAAAAGATATTCAGGAATGACAAGCATGGGGGTTGGAGGGAATCCCAGATCCCCCAGTAAGGAGGTTTTAAGGTCCTTTTGTGCCGCTCTGGCAATTCAGTGACCTTAGCATGCGCCAGGATTTAAGCCACAGTCTCTGTGGCTCAGGAGTTTGTATGGTTAGACCTCTGTCAAGGACTTGGATGATCCAGTCTTTACCTGTGCTTTACTTAGTTAACTGTAGTTCCCCCACTTAAAAAAAGTGAGGATTACAGCTGGCCATTGGAGGCCCCCCAGTCAGGAGCATCGTGCACTGATCAACATTTCTTTCTATTGCTAGTTCCTTTCTTATTTTTAGCCACTGCCAGACTGACAATCCACCTGGGATAGCAATTCTGCTCACTTCACCCTTTCAGGGACACCAAAGGCAGGCATGGAAACCTCATTCCAAGTTCAAGTCCATTAATTCTTCTGATCTGCAGGATAACTACAGGAATCCTGCAAGTTTCCAAGCCCCTCTGTGGTATCCCCTCCTGTGTGGGGATGATCCCATAGTACGAATATGGAAGTGTCCCAAGAATAACTTTATATGTTGTAGCCAAAATAATACTTTATGTAAGCTTTTTATCTGACATCCACACGGCAAATCGGCTGAAAGAATATAGCCCTTAGTATGACAGCAGATATGCTACCATACTGGTGGTGAGTTTATGATTTAAGACTTGCTTCCAGTCTTAAATACCATCCCCCAGCAATACTTCTTAGCTGATAAATATCATCCAGGTATAAAATGTAGTGATTTAATATTTCTCTTTCCCCTAAAGGACACGAGGCAATCAAATGAGCCAGAAGAGATTCAAATAAGTTAAATGATTAAACCAAGTCAGCTTTAAAAAATTACATTCACTGTTTTCTGCTGTTCTTGCCAACTCAATTAACTCCGTGCTCCTAAGCAATACAAGGGAATCCAAGTCTATCAATGAAAAGAATAACAAGGTGTTGTAACAAAACAGCTGACCAAAAAACCAGCTGGAAATAAATCCAGGCATCCTCGATCATCTGAAATGCACAAATAAAGCGGCACCTGAGAAGTTAATGGCCCGCAGTGGGACCATTTCACACATGCTCTTTTCATGATTGTCCCCCTGGGTTTCAACTGAAACTTGAGGAGTTATGCTAAGCCAGAACCTCAGCTGATGTAAATCAGTGTCGCTCCATTGACAGGGAACACGGTTGATTTGCACCAGCTGAGAATCTGGCCCTACGTATTTCAAGGAAGTGCTAGAGATATAGGAAAGGTTCACTTGCTTTGTGATGAATTACTGAAAGCCCACAAGACACACGTTTTTCTTCCTCTTCGGGTGAAAGAATTCACAGTGTTTACTCTCCCGGATTATGTGAATGGCTGGGTTACCCTGCCATTTGTTCTAGCTGCACTTCTTTGCTTCACAGCCACTGAATAAGAAAAATCAAAGCAGCACCTTCTTTCCTTGTTAGTGAACAATCACTACCCCGACTACTTGCTATTAAAAAGTCAACATATGCCAACAGCAATAGCCGAGACATTGCAATTATTTCCCAACCCACGTGTAAGGCAGGTTGGCTTTTTAAAGGCAACCAGCGTAGCACAGGGCATTATTACCATTTTTAATTGACAAGCCAAGGTTCCAATCCAGTCAAAGCAAGAGCTCTCTCCAGGCAAAACTCTCCCAAGCTGGGCGGAAGGGAAGGAGGGATACCCGCCAGGCCAGTACCACCTCACCACTCCCTAACAGCCTTGAGAAATCCCTTCCAGAGGTGTTTTGAGGGCTGTCTTCCCTCTGAAAAGTGGCGGGAAGGAGGCAGGAGGGGATGGAGCATGGGGGCAGCCGCTCTCTGCAGTAGCGTTTGCTGCTCTGCTGCCCAGAAATCCTGATGGAAGTTAGCGGCGGTGGCAGCTTTAACGCCTGAGGGCTCCTCTCTGTCACTGTTCCCCAACAGCCCCTGCAGGGTTATTTTCATAACGGATTTATCTGGGGACCTGATTCCCCAAGGAGTTCTGCCAGCCTTAGGCCTCGGTGATGCGATTCCAGTGGGGTTACGCTGGCAGGAAGCTGCAGAAACCCAATGGCCAATCAAGCCCACTATTTCTAAGCACCAACAAAGGGTTGCTCAGGCGATGGAGCCCGGCTTTCAGAGGGAAGGATGGTCCGACTCAGCCATGCAAAGGGGCTCCCATCCATGCCACTGATCTCCTGCCTATGTGGGAAATGCCCTTCCCCATAGATCTATGGGGTTGGGGAGCCTTGTGCCCCGGCCACTCTGGGTCTACCCCCAAATTCCTCCCATTAGAGAGAGGGGAGTGCCTGAAAACTCCAGGGGATGCCCGCCAACTCTGGCCCTCTCTGGCATGCCCCTCCATGGAAGGGGCAACCTGGATCTTTATGTCTAACCCTGGTGAACTATGACTACAAACAGGAAACAAGGGAGAAATAACATTTAAAAAAGAAACATGTCGCCGGGGCCTCTGGGAGCAAGCCCAACACAAATAATAAATCATCATCCTTCTTGGACCTCAACAAAGTAATGGAATCCTTGGGAATTCCCATGGGAGTTAGGTGCCTAAATACCGTGCAGGATCTGGGCCCAGATCCTCAGCTGGTAGAAAATCAATATTGCACCACTAGCTTTACTGGAACTACACTGATTTACACCCGCTGAAGATCTGGCCCGATATATTTTACATTCAATTAGTCGGTCAACTGTAAGACAGCAGTTCATGCAGGAAGATCATGTGACAGCTATATGCTAACCATTGGAGAACTCAATGCTGCTTCATACAAAGCTGTTCTCTGTTTGAACATCTGGTCACTGAGCCAACTAGCTCCTCCTTTCTCTGTAGGACCTTGCCACAGATTGCTCTCTCGGAAGTCCTACTGTATAATCCTTTCTAAACTGCAGAAAGAGGTGATTTCCTGGCCCCACTGAAGTAACTGGCAAACTGACCTTGCAAACGCTTACACATGTGAATCGTCCCAGCCATTGAATTCAATGGGTTTATTCACCTGTGTAAAGTGACTCACATATGTAAGTGTTTGTAGGACCTAGATTTGCAAAAAATAAATGAGAAGAACAGTTAACACTCATCTCCCATTAAATCATACTGGAAAAATTCCCTTGTGGGGAAAATGGGATTCTAGAAATACTGGACAAGTGAATGGTTCATGCTATGATTGTTTATTAACATTAGTTTCATCAATTGGGATTAAAATGAAGCCTGTCATTAATCAAATATCTGAAATAAAATGCATAAGCCAAAAAGTGCCTTCAGAATGTTGCTGTCCTTATTCACCCAAATGTGAATAACATCTTTCATTTGATAAGAAGATTGATATTTTTCTCAAAAAGAACAGGAGTACTTGTGGCACCTTAGAGACTAACAAATGTATTTGAGCATAAGCTTTCGTGGGCTACAGCCCACTTCATCAGATGCATAGAATGGAACATACAGTAAGATATAGATACGTACAGAGAACATGAAAAGGTGGAAGTAGCCATACCAACTCTAAGAGGCTAATTAATTAAGATGAGTTATTATCAGCAGGAGAAAAAAAACTTTTGTAGTGATAATCAAGTTGGCCCATTTCAGACAGTTGACAAGAAGGTGTGAGAATACTTAAAATGGGGAAATAGATTCAATTTGTGTAATGACCCAGCCACTCCCAGTCTCTATTCAAGCCCAAGTTAATGGTATCTAGTTTGCAAATTAATTCCAGTTCAGCAGTTTCTCGTTGGAGTCTGTTTTTGAAGCTTTTCTGTTGCAAAATTTTTCTGAAAGATATATTATATTAGACTGGTATTTCATCTTATCAAACATGCCACAGTCTATTACAGCTGGGCTGTAGGGAGATAGGAAAGAATATTCACAAACTGAGACAATCTTTTTCCAGCTAACATGAAAGGGCCCATCCAAACAATTTTGGTTTTCTGTTTTAATATTAAACAGCTGTAAGTCATTTTCCTAAATTGTTTACAGGCTCTGAAATACAGCACACCATAAAAAAATATTTGTAAGAGGTCCTTTGATATGAAGGAAACACTTTTTAGTATGTTTAGGTTGCGCATTCTAGTCCCAGGCTAGAAAGAAAAAAATCTTGTCGAGTGTTAAAAGATCTAAAAGACTCTCAAACACCTGTACACGCCATGGGCTGTTAATAAAGACCAAATAATTAAGTATCAATGATACTTTACTACAATGTGACTTTCTCCTCCCCGTGCATTAGTGAAAATAACAAAGTAAAGGTATCTGCAGTTTAGCAGCATTTATAAAGAGACTGGGAGTGGCTGGGACATGTTGCATTTATAAAGCCCTCCTGTTATTATTCATAGAGACCCCAACCATCCATTATTCCAGGCACTGTTCATATACACAGATCTGGTCCCTGTTCCAAAGTATTTACTGTCCAAATAGACAAGACAACACATGGGAGAAAATACAGTGTCAGTCTGTCTATCTAATATATATACAGCCTTTATTTACCATAGTCTCTGAGTGCCTCGCACTCTTTAATTTATTTATCCTCATGATACCATTGGGATAGGTTGGGCATGGCCAGGAGGCTCTGTGAGCTGCCCCATCTGCAGGCGCCACCCCCGCAGCTCCCATTAGCCTCGGCTCCCAGGCAATGGGAGCTGCAGAGCTGGCGCTTGGGCGGGGGCAGCATGTGGAGCCCCTGGCTACCCCTACGTGTAGGAGCCAGAATGGGGACATGCTGCTGCTTCCGGGAGCCGTGCGGAGCCATGGCAGGCAGGGAGCCTGCCTTAGCCCCACTGCGCCACTGACCAGACTTTTAACAACTGACCAGTGCTGACCAGAGCTGCCAGGGTCCCCTTTTGACCAGGCATTCCTGTCAAAAACTGGACACCTGGCAACCCTGTTATGTCGCTATCCCGAGCACAAGAGAGAGTTACTGGCTTAGTAGTGGTGAAAGTTTAGCAGCTGCACAGAGTAGGCAGGAAGTAAGGGGGAGGTCAGAGAGAATGAAACTTCCTGCCATCTTGGAATCACTCCTGGGAGGGAAGCAATGAGGAAGGCTGCTGGAAAGGTAATGCATGCCTCTGTCTTGCTATGCCTTCTGCTGTGACTAGCCTGGGCCCAAGCCTGCTTCCACTGAAGTTAATAGCTGGTCATTCAGTTCGTCAGTGGGAGCAGGAGTGGGCTTAATTTTTAAAATGAAGTGCAGAGACTTTTCAAATTTGGATGCCTGGAATTAGGTACCAAAGGCCCAGACCTCCAAAGGCATTTAGGTGCCTAACTCCCAATGGGAATTAGGCACTTAAATATCTTTGAGGATCTGGCTCCATATTTAGGGACCTAAATTAAAGTGGCTGATTTTCAATAGTGGTCACTGTTCGGTGGGATGTACAAGTAATAATAACATTTCAGACCTTGGTGCAATGTGTTATTCGGCTCAGTCACTGAAACTGCTGTGCTCCTTAGAGACACAGAAATACATTATTGTGTAGGCTGCATCTGCTAGCTTGGGGGGAAACCTAAGAAGCTAATTTAGGGTCCTCTGATTTAATTATTGATTTCTACAGCTGAGATTCCCCACTGGGTTACTCCAGGTTATTATTTGTCAGGGTACAGCCTGAAGGCCCCAGTTAGGAATCAGGGTGCCCATTTGTGCTGGGCACTGTACAAACACTGATTGAATCGACAAAACCCGCCCCAAAGAGCTTCCCGTCTAAACCCCCGACCCTGTAGCTGCTTGCGCAATGAGTAGATTGCTGCTCCCCCGCAGAGCCGTCCTGCTGTTAACAGGGCCCTGGCTCACAGGCTAGGGGGGGCCTAAGTTTAGACAAGCCATGCCAAGAAAAGGGATAAACACTAGCTGAGGGGTATGGAGGGATAGGTGGAGGAAGGCCACAGGAATCAGCAAATGACGTTGCCGAGGCTGTCGATGCCTGTGTCTTGCTACCATCAGCACACTCTAACAACCTCATCCTTTCCTTCACCTTCCTCATACGTCCCTCCCACGGGCATGCTCAGAACCGCTAGGGAAAGGCTTGCGGCAAGACTTGCAGGAGGAAAGGTGGGGGGCATGGCAGACAGGATCAGTCAGGGGGCACTGTGTGGCATAAGGCTTGGAGACAAGAATGGGAGGACCTGGATAGCCTGATGGTTTAGAAGATTCATGGGGCCACACAGACATCCAGGAAGCTATGCTCATGAGCACTGTATAAATCCCCAGCACAAGAGGGGAAGTGAAATGAAACCGTTCTACCGGTAAGAGAAGGAGCAGAGTTAAGGGCATTGGAAACCTGCAGTCTGCCCTTACAAAGGGCCCGCACTGCCTCAAGAGCAGGGTAGGAACCAAACAAAGACCAACTGCTTCCCCCTTTCTGCCCGGGGGAAGTAAGCTGCACCAGCCTTGTCACTTCCCCTTGCACGTCAGTTCAGCTATGCAGGCCAATGTGTTCAAGGTGGGGAGGGGAGAACCAAAAATCCACCCATTCCCCACCCCTTCTCGCCCACTCCCAACCCAGCAGCACAGGAAGAGGAGGGGTAACAACTTCCTAGCGGCTCTTCTGTGCGCTGTGTTGTAACCTGTGATGCACGTAGCCCGTGTAGGGAAATAAGGGATGCCATATGTCCCTTACTGCCCTGTGTAGTCATGTAGGCCCACTCATGATTAAGCCCTTCCAGATATTAAGGCAAATGGGCTTCTTGCATTACAACCTTCTAAATTCCTGACTTTCAGGCAACCACACCTCTGAATGTCTTCCCTTTCAAAAGTTTTGTTATATTGTAACGACAGCATTTGAATAATATTGTTTGAAAGTGGTAGATATTTATTTACAGACTTACTACCATCTTAACAAAGTTTTTTTTCTGGGAATTTCCTTAGATTTTCATGGAAAGTTTTTTTTCTCAGTGTGTGAAAGCTTGATGTGGATTGAGCCACCAGTCTGCAAATGTGAGAGAGTTGGGAGTGAGATCCCTGTGGGGATGACAAGGTTTTAGTAAACTTGGAACTGCGGGACATTTGCTTGAGTTGATTAGAATTAATACAAAGATTGGAGAACAATTTCACTAATAGTTTATGTGTAGAAAGATTCAATCACATAAAACTGAAATTTCCAAATACCATGTCTGGCTACAGTGTATGTAAATAGTATGTACTGACCCCTTAATACAACATATGTACTCTATTGAATCAAATAATATACATCTGTTAGTAATAACCCTTTCAAAAGGCAATCATTTTAACCACTAACGTAGTAAAGTGATTTCCTTAATTTTCCCAGCAGTTATTTTCTGCCTTGTGTGCGTAAAGTTTGACATTGTACATAATTTTGTATTTCTAGTGGATGTTTAAAGTTGAATTTCTAATATCATTCTGTATTTGTTTTTTCACGAGAGCGTAGTTTTAAAAATAAAGAAGTGCAAAGCGGATGACGAGATCTAAAAGATCTGAACATGAAAGGCAGGAAAAACTTACTCCAGCTGTTTCATATCACTCTGATTCATTGCACATGTCTCATCTGGCCTGACTGGTTTTGAGGGGTAGGGTGTGTGTGGATATGACTCCAGTGTGTGTGTTTGTGTCCAAGGGGAATAATTATAATGTGGCTTCAATATTCCCATTACATTCAAATATCCAGCTATACAGTGTTTTTGGAACGAGCGATAGAACATGCTAGCATGAAGGAACATCAGGCAACTCAAGATGAAAAAAAGGACCTTAATATTCTATTTGCTCTTCTATGTTGTATTTAATTAATTATTTGTTAAGTGCTGGACACAATTAAACTGAGGGAAGAGTAGGTTTTAGAAGGGTAGAATTGAATTGGGGAACTGGCCAGCCAGAAAGATCCTGGCTAGTGATTTATTTGTGAAATCTGGATGCCAAGGAGACCCCAAAATGGCACTGAAGTTGCAGAGGGAGGGGAATAGAATCATAATGGCACCAACGTCAACGGTGGACGGGAGATGTAGCAATGGACTGTTCAGAGCCAGCAAACGGAGATCATAGAATCATAGAATATCAGAGTTGGAAGGGACCTCAAGAGGTCATCTAGTCCAACCCCCTGCTCAAAGCAGGACCAATTCCCAGCTAAATCATCCCAGATATGACAGAGTGTTTCCAATATGCTGCCCATGACCTAAAAGCCCCATGGGCTGAGATGACTGGAAACATCACAAGCTTTAACTCACGGAGGCAATGTATTGACCTGTGCTAGGGCCCCTTGGCATTGCTCCTCTAAAGGGGCAGCTCACCGTTCCTCACCACTTGGGAATTTTCAGCTGATGCAGAGCCTTTGCAGCCAGTTCTATGCTAGTTTCCCCCAGTGCAGGGGGCACGGTGGGGGCTGGAAGTGCCTGGGCAAAACCTATCTACTGAGCTATAATTATACAAATAAGGGGATGAAGTCTCTCCTCTCTCTTGCAGGGCATTTTTTGGTGCTCACTAGGCGTCTGCAGTTGGCAATCCACGTAATGCATTGCCTCAAAAGAACACAGCTCAAGGGGTACAAATCTTCTGTTGAGATCAAGGACTGTATCTGAGTATTATCTTAAACAAATGCACGCATTGCTCTTGTGCCAGTAATCTCTAATGTGCAAGCAAGGTCCGTTTCATTTCATGGACAGAAGGCAGATTTAGGCCCACGTCCGTACAACGTTCTCCATAGGGCGAAGGAGCGGAGGACTGTAAGACATTAGTGAGTGTGTGTTACAGGTCCCTTTCTGGGCCCGGTCCCAGAGGATATGAGCTGCAGCTGCAGTTTGAACACTTTAGCTCAAGTTTCAGAGGGTAGCCGTGTTAGTCTGGATCTGTAAAAAGCAACAAAGAGTCCTGTGGCACAGATGTATTGGAGCATAAGCTTTCGTGGGTGAATACCCACTTCGTCAGATGCATCATGTATTCACCCACGAAAGCTTATACTCCAATACATCTGTTAGTCTATAAGGTGCCACAGGACTCCTTGTTGCTTTTTAACTCAATTTGTAGCCTCTCACGCTTTTAAGCTCTGGAGGGCCACAGTTCAATCCCTGGTGTGCCAGCCAAGATGGCAGCCAACCCAAAAGCATGGAGTCATGGTGGCTCATTAGATTCCCTCTCTCATTGTGCAGCCACCTCTGGGCTCTGTTCAGCCTTGGGAGGCCATGGGCGGCTGCTGAGGGAGACAGGAAGCACGGATCTACATGCAGTGCTCCCAAAGCAAAGAGGGCTAAGTAATAGGGAATAGAGGTGATCTTCTTAGTGCAAGCGTGAAACACGCCCGCTGTGGGTTACGGAGCCAGTAGAGGTGGCAGGCTGGGGTAGACAATGGCAGAGTGGCATGTCTGTCAATTGTGATCCCAGTGTTAGCAGAAGCACCCGGCCTTGCCAAATCAGCCCTGAGTGGAGTGGGAGGAATCACCCACCCAGCACCTTCAGCCCTCCCAAATGAGTGCGCGAGGCAAGGAAAAGTCCAACATAAGTTAATCCACCAGCATTAACTTGCTCTATGCAGACAGCCAATCCCATCGGGGTGAGGGACCAAATTCCTGCCCAGAGGCCTTTGGGAGGCATGCAGCTAGATGGGATGGCTAGTCTTTAGCCATAGATCCATGTGTCTTCAGCCTAAGCCAATGGGCCCTACTGATCAGCAGCTCATAACACGATGGAATTCTTCAGTAGGGCTTGCAGCATTCAGAAACCACTGAACTATCCAAGTAGGTTTCCCCCTCCACCCCGCTGCACTTTTTCCAGGGGATGGAAGTACATGGGATGTTAGAGAGAGAGAGAGAGAAGCTGAGATTTTCAAAGTTGCCTGTGGGATTTAGGGGCTCATTTCCCATTCAGTTTAATGTGTGGTGGGTGTTCTAATCCTTTGGGTGACGCTGAAGATTTCAGCCGTAATATACTGTAGCAATGTTACTTTCTAAGTCACGCTTCGGTGACTTTAAAAACATTTCATTTGGTGTCAAAATGGCATTAGCATGCCTGCAATTTGGCAATAGTAGCACTGTGATACCAGAGGATCAGAACCTGAGCAGAACAGTGAGACATCTGTTTGCCAATACATTTTATACCTATATTTTATTCACACTTAATTAATATAAGAAAGTAAGAGCTACCATACTGGGTCAGACCAATGGTCCATCTAGCCCCATCTCCTGTCTCTGACAGTGGCTGGGACCAGAGCTTCAGGGGAGTGCACAGAACAAGAAACTTGGAGTGATCCCTTCCTGGTTTCTGGCAGTCAGAGATTTAGGCTTGCCCTGAGCATGGGGTTGCATGGCTGACCATGATGACTAATAGCCATTGATGGACCTATCCTTCATGAACTTATCTAGTTCTTTTTTTAACCCATTTATACTTTTGGCCATAACAACATCTCATGGCAATGAGTTCCACAGGTTAATTGTGCACTGGGTGCAAAAGTACTTCCACGTCTGCTGCGCATTAATTTCATTGGGTGACCCTTGTTTTTTGTATGGTGTGAAAGGGGTAAATAACGCTCCTCTATTCACTCTTTCCACTCGATTAATGATTTTACAGCCCTCTATCATATCCCTCCCTTAGTGGTCTCTTCCCTGAGCTAAACAGTCCTAGTGGCTCCTTGTCTGAAAGCCATTCCATACCCTGGATCATAATTGAGGCCTTGTCAGCGTATTTTCTGAGCTACACTCAGAGGCTGTTTCTCTTTCTGAGAATAAAACTCCAATCAGTGTGTGCAGAAATAACTTCAAGTGTTTGTATTTTTAAATGAATTAAGGGTCGGGGAGTCAGGGATGTAGGGCCTTACTCCTCTCTATTGGGCACCCACTTCAAGGGTAGCTGTGTGGAATAAGAGCAGCCTCCGTGGGGCTGCTACTCCACCTCCCATGCATCTGGAAGGGGAATGGGCCTTCCGGGCAGAGCAACTACACACTGCCCCCAGCTCAAGGCTTGCAGCAAAGCCATGACTGAAGCACAAGCAAAACAAAAATCCCCTTTCTAAACTTGCCAGATAGGAACGAAAAGGAGTAAATCAGCCCAACTGACTTAAGCGTCTTAGAAAAACAGGGCGATTCCACCTCTTCTTAGCTATTCTAACTTACTAACGGGAAAGTGAGAGTAAATCTGATCTACTTCCGAAGAAATATTTTTATGATACATGTAGTCGTCCCAGGGTACCAACTAAAAGAGGCTAATGTAGAGAAGACATCCACGCTTATCTCTTCAGCTCTCAGCTTTGGCTGAACTTCATACGATTCTTTCTGGTGTGAGTCACAACGGTCTCCCGGTTGCCAAGAGACGTGTTTCGTAATCTCCGTTTTGCTGCCATCTGCTGGAGTCCTTGATTTACATTTCTTCAGCGTATACAGCAGAATGTACAGTCTTCTTTCAAGTACTGGGGAAAGTCAATGTGAGTTTCATACTCACGATATTTATTGCTAGTATAGTACCGTAGTTGTCATATTCAAAGCAATTTACAAGTATTAGTGAATCCTCACAATTCCCTTGCATTAGGTAAACTCAATTAGCTCCAGACTGCAGATGGGGAAACTGAGGCAGAGAATAATTAAATGCCCATGGTCAAAGAGCAAGTTGGCGGTTGAACTGGGATTAAAATTCAGTGTTAAAAAACCCAACTCTTCCACTAAATGCAGTTGTTTTGAAAGGTAATGTTAAATGTCATGTATGTATTCTAGTTCTGTGTTAATGCCCCTCCGCCCTTCTGGCATCTGGCACTCCTACATCATCAGAGAAAAATGAAAAGTCACTAGCCCATAAAAAGCAGTTCTAACGTGGGTGGAATTTGACTTCACCTAAACATGACCGATTTTTTCTGCAGATGGTTTGCAGCAGCACCAAGGAATGCAATTGCATTGCTGAGTCAGGATCTCACATTGGCAGCTCCTTTTACCCATCCAACCCCCACCAAAGAGAAATCCTGTTAAATCAATGGGACTACTTACTTGAGTATGGAGAACTGAATTTGGCCCATTCTTTCAAGAGGTAAAATTGGCTGCTAAGAAATTTGGGACTAAGGAATCTCAACTGTGACAGGGAGCAAAGAAACAAAACCCCTTTGGAGTCTCAAAATTGTTTCCTCTTTCTCTTAGCACACCCAGAGAGAAAAGACTGACCGCAACATTAAAGAAGGGCTTTGCATTTTCAGACTGCTATGGAATCCCCAGACATTGGCCCTTTCTTTACGATTCAGAAATGTCTACTTGTCTTCTGACAGAAAAGGGCTCAAATTAACCTTGACACAGTGGAAACAATGCTGTGAAATTCCCTAGAATGAAATACTTCAGTGTTATGCCTCTAAACCAAACGGAGGATTAACCTGTTGAAGGAGGCCAACAGAGAATTCGAAGCTCTTGCTCTCCAATTCACTGCTGATGGGGATGCAGCTACTTTATCTGAAAAAGCAATTAATGTACCATAACTTTGCTCATCCACTAGGATCCACCAAGGATGTATATATTGTCAATCAGATCCTTACAAATCTAAGCTTGGGAATTTCATAGAGGTGTTTAATTCCCATTGATGTTTTAACCAAGAGGAAGGATGGCTCATTGGTTTGGCCACTAGCCAGAGACCTGGGTTTAAATTCCTGCTCCTCCACAGACTTCCTATATGAATTTGGGAAAGTCACTTATTGCTGGTCTACACTGTGGGGTAATACTCACTATTGGAGTGTGATTTCTAAAGCGCACTAACGTGTCGGGCATTAATTGGTCCATGTAGACCCAACTGGTACACCCCTAAAGTTTTCTAGTTCATTTTAACGTAATGCTATTTCAAACAGGACTCAATTAAAGCTCATTAGGGAACTTTTAGTTCCCACCAGCAGGGTCGTCAATGATCAATGAATGTGCAACACATTAGTGTGCTTTAGAAATCACACCCCCATCGGGCACACTGCTGCTCCATGTAGACAAGCCCTAAGTCTCTCCTTGCCTCAGCTCCCCACCTGTATAATGGGGACAATAGCACTGCCTTGCCTCCCAGTGGCGTTATGAGGATCAATACCATAAATATTGTGAGGTGCTCAGATACTCTGGTAATGGGGGAGGGCCACAAAGACAGAACTTCCTTATGCCCCTTTAAAAATCTGATCCTAACGAACCGAAAAGAACAAATTTGCCCTCACTCAATTTCTGACCATTTCAAACCAGAGGGAGCGACTCTTGCATTTGCACTACCCACAACCGCTGCTCTCGGAATACTGGACACAGCCCAAAACAACTGATGATCCGTTACTGGTAGAGCTGACTACAATGCAGAACTAAGCCATGCCGAGTGGCTGTCACAAAGCCAGGGAACCACAGCCCCAGTGGCCATATTATTTGTTTACTCTGTATTTTAAGTCAGATGAGTTTTAAGTGTTCGTTCCCACATTGGCCAGCTAAATACTTACCTCAGAAGTCTCCTAGTCAGTTACTGATTTCCTGGAACTTTGTCCTCCGAGACCTGACTCATCTACAGCTGCTGTTCAATACATTCCAGTTCTGAAGTTATTTGGAAGACTGCAGAGGACCATACCCCAGAGTCAAAATCATGGCCCCCGATGTTAATCAATGTTAAATGTTTGACAGCTGGAGGTCTAAGCAATTTTGCAGAAAGCTGTTTGTTCTACAAGTCTCCCTAACCGAACCTGTAGCCTGACATACCTGCGGGAGGCTCAGATGTTTCTCGTTATATAGCATACTCCCTAAAATCAAGTGGTGAAGGCATTTGCTATACTGAATGCTGCCAGATGCCTGAAAACAGAAACAAATGATACAGAATAACCCTTTGTTAATCAGAGATTCTTGTTGAAGGCTCTAAATTTATGCCTTTCTCATCTGTTCTCTTCATATCGTACAGGATAACATTTTCAAAAATTCCTAAGAGACTTAGGAGACTAAATCTAATTTTCAAAAGTGACTTAGACACTTAGATGCCTAAGTCCCACTGATTTTCAGTGAGACATAGGCTTGTGAGGCCCAGGTCTTCAAAAGTATTCAGGTGCCTAACTTCTTGGGAGTTAGGAGCCTGAACCCCTTTGAAGATCTGGGACTCACAAGCTTAAGTCGCCTTTGAAAATGGCACTGAGATTCTTAAATCACTTAAGCACTTTTGAAAATCTTACCCATTGGTCATATTGTGGCAAGCAACACCGTCACCAAACAAGTCTCAGGTCAGACTTCTTCTGTAGAGCACTGATAGTTTCTATGTATCCTCAGCTGACCTGGCCCACCACTGAGTTCAGTGGCGCTGCATCGATTCACATCAGCTGAAGACCTGGCCCAAACAGCGTTTAATAGCAGAGCTGCTTACTGATATTGAAAACTGATGACACTTGAAATGTGAAGGTTTTATTAGGCTGATGTCCTCTCCCAAAGACTGCACGTTAGACTTGGACTAAGCAAAAAACAAAAGGTTTAGAACATCAGAAAACCTTTCCATTGCAACCCAATGTTTCTTAGCTCTCCTGTTTTGCTGAAGGCGGGGTTTCACATTTTGGGATATGTTCTTCTCACATTGTACCTGGGTAACTCCCACCTGTGCTAGCTCTGATGGTAGTTGCATATGTGCGTTTGAACGAAAAAAGAATGCCCTTTGCCTCCAAATCCACTTCAGATGTATGGAAATATGAAGGGGAGTGATTCATTGCTGACCTACCTAACCACTAACTAAAGTCAGTAGTGATCTCTGGTGAGAAATGTAGTAGCTGGATCTATGTGCTCTGTGAGCCCCACTTGGTAAACTTCCCCAGCCTCATTATGCAATCCATCAGCTGTTTCATGCATCCCTAGAGGAAGACGGAATGAGCACACAAGTTAAAACAGCCGCTCAAGCGGCTCATCTCAGTTATGTCACATTGTGTGTTGACTTGCTTATTTTATTCCTTAACTTTGCCTCTTCTCCTTGTGCCTGATCTGCCCCCTGCTGGAGTTAATGAGAGTTTTTCTGCTGACTTCATTGACAGTTGGGTCAGGTCTCCGAGGCACAGGGTAAGGTTCCACAATAAAGTTCTTGGAGACTCTCCATTCAACAGAGCCGATACAATGCAAACATTTTAATTCTACAGCGTCTCTTCGTACTCTCCTAACTGAAGACCGCATACCACACCCTTGTGTCTCAAAGGCGGTTCCTTTGGAGCAGATGTCCCAGCCCTCTTGTGCCGACATCAGGGAAAATGCAAGCAAATCAAAGCAGAGAGAGGAAGGAGAGACAAGGGTTGGTGGTTAATTCATACTGAGCTGCAAGGGATTTTTCTCTTTAAAATCCTCTTGATGGCTTAAAATCTGGTTATTTTCTACTTCTTACATCTGGGACTGAAACAGAGCAGTTAGTAAGAGGAAAGAGAGTATTTGCTGAAGAAACGAGGAAACTCCCTCAGGAATCAATGACTCTTTATATGTAGGAACCTACTCTACCAGGTCCCCTCCACCCATGCTGCTCAGCTTCTTAATATAGAACACGGATCATTAAAAAGTGGAAAAACTGATGGACGTGTGGGAGACCAGTGCTTGACATCTGATTCACAGGAGAAAACTGGCACAAAAGACCACCGAGAGGCAAACTACATTTAGCACACTTAACCGAGAGGCAGGGAGAAGAATTGTAAGCCAGGTTTACAGTTCATACTGAATGTCACCAGGATAAACTGGACAGAATGAAATCCCAGCCTGACAAACAAGAGGAAAATGGTAATCTAAGGCAAATATCTCCACCAAAGGTGCTGATGATACCTTTCGCCCCCCACCCCCTTTAGGTCTTTCACACACGTGTCAAGATCATAACCTGAATTATAAGAGCAAAATCATTAGAGCAAAGTAAGAAGTAAGTTAAGGATGTTTTTAATCTGTCACGTGGGAATACATAGCCATGCCTAGGGACCAATTCTGATGATACTGAAATCTGTGAAAGAATCGTCTTTGAGATCAATGGTAGCAGGATCAGAGCCATAGTTTCCAGCCTGAAAATCTCATCCCACAAAAGCCATGGATCTACAGGGCTTAAGCAGCGGGAGAACATGATCTGATGGCAGTTCTCCTTCATGGATATAGGGAGTCATGTGCGTTGTCCATCACAGCACAATCCACTGTCAGTCACTCCCCATTTGTTCTCCTCAAGGGGCGCTTCATTAATATCTCCATTGTATTATGAAGAAATGGTGGGAAAGGGAGTGAAAAAGCCGTGTTCGCCAAGCTATCTCAACCACGGGGACCGGTGGCAGTGCCATTCAGCCAGGAGGCTGGCTGAGGAGGAATGGTCCAAGTAATTAGTGGGCTTGCCTGGGACTCAGAAGACCCAGGTTCAATTCCCTGCTCTGCTACTGGGTGACCTCGAGCAAGTCACTTATCCTCTGTGTGCCTTGGTTCCCCACCTGTAAAGTGGGGACAACTGTATGGCCCTACATCATAAGCATGGTGTTGAGCTAAATGTGTTTAAAAATGTGAGCTGCTGTGATGACAGGGTCTAGCTGAAATGCCTGCCGCAATGCAGTAGCAAATAGTGGGATTAAACTAGCAGATGGGGGGGTAAAGACATGGGATTAAAACTGACAGTCCCCAGAGATCCTGCATGAACCACCACAGGGAAAGAGCCACAAATAAGCGGAGAGCTTCCCCTCTCAGCAGCGTCCCACTGGAATGAAGCTGACTTTAGCCAGCCGGAGTTGGGGCAGGAGCAGTCTTGGCCCAGATGTCTGGTCAGGAAGCAGCTGGGGCCAGGAACATTTTTCTCACCAAGGGCTCTGGTCAGGAGGGGCGTGTTGCTAGAGCAAATGTGCAGGAGCTGAGTCAGAGCAAAAATCCCCCAAGAGCAGACGCCCAGCTACATTTTCTGTGGCCCCAGCCGGTAATAAAAGTCTTGGGGTTTCCCTGTGAGGGAATCTCTGTCTCTCTCATTGGCAGTTGTATACACAAAGGCCAAGCTGTTCCCTCTCCCCCCAGTACAGCCACAGTCTTCCAGGGCATTGCATATAAAGGACCAGATTCTGCCACCTCTCCTTTGTGCGTAGCCCCCCTGGGTTCCACAGGACTACTGGAACGAGGGGGAAGGTGCCACTCAGCACGCACAGGAGTAGCAGAATCGGCCTTGCTGGGCTCACTCGATCCCCTCCTACCTCCCTCATGCATCAGTCCCCCCAGGAAAACAACTCTGTGTGGACAGAAGTGCCAGGGTGGGGACTCAGCCAGCAGGGCAATTAAATAGAGCGTCTCCATAACACACCTTGCCCCTGGGAAGCCTGGCTATTGCGCGCCATGGCGCCCATAGCCAGGGTCCAGCTCGCAGAACGAATTGCCGGCTATGCACCGCACATGGGACAGATCACTCCAGACCACACTTCTCCGCTGCCCCATAGGACAGGGAAGGAAACTGATCCTGGCCACCGCTTCCCATTGTCACCGCGACTCACTCCCACCCACCGCACCCGCACCAAATACACGGGCCAGGAAACTGACGGAGCTGCCGCTTCCCACCTGCTGGGAAATTACTAGGGACCCAGAGGCTCTTCCAAGAAGTCACCTAATGCAGTGAAATGCCCAGCAGCTGAGTGAAGGCTGTGGGCGGTAGGGGGCAGATCTGGGCGTGACAGTGGATGGGCGGTTGGGGGCAGGCCAGTGACCAGGCGGAGGGGATCTGGGAGAGACTGGGTGGGTTGGGGCAGGCTAAGTGACCAGGCGGGGGGGGATCTGGGAGAGACTGGGGGGGTGGGGGCAGGCCAAGGGCCAGGGCGGGCGGGATTTGGGAGGGGCTGGGGGGGGTGGGGGCGGGCCGGGGGCCGGGGGGGGGGGATCCGGGAGAGACTGTGGCAGGGCAGGACCCGCAGAGCCCCTAGCACCCACTCTCCCAGTGAGCAGAGCACAGAGTTGTTGGTTTCCTTTTCATTCTAGAGGAAGCCCAAAACGATGTGGCAGGAAAAGAGTAAAGGGCTATTCCCTAGGCAGCCATAGGGTGTGTCCTGCCACTGGGGCAGCGTGCCCCACCGTGGGGCCTGATTCCAAGGTACTGCAATAAAACACCCCAGGCAAAAGCACTCCAGCTGCAGCCATGCCCGACGTGGGCTGGCCTGACGTGGGCTGGCCCACCTGATCTCCCCACTCCCTGCAGCCTCTCTGCATGGAGCTGAGCCAGCTCCACCGGGCACTGCCAGTGCCAGCCTGGCTCTCCCACCATCCCCTGTCACCCCCACAGCACCAGTCATTCCGAGCAGGACAAGCCAGGGCGTTTGCAGCCCGGGGAGGACGGCGCAACCAACAGCCGCCCGCCCCCTCCACCCAGCGCTCGCTCAGCCAAAGGCGGTGGCACAGACCCTACTAGCATCCTGCCACTGCCCTTCCCGGGGCCCCACCCTCAGGCACGCTGTCCCTCCCTGGAGTCACCCCCTCGGGTGCCAACCCTGCACCGCCCTTCCCGGGTCCCGCCCTCGGGCACGCTGTCCCTCCCCGGGTCCCCCCCTTGGGTGCCAGCCCCACCACCGCCCTTCCCCAGGGGCTCCCCTCAGGCACCGTGTCCCACCCTGGGACTTCCCCTCGGGCACAGGCCCTGTCACCACCCTTCCCTGGGGCCCCCCTGGGGTGCTGGCCCTGCCACGTCCCTTTTTGAGGTTCCCCCTTGGGCACCGGCTCCACCACCCCTTTCCAGCCCCTCCTCCCTGCTGGGCACTGGTCCTCCCCGAGGCTCCCACTCAAACGCTGGACCTGCCCTGGTCCCTCCTTGAGGCTCCTCCTTGGGTACCAGCCCTGCCACCGCCCCTTCCCAGCCCCCATCCGCCCCTCGGGCACGGCCCCTGCCACCATCCCAGCCCCTCCCTGAGGCTCCCCCTCAGGGACTGGCCCTGCCACCGGCCCCTTCCACCGCCCTTCTCTTGCTGCTCCTTAGACAGGGCTGCAGCAACATTTACAACAGTAAGGACAGCACAGCCAGGACCTCAGTGGTCAGCAATGTCAATAAAATGCCATTAATTGCTTTGGACCATATTTAGTTCCCCTCTCCTTCCACAAAAGGCTTAAAATTGCCCCTGCTCTGCTCTCAGCTCTGTGCTGCTGGCTTCCAAGCTCCGGGATTGCTCAGGTAGCACGTCTAGCTACGGGAACAGCCAGCAGACCTAGGAAGAGTGTCCTGAGTGGTTCTGGCATGGGACCCAATTCAGCCTGGATGTTATCCTGTGATAGGGTGACCAGACAGCAAGTGTGAAAAATCAGGACAGGGAGTGGGGGGTAATAGGCGCCTATATAAGACAAAGCCCCAAATATCGGGATTGTTCCTATAAATTTGGGACATCTGGTCACCTTATCCTGCAGGATTCAGGACCATTACACCCGGGGGTGAATCTAGTTCCTTGAGCTCATAACTAAGAGAGAACGCTCTGGCTAAAACCACCTGAAATTTGCAAAGTCAGCACATGCAAACTGAAAGCACAGGAAAGAATCTCTCAGTCCAGCTGTGATCTATAGAGCAATAATAAATCCTGGGCTATCAGAACTCCTGTAGAGAAAGAAACACTTACCCCAAATAAATGTGAAGAATTACTTATTCCCAGACCTTTTACACCAAATTATTTGCAGATTGGACTCATCTCTTCTCCCTGGCGTTCAAGCTCCCCTTCCTGGAGTTTGTTTATTCTCCACAGTGAGCGCGGGGCTGTGAATGGTAAAAATCCTCTTGCAGTTTTTCCAGTGAGGCTGGAGCAGCAGAAAACGGAGCTGCCTTTGGTGGACGATGCAGCTCCAAACTGGATTGTCTCCAGTGTTACAGTCAAGGCCGCCTCACTGAGTGACCCAAACTGTAAATGAAAACCAGACTTGCATTACGTTGTTTCTTCTGGCCCTTCTGCAAGGGTGATGTCACAGAGCCAGCGTTGCCTCTGTCCCACAGCTCTTCAAAATAAAGTTTGCCTCCTCTCCGATCACCTTTCTGAGTCACCGTGCGTGGGGAGGCTCTTGAGACTGGGATCGCTGTTTCATGCTCTGCTACCCAGGGTTTGACTTGACCCCTTTTTTCACTGGTATCTGCAAGAAGAAAACAGGAAATGCAGTCTGGTTTTCCAACATTTAAAAATAAAAATCTGCTTGTTTGGATTACGGGGCTCACACAGTCTATTGTAATAATCCCTCCTTAACTGGGCAGGGGGGGTTCATTTTACCAGCAAGTAAAATCGTCCCTGGGTTTTAGACTGAGCAATAAATAGGGAGCAAACCCTGCGTTCCGTACTGAATCTCTTGTTATTAAAGAAACAGTGGCAAGAGGCAGAACTGAGGTTGTAAAAAGAACCCTCCGTGTGGCATGTTCCAATATGCTTCTACGTTGCAACAGGATGGCATTAGCGGGATTTTTCATACACTTTCCTGGGCTTTTCCTCTGCCTAATCTGTCGTCAAGCAATGTGGGAGGGTTGTCTGCTGTCCTCTTTGTGTGATATTGCAAATATCTGAAAAATAAGGTCAGTGTAACAGATAAGGATTTTGATTAGAGAGACAAGGTGAGTGAGGTAATATCTTTTAGTGGACCAATTTCTGTTGGTGAAAAAGTCAAGTCCTGAAGAAGAGCTCTTGTAAGCTTGAAAGCTTGTCTCTTTCACTCACAGAAGTTGGTCCACTAAAAGATATTACCCTCAACCCTTGTCTATCTCATATCCTGGGGCCAATATGGCTATGACAACACTGCAAACAAGATTTTTATTGACATTTAAGACAATGTTTCTGGGTAAAATTTTCAAATACTGACTTATGCTCTTAAGTCCCATTTTCAAAAATGACTTTGGGCCAGATTTTCACAGGCATTGAAGGCACCTAGTGGGATTTTCAAATGTGCCTAAGTTTTTGCCAGTAGAGATTTCAAGGTGAAAGTCCTCTTTAAAATCCCATTCGACACCTCACTGCATCATTAGGTTCCTAAATACCTTTACAAATCTCGCCCTAGGGGCCTAAGTCACTTTTGAAACTGGAACATAGGCTCCTACATTGATTAGCTAGTTTTGAAAATTTAACCTACTTCTTCCAACAGGCAAGAAATGTCAAACAGGTATTTAATGATCTATGTAACCTTCTACCTTCGGAATGATGGGAGTCATTGATTGAAATTAGAAGTGTTTGTTTTTGATTTTTTTATAAAAGAAATTAGGATAAGAAAACATCTTTATTCTTACCTCTATTTTCTTACTTCAACCCTATTCAGGCTGGAATCAAGCTAGTTTAGCAGTAAAATGTTTCTCAAAGTATTTTACGCATTTTTACAGGGGGATTTACTATGTTTGTTCTTGATTTTCTGGCATTTCAAGTATCAGCCACATAAAAAATTGCTGGAATGCTCTAATGAAGGAACCCCCTGGAGCATTCATACTGATGTAATAATCAGTTTTCAAACTAGTGCTTGGCACTCTTTGTTCACTAGCAAGTAGGCTACTGCCTTAAATTAGGGAACTTGAACCTTGAACTTATATAAAGATGTAGTACAAACATTCATACTATGTGTGTCATACTGAAAACAGACCCCAACTCCAGAGAACCTGACCTCAGAGGAAACTAATTTCTTAGCAGGAATTTGATACATCTAGGAAAGTGTCCTGCAAAATAAGGGGCTGAGATCCTCAGCTAGTATATATCGGCGTAGCTCTGTTGAATCCCTGGAGCTGTGTTGATTGGCACCATCTGAGGCTGGATTCTAAATTCTAAAGTGTATCATCTAAGAGGCAGGGAACAAGAATCCTCAAGCTTCTCCTACTGTGGTTCACATCTTGATATGTTGGCCCCTGCATCACTTCTCCTTCCTTTAGTGATCACTAGGGCCGCCTCCCATTGCTTTCATGATTGCTTGGACCACCTCTTCCCATACATGATCGCATATAATTCCTGGGTTGACCACAGTAATTACTTCCATGGAAAAGTAATATTAGGAGTGCAGTGAATGTATTTTTAGCTGCATTTTTAAGACAATTTGGTAGCTGGAAATAAGGAGAGCTGGCACCATGTGGCCAGCGAATACTCCACAGACCTCCAGTAGTCTGCAGCCCACACTTTGGGAACCTTGGATCTGGGAGTCTATTCCAAACCCTGCTACTGTCTTTGCTGTGTCACCTTGGGCAAGTCACTCAGGTCTTTATTTTTTTTAAATCTGCATTCAAATACGCACTCAAACCGGTGCCTAATTTATGCATGTGTCTATCACTATTGTATTTATAAGGGCTGAAACTCACCTCCATGCAGATGGCAAGTCCTCTACGCAGGAGTGACTTACATCTAGCAATGGGGAACTGTATGTATAGGCGACCAGAACTGGCCATTTGCATACACAATAACTCTAATTTGCACACAAAGGCATGGCAGTTGCACACACAAATTAGGGGTGCAATGGCACATACATTTTGCACATGTATTGCATGCCCCAAAACAGGAATCACATTTCTCTGTGTCTTAGCATCCCCATTTATATAATGGTAATAGTAACACTTACCTTCAAGGGTGTCATGAGGCTTAATTTAAGTTTACCAAGCAGGCTGCTATAAAAGGACTATGATAGTCAATGTTTCATTATCTTCCATCTCTAAAGTGGAAGAAAAAATAACAGATCTGCATGGACGTTATAGATTATGTGGAAATTGTGCTGAAGTTTTTGTTGATCGGTTTTACTGGTGAGATGTTACAACATGGGTCAATAAAATTCTGTTTTGAGACAATTAATATAAAGCAGAACATACAAAGGTACCGTATGACTGAGCCTAATTGGAATGCTAATTAAAGAGACCAAAGAATCTCACAGGACAACTAGCTGGAATAAGGTTCTTTGCAGAATATGGACAAATATGATCAGTTGCGATAAGGCAGCTGGAGTAATGACTCCTAGACAAGTAAATCTACACAACCAGTAGAGAGTTCAAGTAATTTACCAACAAAAATGTTCCGTCATTTATTCCAAACCACAGGATTTTCTTCTCCAGACTTGAGGACTTGAGGCCAGATCCTCATCTTGCATAAATCTGCCTAGCTCCATTGAAGTTAACACCCTGGGAGCTATAACACGCCTTCAAAAATAGTAAATAAGAGAAGTATTAATTAAAAATCTCAACAACCACTATAATTGCACATAAGCTTTCTGAAAGCCCTTATAGATAGCCCCAGAGCTATACAAGCATATCTCTAAAGAGCAGAATAATGTATAGTTTTCAATTGTTCAAGGCAGGCTCCACCCTAAATTGTTGCTCAGCTGGGATTCCGCATTTCTCCAAAGAGGCATGTTATGCTAGATACGCACCTGTCTGATGCTCAAGTCCCATTCAATGCAACTCCCATTGACTCTACATACCAAAGGGAGAATAGATCCTCTAGGCTTCTGCATTTGGGGTTGACCCTGCACCATTCAAGCCAATGGAAGTGTTTTCATTTACTTGAACTGGAGCAAAATCAAGTTCTTAAACTGCAGTCAATGGAGTTACTCCTGTTACTCCCCCACTCTAAATGAGAGCAGAGTTCGGCACCATTGTTGGAAAGCGAGATTCTGCAGTCAGACACACTGCAACTAGAAGGATCAGAATTTAGACCCTCACGCAAATTACCAACATTGAACTTGGCACCAGTTTCTGGAGGGTAATTCACTCCAAGCTCTTGCCAACTTGTTTAGTCCTGCTGAGTCTCCCCAGGTACATGGCTGACAGGAAGCTATCTGGTTACAGGTCACACCCCTCTGTTGTAGACACTTGATTGCTCTAGGACAAGGGTCGGCAACCTCTGGCACCCGGCTCGCCAGGGTAAGCACCATGGCGGGCTGGGCCAGTTTATTTACCTGCTGACACGGCAGGTTTGGCCGATCGCGGCCCCCACTGGCCGTGGTTCGCCGTCCCAGGCCAATAGGGGCGGCGGGAAGCCGCGGAATGCACATCCCTCACCCGCACCGCTTCCCGCCGCCCCTATTGGCCTGAGACGGCGAACCGCGGCCAGTGGGGGCCACGATCGGCCAAACCTGCCACGTCAGCAGGTAAATAAACTGGCCCGGCCCACCAGGGTGCTTACCCTGGTGAGCTGCGTACCAGAGGTTGCCGACCCCTGCTCTAGGATGTGGACTCTGTAGGACCTGGGCTCTGTACCCGACTGAATGGACTGTACTCGCCCACACCTGTCATCGTCTCATGTGGGACCCTGGCTAGAGTGGCAGGTGGGTGTTCCCACAGAAAGCCGTCTGCTAGGGTGGCAGGAAGCTGAGGCCTGGCTCCTCGCAGCTCTCTCAGAGGCGGGCTGAGGAGCGAGGCCTTGCCATTCTGCGGAGAAGTGCCTGCCAGCATATCAGAGGACTCCTGTGGCTTGGAGGGGCAGACAGCCACCCTAGCAGATGGCCCAGCTGCAGGGGCAGGCTGGGGGAGGCAGAGGCTCCCACACGGGACCCTTGGTTGGACTGGCAACGGTGTGACTGGAAGGCCTCCCATCACACTGTGTTCAGCTGGAGGAGCGCGGGGATATGGTGTCTCCTCTGGCCCAGGGCTCTGCACTGACAGACATTGGAAGCAGCACCCTGAACAGGAGCCTGAGAGTAGCTGGAGTGCTGAGGCAGTGCTGAGGCAGCAGTCCCCCTGCATGTTACCCCAGCAACGGGCAGTGCGTGGGCACACCTGTGTGTGCTGGGGAGGGGGGATGCTGAAGGCACTGCCAGCGATGGAGCCATCCCCTCCCCGCAGAACCTCACCCCACCCAGGGCAGGGGCAGCCTTGACAATTTTAATAGGAAGTGCAAAAGCCAGACATGCTCGAAGGGGAACGGTTGCCCTTGCTAAAGGACAGATCCAGTCTGGGCCTTGCCCACTTTTACCATTGGCCACACTCACATCCCTCGCTACCAAGTTTTCTATAGCTCCCTTCGGGGTGGTGGGGGAAACTATTTAATGAGCTAACTGACACAGCTGTGAGTAATTTGCATACGCCCATAACTTCAGTTCATGGTCAACACACCTCAGATTGCCTTACCCCCATCCTGAGTCTGGTTTCTTACCAAAGAAGTGTGAAAGGGGGTTAGCCAAGTGGGCTCCCTGCACACTCTTCCCACCTTGAACACCCATGCCCAGGGCATATCAGAATCTGCCCTTTAGCACGCTGGCTTTTTTGACGGTCGGGAAATTACCAGGACGCCAGTTAGGGACCACACAGCCAAAATGAAGCCCATGGCAGATGCTCAAGAAGAAATATAGGTTATAGTTGTGGGTGAACCACAGACCGTAATTGCCAACAACCCTTTGGAAATTAGGCCCACAATCAGCAGACACTGGGCCAAAATTCACCACTCGCTTACAGGCAAATCGTGGAATAATTTTTTGGTATCAAATTTTGGCCCCATCCAGTGGTGTTATGACTGCCGATTCAACACAGACCTTGCACTATTCAAATGGCCTCACATTTTGAAGTCCTTACTCAATTGTCACCAGAGAACTCCAACTGACTTCAAAGGGAGTTTTGCCTGAGTAAGAACTAAGGGCTTGTTTACAGTTGAAACGCGAAAGGGGCACAACTAGAGCGCTTCAATGTAAACGCTACCTATGCTGACAGGAGGGGTTCTCACATCGGCGTAGGTAATCTGTCTCCACAAGATCCGGTAGCCAGGTTGATGGAAGAATTCTTCTGTCAACGTAGCACTGTCTGCATTGAGGACTGAGGTGACTTCACTATATTGCTCGGGGGGTGGATTTTTCACACCACTGAGAGACACGGCCGGGTCGATCTAACATTGTAGTATAGACCACACCTAAGAAAGGACTTCAGGATTTGTCCAGGCATAAGATATAATCAATGGCTAATTAGATACAGTCCACTGGACAGGGCACTATACTGGGAATCAAGAACCTTGGAGTCTATTCTTGGCTCTGCCACCATCCTGGTGTGTGGCCTTAGGCAAGTTGCTTCACTCTGTTTTCTCTCCCATCCCTTGTCTATTTAGACTTTATGATCCTTAGGATAAGGGCTCTCTTCTTACCTGTTCCTATAACGGCCAGCAGAATGGGATCCTGCTCTCAGTTGGGGTTTTTTGGTTTTTTTTTTTTGGAGCTATTGTAATAAAAACAATAATTGATCATAAAAGTTAATCTAAATTAATAATGAAAAGTGATAATTGCATATATCTGAGCTCTGTCCTAGCCTCCTCTATGCATATAATTTGCAGTCATCAGTACAAATTATGCACTAATATCCAATGACACTGTAGGATTTATTGCACTCAAAATTATGCCTTGCTGATCTTTTGAGTTTTTCTGGACATACTGTCAGCAAATCAGAGGAGCTTTCTGTTAAAAAAACAGAATTCTAGTGAAAAAAACCTAAGATACAGCCTCAGAGATAAATAATGACACTGGTGAAACTCATATGGTCTGCATTATATTTCTACAGCAGTTCTATTTAAAACATATTTGACTGGTAATTTAATATTTTGTATTTTTATGACACCAATTTTTTCTTAATATGGTTTTAATATTAAAGCTATCTAACCTACTGCTCTGATCGTTAAAGTAAAGTAATGAAGGTTTAAAAGCTTACATATGATTGGCTTTATTTATGCTAAAAATTTAGTTAAAGGTTTTTCTTTACAAAAAAGGGTTGAAAGCTTCATGGCAAGGGTGTCATAGCCAATCCAGCAATGTGCTTGGAGGGTTTTGTAATTCATAATATTTTTCAGTTATTTCTGTTAGTGGTTTCATAACAGCTTCAATCACCAACTCCAGCAATTCCCTCTCCTTCTGCAGAGGCACTTTGAGCAGCATCAGGAAATATTCCATCTGCCAGCTGGAAAATATCAAAGAGAGACATTCCAGATAGAAACGGTCAATTCAAAGCAAAGACAAATCTTAGCCATATGTATAGTCCGTCATGGGACTATATCTAGAGATGATGGGGTATAAACATAGCGTAGGAAATGGCAAGGTACTTTTGAGACTCAGACTTGTTTCCATCTTCAACCTGAAGGGGGTGTGGGGACTTTGATCATTATTAAAACACACCATCTTGACATGCCATGAAGGTCTGCAGACAGTAGCCGAGCAGAATGGCTAACACTAGTAAAATTTCCTCTCTGTAGTATTACTAGCCAGACATGATTTAATGGCCGTGAGTCAGGTTTAGGTTTTTCAAAGATTCCTTTCCCATCTAGCTAGCACAGGGCAATAAAAAAACCCAATTAATTATTTTATGACCCCCTAATGCAAAGAGCTAGATTATGTTGGACTACATGCCTGCACAGGGGAGCAAGTTATGCAGAATCATAGAAATGTCGGGATGGAATGGATCTCAAGAGGTCATCAAGTCCAACCCCCAGGATTAAATAAACCTAGCCCATGTATAGCCTTATGCAGGCTACCTGAGGTTCATGTGTCTAAGGTACTTCTATGTCCCCTATTATAACAGTATCCAGGCAGCTCACTTCCTTAACATATTTATGCTCAGCTCCCCCAGCAGATAGGAAAGTTCCAATTTTCCTGTCAGATAGGGTGGAACCAACTGGAGTGCTCCCTTGCAGCAACCCACAGCACAGCAGACATGCCTGCCTCTGTTTCCCTTCTTCAGACTCCCCAGAAGTATTCCAGAGCATCTTCCCATGTATAAATATAGCCCTTGTGGGGTTCGTTCATGACAAGAATTCCCTGCACATCGATCATAACAAAAGTCCCTCACTGAAAGTCCAGATTTCCCCAAGTATAATCCAAACAGTACATGCAACATAGAGCCCCGGCGTCCCTCACCAGGCTCCAGCTCGCCAGCGCCGCCCTGGCACCTCTCACCAGGCTCCGGCTCGCCAGCGCAGCCCCAGAGCCCCTCACTGGGCCCCGGCTCTCCTGTCCTTGTATCAGGACAGTCTTCAAACTGGAGTGCAACCCTGCTTTTCCCAGCAGTAACCCCCAAGCCTCTCTACTGGGAGCATCCTTTCCAGGTGAGCATCCCTCAGTCCCCTGGCCCTCTGATGGTTCCTTTGGGTGCAGCTGTCCAGCCCTGGAGATGTCAGCAGGTCAGTCCATCCACTGCTCCCCTGCCTTCAGGCCACTCCAGCCCTGTGCTCTGGCTTAGAACCAGCAGACAGCTCCCTTTATTGCTGTTCTTCCTGCCTCCAGGCCTGGCTGTCTGATTGGGGAAGTCAGTCAGAAATCTGCTCTTGGCACTCTCCATGTCTTCAGCCTTCCCCCAGGAAACACCTTCTGCTTCCTTCCAGAACCTTCCAGAGCCCCCTGCTCTTCCCAACTAGACCAGTTTGCTCTGACTCACTGGCTTCCTGCGGGGACTTCCTCTTCTGGGGTCGCTCCCTGAGCCTTTATAGTCCCCAGGTGCTGCCCCGCCGTCTTAACTAGCCAAACTGGGAGCATCTGTCCTGGTGTGGGGCCTATTTCATTTACAGGGGCCAGCCACCCTGTGTTTTACGGGTGGGGAGCTGAGTCACAGATGGCAAACAGGCCCTAACTCTCCTTGAAAGTCATTGGGAGTTAGCCTCAGTGCCATTTGTGCCTTTAGAACATCCCCCTTAACTGACCGATCTACAGGAGCCGAGCCCTGGTTTTCTGTATCCCAAGTTAGTGTCCTGACCACTAGACTAACCTCCCCGTGTATTTATTCTTTCCTCAGAGCAGGTGGGTAGGGAAGGGTGGGGAACGGACAAGTGCCTTAGTTCCACCTGCCACTCACTAGCCAGCATGTGTGAGGCAGCAGTTACTGCTGGTATAAACCAGCTGTAATTTGCTACTCCCACAAGGAGCAAGGCGGAAAGCGGGAGGGAACAGTGGTTTCCTGAGCCACAATTCCTTCCCAGGAATGTTCCTGGCACAACAAAGCTACATGCTGCCCCCTTATATGGGCTCAGGACACAGTCTAGCCCAAAGGATAGGAAGAAAAATCAATATTGAAATCAGCACCAAAACACCCGTAAAGCAGATCGGGTGCAGTCCTGGCTCTGCTAAAGTCCATGCCATCATCTTTAGCATGCAGCTAAACAAGAATACTGTGTAAACTGACCAATCAGCCCCAGGATGTCCTGGGCTTGGGGCAAATACTGATTCTGCAGCCAGTCATTCTGAAAGCCATTGGGGAAAACATTGTTGCTGGAATTCATCTGGAGTCACCTACATTTTGCATCACTTTGTATTATACATCGCACAGCAGGACACAAGATTAGCACTTAATTTTACCAGGCTCCTTCCTAACTTTTACTTCCTGTGTCTCAGAAGATGTTCTCTTTTCTATAAAGTAGTAAATTCTCAACTTAGGAGGCAGGAGAAGCATAGCTTTGCTATTATCCTAAAGAAATGCATTTTTAATGCCAGAAGGAGCCCTATTTTCCACCACTTGTTGGGCCTGAGGGCTGGGACATCCTTTTTCTATTGGCTTTGTGCCAGATTCTGATACCTTCACTCAACACCTTACTCCATAAGTAGTCTCACTGATTTCAGCAGTGGAGTAAAGGCTCTCGGTCAGGGTACCAGAATCTCAGACTTTGTATATATATTTTTTTCTGCCTTCTATGGCAAACACATAAGCTATTTCTATGTCAGGAATCTCAAAAGAACTTTGTTGGTTGAACCCAATGACTTCTTTATGAACCATGTTTCGGGCAATCATCTCAGCACCTGTCCTTGCAAAAGAAAAATCACTTCTCAGAGAAGGGGATCAAGTCATCTCCTGCCTGGCCAAATAGAAGGTTAGGGAGCATTCCCCCTTTCAAGCCTCCAACCTGTACTCAAGGCTCCTGTTAGCATGAGGATACTTTCCCATCAATCTTGAACCTTAAATTTCCATAACATTTGAAAGACAGGATGGGTGAGGTAATATCTTTTACTGGACCAACTTATATTGGTGAGAGAGACAAGCTTTACCCACCTTGTTTCTCTAATATGCTGGTACCAACACAGCTACAACTACACTGCAGACAACAATGCAATTTGAAGGCACTGCGCACAGGGGACCTTTCTTTTCTCTGGAGTAAGGGCTCCAAGATTGGGCCCCTTAAAAAAAACAGTCAGTGGGGCAGAGGTGGGCCAGTGCTGACCCCTTTTGAAAATCCCAAGTATTTAGGATTTAGCAGTGACATTTGTATGTGGGATTAGAAAGAAAGGTTTTGTGGGTTTTTTCAGCTTACTTAAATGCAGCAGGCCTAGATTGTTCCCTCAGGTGTAGACACAGAAGCTTCTGGGACTTGTGCGTGTGTAGGGGAAGGCGGGATTCACCTGTGTGAGTGTAGCAGAGGTTCTGTACCAAAAGGAATGAATGTTACTTATTATTCCCTAATTACGATAAATTCAGTTTCCATCAAATAATGTTATTGGTTGTTAAGAGCAGACATTCGTTCTCTTTTCTATGAAAAGCTTCAATTTCATCTGTGGTGACCCACTCAAATGGATCTCTGCCGTGTAATGTAAGCCCTAAGACAGCTTCCCCATTGGGCACTATCACCAATGGAGAGAGTAGGATGCCTCCAGAGAGCCCCACCTTGCGATACCATCTCCTTGGGAAGGCCCACCAGTAAGGCCACCTTCACCGTGGGTGAGAGAGGCCCCTAAACTGTTCCCCTTGCAGGGGCACTGTTACAGGAGTGCGCTACGTCTGTAATTATGTAAATAGGTTGATTGTGAGGCCCCGAAGAAGCTCTGGTTTTCACAGTTATCCTCACTCATCGCTACAGAGAGTGGAATGTTGTGCAAAGAGCTAAAGGAGTGAGAAGTCTTTGATTTCTGATACTACTTTATGAGCTGATGTAAGGAGCTGCACACAGGAAGCTGTGTGAAGTGCCAATATCAAATTGTATTGGTCCTACAAAAGCCAGGATCTAAGCTACAGATTCTTGAGCACCATCTACTGACACCTTACCTAGGAACTAGCTATTTCCACAGAGAAAGCACTTCCATAACTATCACCTGGACGGGGAGGGCTCCATTAACCACTCCTACAGCTTGGGTCACTCAGAGTACTTAGTCCACCACTGAGGACCTTGCTTAATAAGGCCTGGCTGCCTTCCACTCCATCACAACCCTAAGCAACTCACCCCTAGTATGTGGGGCTGAACATGCTCAGAACAGCATCTCGCTTCCTCCAGAAGGCATAGGTTGTGCGTCCTGCTGGATCTGCGGCTTTCCTCCCAAAGAAAGTGCTTGCAGTTCCTGGAAGACAAGACTGATGTTTGTAGTGAAGTTAGCTAGTGACAAATCACTGAAATTAGAGGCAGAAAAGACCTGTTCATCTTGTCCCTCTGTCTGTCAGCAATAGGACAACATCTAACCTGGATTATGCACGGTGAACTGAACTAGAAAAATCTGACTTTGTGTATGTTGTGCCCTGTCACCTTAAGAAAATTTTCTACTGTTTTTATTATTTACTTCCAACAAAAAGGATTTACGTCCTAGACCAGGATTGCAGGCTGCATTATAATTTTGCTTGAAAGATATGTTTTTCATTAGTTCCAAAGGATTTTTCATAGCTTTCTTCTAAAGTATTTTCCCCCAGTTAGGAAATGATCTGGAACATATTTTCTAAAGCCTCTCTTGGTTCCATTTCTCTCCAAGTTTTGTGTGTCGCACTGCATGCAAATACTTCACTGACATTTCCACCAACTATTTGGGACTGTACTTGGGCTTAAAACCATAGGCGGCAAAGTGCAGCAGAAATTCTGAGGTATGTGGCGGGGGCGGGAAATGCAGACAAGATAGAAAATAGCAAATGTTGCATGTGAATAAGCTAGGAGAATACATACCCTGTTCTGCCTTCCCATCACATGGTGCAAAGAATACACCTGCAGCCAGCGGAGTGATACAAAATAATGTCTGCCTCCCAAATATGATTCCCCCCTTTGTCCTGAGCCTGTTCACATCCCCAGTTAGCCTCAGTCTGTTATGTGATGTTAAGTGGAAGCAGCACTGGGGGGTGGGTCCCACAAAGGAAGGAGGAATCTTGGTTGTGTCCTGATGAGTAAATCAGGCTCCATTAAGTTAATGGCAAAACTCCCATTGACTTCAGTGGAGCAAGGATTTTACCCATAATGCACATTGGAGTAGTAGATTAGTGCTGATCCTATGTCCAGCTGAGTCATTATATGAGGAAGGACGGTCCAGGGGTTAGGGCACTAGCCTGGGAGATGGGTGTTCAATTCCTTGCTTTGCTATATGACCTCGCTGTTTTGCCTCAGTTCCCCATCTGTATAATGGGGATAAGAACACTGCCCTATCTCACAGGGGTGTAGTGAGGGTAAATGCATTAGAAGTTGTGATGAACTCAGATACCGTGTTAATAGGGGCCAGGTACCCAATAGAGCTGTGTAGGAACTAGATTTTCCATTTTGTGGGAAATTCCATGAATTTGAATTTTTGAGTTGATTTTTATATTTTTATTTATTTATTTTAAATTATAATACAAAATAAAAGACATTTCAAAAAAACTGTCATTTCAAAATGAAAAAAATCACAATGGTCCATTCTGAAAATGCTGAATTCAGACATTATGAAGCACGTTGTGTCACTTTTAAAAAATGAAAATCCATCTAAACCAACATGCTTCCACAAAATATTTCACTTCCAACAAATCGGCATTTTCTGATGGGAAAACATTCTGTCAGAAAATTCCCTACCAGAAAATTCCCTACCAGACAATTCCCTAGAGTGATGGGATAACCTCAGACGAGGAAGTAAAAGACAAGGCTGTACTGATACTATAAGTGATGCTAGGCATAGTGATGCTATACATAGCCAAATAAGGGACAGGTTTGGATTAAGCACATGATTTGCTATCAGTCATAGGATATTGGAGTTTATGCAAAGAAAAAAATCAAGTGAAAAGACTCCAGTTGTACCACTTTCTTTTCATGTCAGCTCTAATCATAAGGAACAAACTACTCGCAAATATTTAAATAATTTTAATCCTGCTTCCCTGTAATGTGTGTACAGGACCATTGTTTAATTTGTAAGTAAATATGCTGTTCATAATATGAAACAGAACATTCAGCTGTTGGGAATCATAGAATAGCAGGGCTGGAAGGGACCTCAAGACATCATCTAGTCCAACCCCCTGCTCAAAGCAGGACTAATCCCCAGACAGATTTTTACCCCAGCCCCCTTATGGATTGAACTCACAACCCTGGGTTTAGCAGGCCAATGCTCAAACCACTGAGATATCCCTCCCTACTTATGCAATGCTTTCTCCTTCTGAAAGCCACAGCACAGGAAATACCTGTGAGAGACGACATACATGCCAAAGTATTCAAAAGTGGCCATTGACTTGGGGTGCCTCTGTTCTGTGGGGGGTCGAGGTAGTTCATGGTGGTGTCTGAAGTTGGGTAATCAAAAATCTCTGGCCACTTTTGTAAATTTTGGCCATAATCTTTTGTGGCAAATTCAAAGACATGTGTTATTTTTGGAGGTGGCTGACAGTTTATGAATTTCAAAGTTTGAATGAAATGTCAGATCTGGGGAGGAAAATGGGGACGATCATGCCCAGTCCTCCAGGACTTGAGCTAAAGGAGAAGTTCTTTAGTGGCTGCAGATTGTTATAATCCTGGACCTGGCCACTAATGATCCTATACGTGCAGGCCCTAAGTCAAAGCCATTAGAGTTAATGGACAGATTCCCTTTGACACCGGTGAGCTCTGGATCAGGACCCAAGCCAGTGTGTTACTATATGGTCTAGCGCGAGCAATGTGTGACTAACAGAAAAAAACACCTAAACTCTACAATAATAATTTACGGTGCTGGTTAAGATCACAAACATGTACAACGTTTCTTGTAAGCAGATCTCTCTGCACTTCATGGCTATGCACCTTTTAATGTAGTATTTAATCCAGCTGAGGATAGGAATCACATTTGCCCACATTTTTTCTTGTTTATACCTCTGATGAGGTATACAAATCCCAGACTGGGCAACAAGGGGTTAAGGCACTGCTCTGGGCTCAGCCAGCCCCACCCCGCTGCCCCTGGAGGAGGAGTTAAAAGGCAGGGGAGCAGCACCTGTGTGGGCAGCCCAGGGAAGAGAGCAGATCTGCGCCCTGCAGCTCTGGCAGAGAAGAGCTGAGGGAAAGGCAGAATCTCTCCCCATGACAACTGCCCAAAGGTCCCTCCCTGAGGGATGAGAGGGCCTGCTACAGAGACAGCAAGAGAGGGCAGCCCTCCCCTTTCCCTCTCATACAAACTCTGGGTTTTGGTAATTCCCTTGATTTGGGTTGGACTACCCCCACAAGGAAAAACCCTAGGACTGAGCTGACCCAGGAGGATGGGCCACACCATGGAAGGAGGCAGATGCCACCCAAAGAAGGAAGCTACCGTGTTACATGCAGCCACCAGAAGGTGCCTTGTGGTGAGCAAACACCCTTCACACCACCTTAATCCAGATGGCAACCTTGGGATAATCGTGGTGTGGGGAGGGGTGATAGGAAGTGGCCCTATGAATCACTCAGTACTGCTCATTGAAAACATCTGCTTTTTGTGTGGTAGTAAATAAACAATGTGAGGGCATATTATGAAAGAGAACAATGCTGAGACAATTATAAAGTCATTATATAAACGTATAATACATCCTGACTTCAAAGACTTCCAAATAAGGGCGAATAGAATGGGTCCTTTCCTCTTCAAGGCAATTTTGGGGATGTATGCCTTGCCATTTTCTGGATTTCTTTAAACTAAATGATTTTGAGTAATTATTTTACTTGCTGTGTTGTTCTTTTTTAAATCAAATGGCACAGAGCAATCAGGGGGCGGGACACGTTGGAGTGGATTGTAACTTTTGTACTGTCTGCATATATGCTTTAAGTATGGGGGTTCCAATAGTAGCTAAGGATGGACAGTAGAAGTCTTTTAATATGGACAATCTGGTGGCAAAAACTGTGAGCAGATTCTCACCAGCCCTTCAGTCCCTTTGCATTGCTCACCTGCTGGGGAGTCCCCTAGCACGGAGGGGTCCCTGCCTAGCATAGCTGGCTCTTACACCACTTCTCTGCAGTCTTCTGTGCAAGGGGGTGTATTGGGGGAATCAGAGTGGGAGGGATAGCTAGACCACAATGTACTTTGACAATCGCCACCTAGCAAATGCTCCCTTAGGGATGACTGTCAGTTGGTGTAGGTTAGAGCAGCCCCCAGGTTGCTCCTCTCTGTGATTATTTGGGGCTGGGCTGAGTGCCATAACTTTTGATAGCCCCTGCTGCTTCACCAGTGTAATACGGATGAAAAGAGGATGTGCCCCCAACAGATGTAGAAGAAATTAACCTGATCCAAAGCCCATTGAAGTAAATGAATCATAGAATCATAGAATATCAGGGTTGGAAGGGACGTCAGGAGGTCATCTAGTCCAACCCCCTGCTCAAAGCAGGACCAATTCCCAACTAAATCATCCCAGCCAGGGCTTTGTCAAACTGGGCCTTAAAAACCTCCAAAGAAGGAGACTCCACCACCTCCATAGGTAACGCATTCCAATGCTTCACCACCCTCCTAGTGAAAAAGTTTTTCCTAATATGCAACCTAGACCTCGCCCACTGCAACTTGAGACCATTGCTCCTTGTTCTATCATCTGCCACCACTGACAACAGCCAAGCTCCATCCTCTTTGGAACCCCCCCAGTTGAAAACCCCCCCGGGTAGTTGAAAGCAGCTATCAAATCCCCCCTCATTCTTCTCTTCTGGAGACTAAACAATCCCAGTTCCCTCAGCCTCTCCTCATAAGTCATGTGCTCCAGACCCCTAATCATTTTTGTTGCCCTCCGCTGGACTCTTTCCAATTTTCCATATCCTTCTTGTAGTGTGGGGCCCAAAACTGGACACAGTATTCCAGATGAGGCCTCACCAATGTCGAATAAAGGGGAACGATCACGTTCCTCAATCTGCTGGCAATGCCCCTACTTATACAGCCCAAAATGCCGTTAGCCTTCTTGGCAACAAGAGCACACTGTTGACTCATATCCAGCTTCTCGTCCACTGTGACCCCTAGGTCCTTTTCTGCAGAACTGCTATCCAGCCATTCATTCCCTAGTCTGTAGCAGTGCATGGGATTCTTCCGTCCTAAGTGCATTTGTCCTTGTTGAATCTCATCAGGGGTTTTTTGGCCCAATCCTCTCATTTGTCTAGGTCCCTCTGTATCTGATCCCTACCCTCTAGTGTATCTACCATGCCTCCCAGTTTAGTGTCATCTGCAAACTTGCTAAGAGTGCAGTCCACACCATCCTCCAGATCATTAATAAAGATATTAAACAAAACCGGCCCCAGGACTGACTCTTGGGGTACTCTGCTTGAAACCGGCTGCCAACTAGACATGGAGCCATTGATGACTACCTGTTGAGCCCGACGATCTAGCCAGCTTTCTATCCACCTTACAGTCCATTCATCCAGCCCATACTTCTTTAACTTGGCGGCAAGAATACTGTGGGAGACCGTATCAAAAGCTTTGCTAAAGTCAAGGAATAACAGATCCACTGCTTTCCCCTCATCCACAGAGCCAGTTATCTCATCATAGAAGGCAATTAGATTACTCAGGCATGACTTGCCCTTGGTGAATCCATGCTGACTGTTCCTGATCACTTTCCTCTCCTCTAAGTGTTTCATAATTGATTCCTTGAGGACCTGCTCCATGATTTTTCCAGGGACTGAGGTGAGGCTGACTGGCCTGTAGTTCCCCGGATCTTCCTTCTTCCCTTTTTTAAAGATGGGCACTACATTAGCCTTTTTCCAGTCATCCGGGACCTCCCCTGATCGCCATGAGTTTTCAAAAATAATGGCTCTGCAATCTCATCCGCCAACTCCTTTAGCACCCTCGGATGCAGCGCATCCGGCCCCATGGACTTGTGCACGTCCAGTTTTTCTAAATAGTGCCGTTCTGTTGGGTGCCATTCTGTTGACTTTAATGGACTTTGGATTAGGCCCTAAATCTGTATTTTCATAATGTCCCCACTCATCAAAATTTCATTACTTTGAATCCGACTGAGAAAATAAGAATGGCCCTGGGAGAATTCGCCATTCCCAGAGATCCTACCTATAAATCTATTCTTCTTCATCGGCTATCTTTGACTGTGTGTGGCTTTATTATAACAGCTGTTGCGAATAGCTGTGAGGTGATCTTTGCACCACTGGCGTCTGTATGCAAAAATAGGTAAGATGGAGCTGGGGTTTGAGTGTGGGAGGAATATCTTGTCCATGGGTAACCTCAAGTTTGCTTATTTCAAGAAAAACAAATGTGATCGTTCCAAACATCTGTAATAGTTTCACTTGGAAACTCTGATTGCCATACAAGAGTCAGAAACACTCCCTGAAGCTCTCTGCATACCAATACTGTGGTCTAGGGACCTAATTTTGGCCCCAAGACCAAGGATCATCAATTAGGCTCTTTCTCAGCTGCCTGTCACATTCAAATCAGAGATACTTTAGCGATTTTTTGGTAACTCTTTGGTGCAAATAGAAAGACTGATTGCTAAGAGGACTGGTGTGAACTGGCAGAGTTCCATTGAATGTAAGAGAGCTATGTCAGAATCTGGCCTAATAATTTGTCCATGATGAGTACGTTGCCACAGTTAGTAATGAACTTTTCCTCTCCTCTATATCACACACACAACGCAGTGCTCCCAATTGGTTTCGTTTTCTGTTTAATTCCTTCTCATGTCCAATCATGCACCTGATGGTCCCTGTACATACTCTGAGCCCTGTAATGTGTTTTGTTTATTTCCTTCTACAAGGCTCAGATTTGCTGCAGAAGGTTAAATGGCTGCACTCCAGGAAGCTGGAGGACATCCTACAGAAAAGTCTTGTATCTCAATCCAGAACAAACAACATTCTTAGCGCAGACTTCAGAACTCCCGGCACATATGCCCACAACACACATGCCCACCTCGTCTTCTGCCTGACCCCTAACTTATCACCCCAGCTAACCCCAGATATTAATTACAAGTTAATTATCAAAGAAGCTATTCTTCATGGAGAGAGGGAGAATTAAGCCTTTCCTCAAGGGGTGGGAAGAGAGCTTGAGAACCGTGGGGTGAATTGAAGTGGCAATGTGGAGAAAAGTGTGAGGAGGTCTGAGGGGCCGCATTGGTTTCCATTGAGATGAATTCTGAGGACAAACGTCAGTAAGAACTCATTGATGAGAAGATGGAAAGCACATTTCAGTGTAATCAAAACTTAAGGTTAAATCAATGATAACTGAACACTGGGATAATAAACTCTGAAGCCTAAGATCCTACCTCAGAGGCCTATTCTATACAGGTTCTTATACTGCCCTCATCCCAGTAGTAGCTGTGACCCAAATCTTCAAAGGCATATAGGTGCCTAAATACCCACAGGGATCTGGACCTGACCACCTTCCATTTGTGCACTAAGGACATGACTAATATCTGTCACGTGAAGCTCTTTCTTTCTCTTCTCTCTCCCACAGGGGAGAATTGTGTGTGCAGTGAATAGGGCTGTTTGAAAATTTTCCATGAAAACCTTCTGCGGAAAGTCAAAAAGCTGCAGTGGCATGAGATCCACCCCCTTAGCTTTCCCTCTTCCGCTCCTCCTCCTTTGGAGAGTCGGGGTGGGGGGCAAAGACAAATACAGAAGGTTTTGTAAAAAGAGTTGTAGACCTTTCCTGCTGTCCCCTTTGTCTCCGGCTGCAGCTCAGCTCTTCCTGTCTTGATACATGTCACCAGGCTGACAACATCTCTGCTTCCTGCTTCATTACTTCCTATTCCACTTTGTCACATGGTCAGCATTTAAACTTAAGTAAATTTAGTAGACATGTTTTCCGTGGGAGCCAGTGACTGGAAAATCTATTGCTGTTTGCCTTTGAAGGGCTTTTTTCTCTCCATATTCATGTGCAAATGTAAACAAGGTCAACTGCAGTTACGCATACATAGGGAAAAAATAAGAGAGCTTGAAATCTACCATCCAAAATTAATTGTTTTCATGCATTCATTAGCACTTCTGCTGAAAATGTTAACCGAGGGGTGACAGACACCCCTGGGCAAAACTCCCCCAGTGCAAGTGGTCTTATGGGAGCATATTATCATGGCTGTGTTTTGCACTGGTTTCCCAATTGTTTCTGGATGCAATCCGAAAAGTGTTAGTTCTTGGGGTAACATTTTCAAAAGTGACATAAGCACTTAAATCCCAGATTTGTAAAGATATTTAAGCATTGCTGTGCTCAGCGTTACAATGACTAATGATTGACAACCCTAAGCCTCATTTTCAAAAGAGTTTTAGGCACCTAGGAGCCAAAATCCCATTGACAGCTGATGGTTAAACCCCTGGTTAAAATTTGCAGCGGAAGTGCCAGGAATTCATGACCAGCATAGATGGTAAAATGCTTGTTGCTATGTGTGCAATGAAAGTCAAATTATTAAAGTGAAACCAGAGATTGTTTGCTGTGATTATATCACTGACGTGCTTGATAACGTGTGAGGACCAGGCTGCTCTGCGATGATAAAGGAACGTTCAAAGGAAGAGATAATAAAGAGAGCAATCCTGTTTCTAAAAATACTGACAACAATGAATTTTGCATGGTAGATTTCAAGCTCTCTTATTTTCTCCAGATGCATGCTTAACTCCAGTTGAGATTGGCTACAGCTGCACATGACTATAGAGAGAAAAGAGCCCTTACAAGGCAAACCGTGATGGACTTTCAAATCACTGGATCCAATGCAAAACATTTTTATTATCCCCCCAGAGATGTCAATGGGAATTAGCTGCTTAAATACCTTTACAAATCTGACCCGTAACAGCTTAGGTTTTATTGTAAACCAGTAGGACTTAGGTTCCTACGTTAATTTTTAAAAATGGGGCTTTGGCTCCTAGAGTTATGCCTACACTACAGATCCTATGCCGACATAGCTGTGCCAGCATGGCCTCTAAAGCAGAGGCGGTGTAAACCCACAAAAGGAGTTTTTCTGCCAGGTTAGGAACACCATCTCCCTGAATGACATTAACTGAGCCAACAGAAGCACACTTCTGTCCCCAAATGGTCTATGCTGGGGGTGCGGCCAGCACATCCATGTCACATCGCTGTGTGTTTTTTTTCACACCCCTGACTGACATAGCTATGCCGGTATAAGTTTTAAGTGTAGACCAAGCCTAAGTTACTTAGGCCCAGATCCACAAAGGTATTTAGGCACCTAATGGGAATTAGATACCTAAATGCCTTTGACGGTCTGGACTTTAGGCACGGTTTAAAACTTTACTCCTATTCTATAAAGCTCTATATGGTTTGGGCCCTGGGACCTCTCTAGCAATGCATCACTGTGATGAATGAGATCAGCTGAATCGGTTTGCAGGCAGCCTCTAGCAGGATCAGATTCTAACAACCACATTTAATGGCCGTGGGCCTACTCACGGTATAAGGTACTCCGTGGGAGTAAGGGTGCCAGATTCTTCCTTTCGGAGATGAGGAGTGAGGCATTTTAAGTGGGAAGGAGAGGCATTTTAAATGTGGACCTCACTCCATCTGTCACTGCTTCATTTAAAGAAGCACAAGTTTATTGGCCCCCAGAGCACAGTACGAGGCAGATCTCTTTAACTAATTACTTGCGGGACCGGGAACCGTTGCTGGGTTTTTCTGTTCAGATGGCATGGCACAAAGAGGGGAGAGGGCTGTTGTGCCTCCAGTGGGCTATTTGATGGGCTGTGTGGCTGAAATTGGAACCTTGAATGGGTGAATATCCTCCCTGGTGAGCACCTAGGGTATCCTGAACCACGCGGTATATGTGGAGTTGACTGAGCTTGTTAACTATTTTATATGAAGGGAGTCGGTTTTTTGAGGTGTTCTTTATACATGCAAGATTGACATGTTCTCCGAGAGGAAGAGGTGGGGAAGGATTACATAGTTACAGTTACTGTTTACCAGCCTTTCCAACAGCTTATGGCAGAAGGCAGTGGAAAAAAAGGCTTCAAAGTTCCCTGTAAAACATGGCTCAAATGAAGTTGCCAGCCTTACTAACGTAGACTCAGTCAGACCTTTCATTCATTCTGCGTGTGAAAGCCCTGTCACCCGCCCGTGTTATCAGACTGGACATTTGTCCCTTTCTGGGGTAAAAAAAAGGCTGCCTTGTATCTTAAGAGACGTCATCAAAACTTGCTCCTTACATGAGCACCGATAACAGCTAAAACTAGGGCAAACAAACCTGAACGGCAACAGCAAAGCTCTGAGGAATTGAACTGTGGCTCCCCATAAAGCACAAATAATTGGGCTGTGCCCCTTTTTGGTGATTTTTCTCTCCCAGTGGAATAGGGTCTCGCTGGTGCACAGTATAGGTAACCACTCCTAAGGCAGAACATGGAGAGGATGAATTTTGAGTAAAAGCCATTTGTGCTTGGATACAAATTGCAGAACAGTATTCTGCACTCTTTTCCCCATATGGAAATAAAGCCACAGTAAAGACAAAGGAAGTGTCTTGGATACTTTAGCAGTGGAAGAGTTTATCCTAGAAGCTTAAACAGTAAGCTCACGTGGTCCGCGGAATGGCATAGCAGATGACTTATGAAAGATAACAGCATCTCTCTAATTGAGAGAAATGAATAAACATCTGGAGGAAAGAACTGCTATTGCGCAAAAAACCAAGTGTGTGATTTTAATTTGGGTCATGAAAAGCATTTCATCGCTGTCACAATTTGTAGAGATTAATATTCGTAGCATTGCCTGCGTCTAAACAGTAACCAAGGATGTAGAAATCCACATAGTGGTGAATTCTGCAAATCGTATGGCTTCACTCTTCATGATAAACTTATTCATCTGAAAACTTGCACTGACAAGTGAGTTAACTAATTGCTGGTTATTCGTTCTCCTCTTTAAAATGTTTTTAGTCTTCCAACCAAGAAGCAGAAACGATACCATGTGACTCAAATGACCAACTGAGCAACATATATGTAGAATAAAGTGAACAGTTCAGAGACACCTTCTAGTCTGAACTCGAACTGGGCAGGAAATGGCTTTCCCATCCCATGAAAATTGGAGATTTCCAAAAAATTGCTGTTCCACACTGGGATGAAACCAAAACCTTTGGAAGTTGTGGTTTTTTTGCGAGGGGGGGGGTGTGGGGTTACAGTTGCCCCAAAATAGTCTGGTGGGGAGGGCACTCTCCTGGGCTGTCACATACCTGCCCCAAATCCGGCAGAGGAGGGACTCGGATGTCCCCCTGTCACAGTTGGATCTCTTTACATGTATTTAGTTACACGGGATTCAGTCTCTGGAAGAAGCATGCTTTCTGGCTGAAGTGTTCAAATGTTGCAAAGTGACTTAGGAGCCTAAGTCCTATTTTCAAAAGTAACTTAGGTTCCTACGTCCCGTAGGTGTTTTTGAAAACGTCAGTGCAATGATAAGACTAGAGGGTAACATAGTTATCTCAGCCTACATTGTGTATGGCTCTGTAGCGGGGTGATCACCTGCTCCTGCCCGGGAGGGGTTAAAAGTAGCCCCGGGGAGGGGAGAAAGCAGCTACTAGACTGATTGGGGAAGCAGCCGCAGCTGGACCACGCCCCAATCAGGCCACAGCTGACCCTATAAAAGGCCAGTGAGCCAGGCGCTCACAGAGTCTCTGCTGTAGCTGTGGTGGGAGACCGGCCTGGCTGCAGGGGAATAAGAGGGTACCTGGGAGTGAGGCAGGGCTGGGGAAGAACCAGAGGAGCAGGGGAGCTCCAGCCTGGCGACGGCCCAGACTGCAGGGCCTGGTCCTAGGCCCATAGAGGTACTGGGTGGTAGAAGGAGGCAGCAGGTCAAACCCCCCTTGCCTGTGATGAGTGCAGTCCGCCCCAGTGAGTGGGCTAGGTGAGGACTGTCAGTAGCCCAGACTGAGGCATGGTGAGGGTAGTGGGTGGGGGTTCCCTGGGGAGGGGAGACCCACAGAGATTGTTGAGGTATTGCCAGGCGGCAGCACCTCAGAGAGAACAGGCACTGGGGTCTGGGAGGGACCCAGGGGCCAGCTGTGGCGGATGACCGGCCTGCAGAGAGCGCTTTGGGCTGGAAATTGAGCTAATTCCCTGAGAGACCAGCAGGAGGCGCCGCAGGGGTGAGTCCCGCACGCTTACAGGCTCTAATGCAGCAAAGAAAACCTCCTACCATCCGGATGGCCATATTAGGGGTCCCTGGACCTTGGGTCCAGAGGGGAAAGCAAGGGTTGAGTGGCTGGTACTCCACCCTGGGCCAGGAGGGGATGGAGAGGGACCAGGCCAGGGCAAAGCTTGGCTGTGCTCCCTCAGCTCACAGCTGGGAGGGAAGTAAGCTACACCCTGTAAAAGGGAGCCACAAATTACACCCCCCCCCCATCCCCAGAAGGAGGCAATTCTGAGTCAGTTCCTCCCTGGAACAGCATGACTATGTACCATGCCATATTCAGAGCCCTGAACAAGGGCTCATTCTAACCCTTAACGAAGTGGTGTAGCAAACACTAAGTGGTGTTTAGCTCCGCTGTGAATCATGCCAAGTTTGGGTTTATTGAACTCAACAGGAATCTTTGCGCTGGTTTCAAATGAGTGTTGCGTGACTTCATGGTCACCATATTGGTGGACTAGCACAAATAGGCAGAGCCCCAGGAATGATGACATGTGTTTATTACTGGGCTACATACAGATCACAGAGGCACCTCCTCATGCTGCTGGTGCTACTGATGGAAAAAACATTTTCTTCTCCTTCCAAGCAGGAAGCACAACCCCGCCCTGAACGTGCTCACAGTTACTTCCTGAGTTAGGCGTCTTTCCCATCAAGGAGGAGCTGCACCAGCCGGAGCTTTCTGTAGAAGTGCAATACACAGACCATGCCAACGTGGTAACTGTCTCATGGACTTTGGATCAGTGTTGGAGCTGGTCGGATTATTGATTATGAATAACATACACAGTGAATTTAACCTTTTCTCTCTTTCTAGTCCTGGAATCATTTGCAGATCCAGATTGCTACTGACGTATTCTTTCAGCATAATCCCCCAATAGATTTTAAATGCAAATCAAATAAATGCCTGTCTAACATCTGTATGAATAATTTACATCATCAAATCCCAGCCTACAGCATATCGGTGAACTGCTCACCTTGATTTTCCACTGGTTGTAGTATGCAACCAGTAATTCCTGCTCCATGTTGGGATGACTGAAAGGTCTTAAAGCAAAATCTAACACCCTTCTGACCTAAATTTTTCAAATGATAGTAACTTGGAACTGATTAGGAAATTCTTTCAACAAAATTTCAACTGAAACACCTTCCTTTTTTGTCCCTTTTTCATCAAACCTCTTTCCGTTTCAGTCAAAACTGAAAACCCCCAATTTTTTGGCAGGGGGGCAAAAAACAAATCTTGATTTTCAGGTTTGATTAAAATCTAGAATTCTGGTTTTTAAAGAGAGGCATTTTCCATCGACGAAAAACCAATTTTTCCTCAAGCAATGTGATGGCAATCTTTTTACCAGCTTTAAACCACTCAGATCAATAACGACCCGCTAGACATAAGATTTGCCATGTCATACCAATTGCAGACGGCCTAGAAATGTAAAGCTGAATGAGAGGCCAGAAGATCACCAAGGGAATCTTGTTTAATTCAGTGGTGCTCAAACTCATTTGATCACTCCCCCCCCCCCCATAATGTCTGTAGTCATTTATGGCCCCCATCTCTGCTCCCAAGTATGTATACCGCCACCCAGCTCTGCAGGCAGCGCCGCCGTCAGCAGCAGCAGTGCAGAAGGAAGGGTGTCATGGCACGGTATTGCCACCCTTACTTCTGCGCTGCTGCTGGCGGGGTGCTGCCTGCAGAGCTGGGCATCCGGCCAGCAGCTGCCACTCCCCTAAAGCTTCTCATGCCCCCTCAGATTGGGGGCACGCTCCCCGGTTTTCAGAGTAGCAGCTGTGATAGTCTGTATCTGCAAAAAGTTGTCTACAACAAGATCATTGGTGCTATCTAAACAAGTCTGTCTGTTCTGCCTGGATTTCAAACTTAAAATGGGAGGGTACCACCAGGTGGCAAATAACCTTAGCTTAGCAGCACATTCAACTTGGATGTGTTGTGTCTGGTAAATATTGTAACCTCGTTTTATTTCCGTTCAGGATTTAACTTCGTTCATTGAAAGCAAATGTCCATACGGGAGCGCAGCAATTTACACTTGACGTTTAACAGTCGGAAGCAAGAAAAAATGCTTTGCAGATGCCGATTGAAATAGCTGTACATTGTAACTCCTTTGTCCTGGAACACACTCATTTTCTTTATCTTCCCACACCTTCAGCTGCACAGGGCCCTAATGTGTGGGTATAAAAAAACATACTTGGATAGCTCATGGTAACAACCGGGTATTCTCCTGACACATGCACAGTTCTAGTGCCAGATCCTGTGTCTTAGGAAATACCAGCTGTTAATACCCTGAGGTGAAATCAGGAAATAACAACCATCGTGCTTGGGTTGTGAGTAGAGATTGAATTTGGAACCTTCCGTGATTAAAACGATGAGCTTCTCCCAATTGAACTAAACAAGTTATAGGCTGAAGTAGCTGCCTCTCATATAGACTGATCATTAGAGGCGAACACAGACCCGGCTGCAGCAGAAAGTGGCCTGGGGAAGGGGGATTGAAAGGGAGGGAAGAGGAGTTGTAGTTTTTTTAAGTTTGTTGGTGGGTTGCTGCTTGGTGGTAGATTAGCTTGAATGCGGCAGCGCTCCTGCAATGTATAAAGTTATGTCTTGGATTCCCAGGGTGTGAGCTATGCTTGCTGATTGTTTAACTCTCTTTGTGTGGGGTGGGAAGGTAAGTGACAGGGGAAGGGGGGAAAGAGATGTGCAGGGCAGCAGCATGGAGAAGAGGAGGGGGGAAGAGAGGCATGGGAAAGCACAACAGATGGGAGAGTCATTTGGTGGCAAAGTGAGTAGGTAACAGCAAGTGTCAGCAAAGCCCATGAACTGCATCTGGGGGAGTCCGGAGCCCAGGGGCTAATCTAGAGAAATCTGTGATGTCAGCCTCAGTGCCCACCGGCTGTGAAAGTGCTTCCTACTCCCCCACTGCTTTTCCCAGGCCTCCAAACAAGCTGGAACTTCTAAGCTCCACCCACGAAGCCCGGTGCTCTCAGCTCGTGAAGACCAGGCCATGTGGTGGTAGTGTCACGAAGTAGGGCTAGACCTAGCAGCAACTTGCCCATGTTCTCTCTCATGACGGCAGCATTGTCCTGAGGCATTGCTTCTATTAGTGCCATTAGCCACAGTCAAGAGGGGCTTTAACAATGAAGGAAGGTAATGGATGATGTGCCACTCGTCTGGAAGTCTGCCCTGACCTACAATCTCTCTTGCCCCAGCTCCGGCCTCTCCCCTGAGGCACAGCTTGCTGTCTGCTCTGCAAATATTTCCCCAGCACTATGGTATAGCTGTTTCCCCAGCAACTTTGCAGAGTGGATGTTCTTAGATTTGTGGCAGCAAGTTTTTCTCTCCTCTCCCACCATGAGTAATGCTGGCCTTTGGCCTGTGTGACTTTTCCAGTCACGCTTCCAGGAACCCACATGTACGCTTGACCTGCCAGACAGAGCCGCGCCTCTCTCTATCTGACTCTGGCGCCAGAAGGCCAGAGTGAAGACTCAACTCTCTAACTTCTAATGCCCCTTAGTTAGTAACTGTGCTTCAAACCTACCTCTCCTCTTAGGCCCGGGCTGGGAGGTGCACTCCAAAATGCTGTGTAGACATGCCCTAAAGGGGCCTTCATCTCAATGTTCTCTAGCTGAACACCGCGGTTCGCTCTGGGGCTGGTTCACCGATACTCAGTGGCCCTTTCCAGTGCCCAGGCAGCTCCATGCCCCTCCTCCTAGGGAAATAAGCCTGGTGTTGGCCAACAGCACAGACTGCACTGCAGTGGACAGAGAGCCCCTGGAACAAGGGGTGTGCTACGTGCAGCAAAAGACATGGTCACTTCCAGATAGGCACAAGGCAGGGTAGTCCTAAGTAGTGTGGGGGGCTGACTGGCACCCTCTACCCTAGGATAGATGAACCAGAACCCACCTCCACTTGGTCCCTGCACCAGGCTGTGCACTGGCACAGGGATCATTAGGCTGCAAGTCACTCCTAGAGCCCCAACCAGGCAATGCAACCAAGGTCTGTATAGGAGAGTAAATGATGTTTCTCACAAGTAAAAGAACTTGCCCTCTTTGCCTGCTCTTGTGTGTTCCTTGCCCAGTGGGAGGAATCCGCACCATCCACTGCACACACCGCCACCGTGCAAGGTGCAGAACCGGCCTGAGGCGCAGTCTCCTTATTGCTGCTCCTGGGGTAGTGCAGGGCAGTGTAGCAGGACGGTCACCCCGCTCCAGCTCAAGAAGGGTTAAAAGCCAGCCCTGGGAGAGGGCTGGGGCTGCGAGACAAGGCTGGGCTGATTGGGAAGGCAGCCACAGCTGCCGATCAGGCCACAGCTGGCCCTATAAAAGGCCAGTGAGCCAGGAACTGGCAGAGTCTCTCTCTCACTCTTGAGAGAGAAGGGCCTTGCTGCTTGGGAGCTGAGCAAGGTGCCTGAGTGGAGCAGGGCTGGGGAATAGCTAAAGAAGCTGGGGCGCTCCAGCCTGGAGAACTGCAGGCCTTGCTAAAGGATGGGAAAGGTACTGGGGCTGCAGAGAGGCTGCCCAGGGATAGGCAAAGGCAGCAGGTCCCAACTCCTTGCCAATGATGAGTGGCCATTACACTGCAGTCTGCCCCAGTGAGTGGGGGCTAGATGATGACTGGCAGTAGCCACTGAGGCAAGGTGGGGTTAGAGGGTGAGGGAGGGGGGTTCCCCTGGGTGGGGAGACCTGGATTGCAATGGACCTTCTGCTTCCTACAAAGAGCTTATGCTACCTCTGGGGAGGGGGTGTGCAGGAGCACCTGCCAGTATTCTGTTCTTCTCCTCAGGGAAGGGTGCATGCTAGCCCGTGAAAGAGGGAAGTATGACCTCCCTTCTGAACTAGGCCAGCTTATCTGGCTGGTGTGTGGGTTGGGTGCCCTCTCCCCTCCCTGAGGAACTAGCCTCAATCACTCCAGCTTTCATCTGCCCATCAGTGCCTGGGTTCCTGCTCGAGGGGGCAAGCAGGCCCTCTGTGTCATATGGTACCCTCAGATGGGATCAACCACAATCTGGCCCTGGTCTTTAAATGGCTATAACCCATATAAATGTTGTCCTTAGAACACTGCAGGACGTTCACTGAGAGCCAAAACTTGACCCTACCAGCATTAGGTTTGCCAGGCATCCAGTTTTCGACTGGAACGCCCTGTTGAAAAGGGACCCTGGCAGCTCCGGTTGGCACTGCTGACTGGGCTGTTAAAAGTCCGGTTGGGGAAGGGGGGCAGGGCTAAGGCAGGTTTCCTGCCTGCCCTAGCTCCCGTGTCTTCTGGAAGCGGCCACCCTTGACTCATGGGCAGCCAGGTTCCATTGGCTGGGAACCACGGGCATTGGGAGCTGTGGGGGCGGCACCTGTGGGCATGAGGGCAGCATGCGGAGCCTCCCTGGCCACCCATGCACTTAGGGGCTGCAGGGACCTGGCAAACTCTTCCTGCGGACGGCTTCCCCCTCCCGCACCACAGCCCAGAGTCCCCTCCCACACCCAAACTCCCTCTCAGAGCCTGCACGCTGCCCACACCCCAGACCCCTGACTCAGCCCCCTCCTGCACCACAAACCTCTCATCCCCAGCCCCACCCCAGAGCCTGCACCCTCAGCCCAGACCCCTCTCCTGCACCCCAAGCCCCTCACCCTCAGCCCCACCCCAGAGCTCACTCCTCCAGCTGAAGCCCTCAGCCCTCCTGCACCCTAACCTCCTGCCCCAGCCCCCTCCTGTACCCCAAACCCCTCCTCCCCACCCCAGAGCCCACACCCCCTTCTGTACCCCAAACCCCATGGTCCCAGTGCAGAGCCCCCTCCTTCATCCCAAACCCCTCATTTCCAGTCCCACCCCAGAGCCCACATCCCCAGCTGGTGCCCTCACCCACCCCCGTACCCCAGCCCAGTGAAAGTGAGTGTGGGTGGGGGAGGGCAGGCGACGGAGGGAGGGGGGATAGAGTGAGCACGGGTAGAGCCTTGGAGAAGGAGCAGGGCAGGGGAGTTCAGTTTTGTGCGATTAGAAAGTTAGCACCCTAACCAGCATCAGTGGCAAAACCCCCATGACTCAGATGAAATTGTGCTTTGAGCATGAATGTGCAACAACACGGATGGATCTGAAAACCAATGAGACTACCGGCTATATATAAAGAAGACCGCCTAACCCAGAACCATCTCCTCTTCCTAGGCCATCTCCGTCGTGCAGACATAACCTGGCTACTTACAGCTCTGATTTCCCCTCTGCCTTTCAGTGTCCCTCATTTTAACACTCCTGCAGTAGCTCGATAGGATAAAGGGGCTCCAGCAGACTGAATAAGAATCTATCTTTCTAGGATGAACACCAAGTTGCCAGGTCTTTAACCATACCTAACTGCCAGCCCTGCAACTTGCAACAGATTTTTTTCATTTATAATTGAGGGGTTTGGTTTCTATTTCTTGTCCCACACATTGCAATTAATCCATGTACTCTAAATTTCCTTCTAGCCATCTAAGATCTCTGGCAACGGCAAGTTTTATTCCTTAATCCATCTGATTTATTGTTCTCTTGAATTAGAGAATTCCAGTCAGCTGTGTTCTCTGGTGACTTGTGTTTCTGCTTTCATATAGGCTCATGGAGCTACTATAAGGTGGGTGTATAACTAGTTGGAAAACCATTCCCAGAGAGTATTTATCACAGTCATTCTGTAAGGGCATATTGAGTGGGGTCCTGCAGGGATCAGTTCTGGGTCCGGTTCTGTTCAATATCTTCATCAGTGATTTACCTAATGGTATAGAGAGTAGACTTATAAAGTTTGCAGATGATACCAAGCTGGGAGGGGTTGCAAGTGCTTTGGAGGATAGGATTAAAATTCAAAATGATCTGGACAAACTGGAGAAATGGTCTGAAGTAAAAGGATTAAATTAAATAAAGACAAATGCTAAATACTCCTCTACCCCGATATAATGCGACCCGATATAACACGAATTTGGATAGAATGGTAAAGCAGTGCTCCGGGGGGGGAGAAGGGGGCTGCGCGCTCCAGCGGATCAAAGCAAGATCGATATAATGTGGTTTCACCTATAACGCGGTAAGATTTTTTTTTTGTCTCCCAAGGACAGTGTTATATTGGGGTAGAGGTGTACTCCTCTTAGGAAGGAACAATCGGTTGCACACATACAAAATGGGAAATGACTGCCTCGGAAGGAGTACTGCAGAAAGGGATCTGGCAGTCATAGTGGATCGCAAGTTAAATATGAGTGAACAGTGTAACACTGCGGCAAAAAAAGTGACCAACATTTTGGGAGGTATCAGCAGCAGTACTGTAAGCAAGACACGAAAAGTAACTCTTCTGCTTTACTCCACGCCTCAGCTGGAGTATTGTGTCCAGTTCTGGGTGCCACCTTTCAGGAAAGATGTGAACAAATTGGAGAAAGTCTAGGGAAGAGCAACAAAGATGATTAAAAGTCTAGACAACATAAGCTCTGAGGAAAGATTGAAAAAATGGGTTTGTGTAGTTTGGAGAAAAGAAAACTGAGGGGGGACATGATAACAGGCTTCAAGTACATAAAAGATTGTTAGAAAGAGGAGGGTGAAAAATTGTTCTCAACCTCTGAGGACAGGACAAGAAGCAATGGGCTTAAATTGTAACAGAGGAGGTTTAGGTTGGACATTAAGAAAAACTTTCTATCAGTGGTTAAGCACTGGAACAAATTGCCTAGGGAGGTTGTGGAATCTCTGTCATTGGAGGTTTTTAATAACTGGTTAGACAAGCACCTGTCAGGAATGGTCTAGTTATTATTTAGCCCTGCCTTGAGTGCAGGGGACTGGACTAGATGACATATTAAGGTCCCTGCCAGTCCTACATGTCTATGATTCTATGCCAAGTGTGACTTAAATAGTGTTTATGGGTTTCATTTTCCCCCTGTCTTCTCAGTGTGGGAATGTCCTTTGTTCTTGGAAGTAGGATTTAATGCATGTTACACTGTGATTCCTGCCATAACAAGATGGCATGACTAAACTGTCTTCCAAGTTCTTCTTAGAGTGCGAGCAAATGATCAGTCATGGGAAGATATGCTGTTCTAACCTAGCCAGACAATGAAAGGTTCTTGGAGAAAGAACTGTCTGAGCAATAGTAGTGTTTGCTCTCTGCCTTGGGCTCTGATTAGAGTCCATTCTTCAGGTGCCATTCTTTACTAGCTATCCTGGAGCTAGGTATTGGTGTGGGCTGAGATCCTTGAAACAAGGGATTGACTATGAGTTGTCTGGTTATCTTATTTCAGGAGTAGTATAAATAAAGCAAGTGAAACTTAGAATGTAGCCAGTCTGCATGTCTCCTCCTCCAGAGAGCATGGCACCAGAGATCTGCTATTGCTTGGCAGATGGACAGTGGTGTCATCACACTGGAACAGTGGTGTCAAAAGACCCAACGATATTTCTTAATTCTTAGCATCAAAAACCACCATCCTCTCAAACATCTTGTAGTCCAGGCATAAGGGAAATGCTCTTTTATTAGCAGAATTCCAGCAATCTGCTTCACACTCACTCTGAGTATGCACTAGCTCCACCTACTACCGATATTGCATGAAAGGCTCAAGTCAAAAACAGCATCTTCAGACATTGTGACAGAAGCACTCATCAACCTGACTCTGGTCAGATTGTGAACTGACTGAGTTGCACATTTCAGGCTGCTGTAATGAGATCCTGTCAAATGTGTCCCTTAAATGCCGTCCTTTCCCCATCTCCCATCCACCCCTATCTCCAGGGCACTTCATATTAAGTTAGGGGAATAACTGATTTTTCATTTTGGTGGCAATTCTGAAAAAGTTTTTTGGATCAGGTCAAACTGTACGTGAAAAATTTCAGAACTTCTGGTGAATCAAAAATCTGTTTGGGGTCTGTTGCAGAGCAAGGATTTGAGCCTGGGTCTCCCTCATCTTAGGTGAGGGCCCTATCAGCTGGGCTAAAAGTTATGGTGGCAAATGAGGGCAGCAACAGATCCACCATCACCACTTCCTCATCCTCTGGCTCTCTTGTGAATGGCCGAACCTACCCGTGTCAAATGTTCAAATAGCTCCGGGTTGACCGAAACTGCATTTTTGGCAAACTATTCACCTGAAAAATGTTCAGAAGCCCACAATTCAAAAGCATCCGTTTTCTGGCCTTTTTTGAAGTTAAATAACATCCAAAGAGTTTAGGCATCTGACAGAAAAGCAATATATCGCTTCAGTAACTTGGTTCCAAAAGAGAAACTACTGGCTATATCTGTTCCTTTCAGCCAGCAGGAACGTGCAATAATGTTCAAAGTACAGTATGTACCCTGCTCTCACAGCAGCATGTTCTCTCCAACTGTCCTCTTAATGTTTCATTTGATCTATATATTCAAGGAACACGCCACTAATGTCCTCCTAACTGTGCGCTATAGAAATACAAATCTCTGCAGAAAACATCTGGTCAAATAGCTTAGCCAAGCATCCCACTAAAACTCCCTGTATAAAATAGCTGTAACAAGCTAACACAGTGGAAATATATTCTATATGAAATAAGCACCCACTGAGGCGTCTTGCTGTGATGCACTTGGCAGAGGATTTTTAAATGCTCTTTTTAGCTCTTTAGGAAGTTCTAAGAGGCTTACAAATCATCGCCATGTAAATATCAGACACATGATAATCATTACTACAGCGAGCTTATTTTTGTTGTTGTTTAGAGAAACATTAGGCAGTAATATAATAATCAAATCTCTCTATGTAACAGAGTGTTCCCTTATTAAAGTGAGCCTCTTTACAACACCCAGGATGTGGTCTTTCTGGTGATTTCTATGAAATTGAGTGAACATAAGAATGGCCATACTGGGTCAGACCAAAGGTCCATCCAACCCAGTATCCTGTCTACCGACAGCGGCCAATGCCGGTGCCCCAGAGGGAGTGAACCTAACAGGCAATGATCAAGTGATCTCTCTCCTGCCATCCATCTCCACCCTCTGACAAACAGAGGCCAGGGACACCATCCCTTACCCATCCTGGCTAATAGCCATTAATGGACTTAACCTCCATGAATGTATCTAGTTCTCTTTTAAACCCTGTTATAGTCCTAGCCTTCACAACCTCCTCAGGCAAGGAGTTCCACAGCTTGACTGTGCGCTGTGTGAAGAAGAACTTCCTTTTATTTTAAACCCGGTGCCCATTAATTTCATTTGGTGGCCCCTAGTTCTTATATTATGGGAACAAGCAAATAACTTTTCCTTATTTACTTTCTCCACACCACTCATGATTTTATATACCTTCATCATATCCCCCCTTAGTCTCCTCTTTTCCAAGCTGAAAAGTCCTAGCCTCTTTAATCTCTCCTCATATGGGACCTGTTCCAAACCCCTAATCATTTTAGTTGCCCTTTTCTGAACTTTTTCTAATGCCAGTATATCTTTTTTGAGATGAGGAGACCACATCTGTACACAGTATTCAAGATGTGGGCATACCATGGATTTATATAAGGGTAATAAGATATTCTCCATCTTATTCTCTATCCCTTTTTGAATGATTCCTAACATCCTGTTTGCTTTTTTGATTGCCGCTGCACACTGCGTGGACGTCTTCAGAGAACTATGACTCCAAGATGTCTTTCCTGATTAGTTGTAGCTAAATTAGTTAGTGAAACTGACTACTTGTTTTTATCAAACCAGGTGTCAAACATTAATATTCTAAAACATTGGACGGGTGTGTCAGCTGTAAAACGCATTTCCTGAGTTCAGGAGGTAGGCAAGTGGTTAAAGTGTTGGGCTCTTCTCTCCTCTATAGACATACAAAGTAACAGCCACAAAAATAATCCTTGTAACGCTCATTCGTTCTTGTTCTCCCACCCTCTGGTCCACTCTTCCGCAACCCATCACCCTAATTATCTGAACCTTCCCACCCCTGAAACGTCTACCTGTGTAAGCCATGGCCACTTCATGTGGTGCTCTGTCCCCCTCTAGTGATGGCTGGGCCTGAGACATTGAGGAGCCTGCCTACAGCCTGCGGTTGTAGACATGCCTGGGGTTCGATCCCCACTGCCGACAACCCACCCAAGGGGGCTACACCTGTGAGATTTCTGCTCTTTGAGTTCCCAAACAACTGCATTCCTTTCATGCAGTGCTTCCCCCGATCATGCTGTGCTATGCCCAGAACCCACGGGTATGTGAGCTACATGATCCGCGCTCCCCTAATGCAGAGATGTTTAGGTCACTGCCCATGGGTGTTTTATAGTCTCCAAGCCATTTGGTGTCCCCAAGGACAGCACCTCTACTATACCCCATAGAACTAAAACTGAACAGTCAAACTAGCGAAACAACCGGGCTGTGATAGCGACACAAACCAAGCAGCATTTCAAACCAGAAAAATACAGAATAAAGGGAAACCTTGAAAGGAAACCATTGCCGTCGTAAATCGGCTGAGCAGGAACTGGCAGCTAATAAAATTACTGAATCAAAACTGTAGGTAGTGCAAATGGACTTCAGCAGAGCTACGCAGAGTTATGTCAGCAGAGGAATCCATTTCCATAGCCTTCTAATGATGGAACAATTCTCCCCTAGCTTTTATGGTGAAGGCTTCAGCCATGATGATTGATTTTTGGATGCCCATCTTGAAACCCCTTTTAAAGGGGCCTGACCTTCAGAAAGAGTTGAACACCCGCTTTCAGAACAGAAGGTCCCTTTAAGGTGTCTCAATATTTGGCATGTAGAATTCCCAGGGGTTTTGTGTGTGTGTGTGTGTGTATGTATATACATATATATATACACACACACCTTGGCATATATATACACACACACTTATATACACACACACCCCTTGGCATATACAGCTGTATCAAAGTATAAGTTTAGAGAACCAAACAGACTGTGGTACCTACATTTCTGATGCTTATTATAAAGCATCAAGAGCTTTTTGTCTGTGACAAAATGTTAAAACGGATTTAAGATTGTGTGTGTATATCGGTAATTTTAGATAATTACCTCATGGATGTATTTTATCTCAAAACTGAGTGTTACAAACCAAGGAAATTCAGAGCATAGGGTTAAAGCTAATGTCTGGATGTCTTTGAAAGCACTCAAAGAACTTTAACCCTGTAGGGAGACCATGCGATAACCATAAGATGGTGATTTTTTGTTGCAGACTAAACTGATAGATTGAGGGAGGGTATTTCCTCCTCTTAGTGTGTATTATTTGTATTACTGTAGTGCCTAGGAGCCCAGTCTATGGACTAGGACACGACAGTGCTAGGTGCTGTACAAACACAGAATGAAAAGACAGCTTGTAAGCGCTCTGAGGTGTAGGCTAAGTATAGGACAAAAGACAACAGATGGAGACAGATCAGCAAGTACCAGGAAACTGAGATGATATTGGTCAGCATAATAGGCTGTGGTATCGTGCACCAGCGGCCTACCCATACAACGTTTTTTGGAGCCATCACACAGAGGAGAGTTTGAAGGAGGATAATGTGGTGGTGTTTGCAGATCTTTGAGGAAGTCCTTGCAAGTGTGAGGGGCAGCATGGGAAAAAGCACAAAGGGGCCTGTTTGGAAATGTAACTAGTGGGTGATGGAGGCTGGCACATGGGCTGATCGGACGAGGGAGCTGACATCTTGATAACAAATGAGAGATAATTGGTAGGATGGGAAGAGGCTTTGAAAGGCCTTGACAGTGAAGACAAACAGCTTATCTTTGATGTGATGGAGAAGGGGAAGCCAGTGGAGAGATGTCATCTATGTCTCTCAACCTTTGGGATTCTAGGCCCTGCATAGTATTGTGCCCTACCCCCATCCTGTAGTATATCTAACAATTAGGGCTGTCGAGTGATTAAAAAAATTAATCACAATTAATAGCACTGTTAAACAATAATAGAACACCATTTATTTAAATATTTGTGGATGTTTTCTACATTTTCAAATACATTGATTTCAATTACAACACAGAATACAAAGTGTACAGTGCTCACTTTATATTTATTTTTGATTACAAGTATTTGCACTGTAAAAAAACCAAAAGAAATAGTATATTTCAATTCACTTAATACAAGTACTGTAGTGCAATCTCTTTATCATGAAAGTTGAACTTACAAATGTAGAATTAAGTACAAAAAAACTGCATTCAAAAATAAAACAGTAAAATTGTAGAGTCTGCAAGTCCACTCAGGCCTACTTCTTATTCAGCCAATCACTCAGACAAACAAGTTTGTTTACATTTGCAGCAGATAATGCTGCCTGCTTCTTGTTTACAATGTCACTTGAAAGTGAGAACAGATGTTTTCATGGAACTATTGTAGCTGGTGTCACAAGATATTTACATGCCAGATGCGCTAAAGATTCATATGTCCCTTCATGCTTCAACCACCATTCCAGAGGACGTGTCCATGATGATGACGGATTCTGCTCGATAACAAACCAAAGCAGTGCGGACCAATGCATGTTCATTTTCATCATCTGAGTCAGATCTCACCAGCAGAAGGTTGATTTTCTTTTTTGGTGGTTCGGGTTCTTTAGTTTCGGCATTGGAGTGTTGCTCTTTTAAGACATCTAAAAGCATGCTCCGCATCTCGTCCCTCTCAGATTTTAGAAGGCACTTCAGATTCTTAAACCTTGGGTTGGTTAGAAATCTCACATTGGTACCTTCTCTACGTTTTGTGAAATCTACAGTGAAAGTGTTCTTAAAATGAACATGTGCTGGGTCATCATCCGAGACTACTATAACATGAAATATATGGCAGAATGAAGGTAAAACAGAGCAGAGGACATACAATTCTCACCAAAGGAGTTCAGTCACAAATTTAATTAACGCATTATTTTTTTAACGAGCATCATTAGCATGGAAGCATGTCCTCTGGAATGGTGGCTGAAGCATGAAGGGCCACACGACTGTTTAGCATGTCTAGCACGTAAACACCTTGCAATGCCAGCTACAACAGTGCCATGCATATATCATCCATCTACCTAGTACATTGATTAAATTTACCAGTCTCTATTTTCTGACACCTATCACTAGCTATCACAGTCATTGTTGTGACCAGTAGTTTCACAATATGCTCTGTTACAGTTTCAATGGGTGTGATCTTGGCCATTTTCACACTCTGCTCCCTCTAAATATCCCATCTTAATTCATAGCCAAAATTCTAGCCATGCATTTGAACACCAGCCTACCCATCATAGTACAGGAAGATACAGTGGAGTTACTGCCAAGAACAGCATTTTTGCGCTTAATCCAGTTATCAGACATACCAGCTGTTGTTTTGTCAGATGAGACATGGGAAGGGGCTGGGTGACCCCGTCTAGGAGCAGTGCTTGGACAGTTTAGGTTCTGGCCCAACATTTCTGAGCTGTGCAGTTCTCCTTGCCCATTGCTGTTGACTCCATGAGCTTTCTTCACCAACTCTCCTGCCTTGAGAGGGAAAGGCTTGCCTGCCCCGCCACACCTCTGCACGTGAAGCTCAGAGTCTACCTCTAAATCTGGACAACCTCTGGGAATCCACAGGAGTTTAACGCCATCTCTGCTGAGGCCCTGTGCCTCCACACCTGCTGCAGCTGGGGTGGGCCCCGCTCCCTGGCCGCACACTCCACTGGAGCCGTACTGCTGGAGGAACCCCCTACTGTCCCCGCCTCTGCTATCCTTGGGGGACCCCAGGTAGAGGAGCGCCTTAGAAAAGAGGAGTGTAAAATGGGGGCACAGCCATCTCTGCACCATCATCTCCACCAGCTCTGGCATAGGAGGCTGGGCGTGGGCACGGCCAAGGAAAGGGGACATAGCTGGAGCACAGCTGTATCGAGCAATCCCCTGCTGGTGTAGCAACCTCTGAAGCTTGTTACACACCCCTGCAACTTAGAGCAGCCCTAAGGCTGCTCTTCATTGTGATGAGTAATGAACCAAAGGATCCAGCCCTATTGCCCACTCTCAGCCCCCATGGTGTTACTTCTCTGTACCTGTTTCCTGCACGGTGTGGGTCCTGCTTTGGTGTTTCTCACACACTCAGAAACGGACATTGGTTTCAACAGGAGGCTTGTTGTATGCGGAATGCCATATCAGATCCTCGGATACCTTACGCAGATTTAAAAAGGCATCCTTGTCTTAAAGGGATATGTTTGTGCACATTCAAGAAGCGCTGGGCTCCCCTGAGCTCATCTAACTAAATTAATCTCCTCAACTGTAAAAAGAGAGACCAGGACACTTCACCCTGGGAGAAGCAAACGCAGATTGGCTTTCACTAACATAGTTTGCAAACAGTTTATATTTTTCTTCTTTAGCAACCGAGGCAACGAGGAGGGGGAAAGGCAAACACCCAATCGCTCCCAAGGGAATGGGAACGCCTTCCAAAAGGTATGTTTAAAAAAAAAAAAAAAAAAAGGAATCTTTAAAAGTTATGTTTGCTGCTTTTCCATGGGTTGACTTTCTGGCTGGGAAAATGGCCTGTTGACAGTCCCTGGCACGAGAATTGCATGGAACAGTTTTCTAGAGGAGCAGCACAACGTGTGACCCCAAAAAAGCTCCAGAATTTTTGTTTTGCCCAACCCACGCCCATTCAGGTAATAGGCTCTGAAAGTCCTGCTTCCAGAGGGCTGGAAAACCCCGGCACCACCACCCCCTTTGTCCTGCTTGATGAGTAATTGCTGCTTCGATAGAGACAGAGCCAAAAGCTAGCCAGTAGTCTTTTTTTTTTTTCTTCCCTGCCCTCATCACCCCAAAAAAATCCCTCCCATTCACAGGCTCATTCAATTGAGATCTCTTGTGGCTTAATTCACAGCCCCGGAGCACCCACAGAGTCGTCCCCTATGACAAGCCCAGAGAAAGTTTGTCTACACATGGAGCTTTTAATAAATGAGTGCTTTGTTCCAGTTTAGCTTAATCCACTGGTTAAAGCTACATCCAAACCAGGCACTCGTTTAAAACAAAAACAACAGTTTGGGGTCAATCAAAATATGTTGGACTTTGACTTTATTTTGTAGATTTTTCTATAACTCTTAATATAATGAAAGCAATTTTTGAAACAGTCATTTCAAAACATTCCATTGTCATCAGGTCAAAACATTCGTTTGACTTTAACCAAAAGCTTTACTTTGATTTTTTTTTTTTTTTTTAATAGAAGTTTATCTAAACTGGCACTTTCCAATGGAAAACTGTTCTGCTGGAGAACTTTGTACCAACTCTATCTCTCAACCGAAAACAAATAAAAATAGATGACTTCATTAGGCATCCAGTGCTCCAACCAAACCCGCAGGCTAGGAGTGTTTCATCTTGATAGTTCTAGAGTAGATAAAAATTCATTCTCACTGCCAGTCTCAAAACCAGGTAGCTCAGGAGATGACAAGTGGGAGAGTAACAAACTACAGATCTACAAACTACAGGAAGGAAAGATTGATGCTGGTCTTAGGCCAGGTCTACAGCACAAGGTTTTATTGCCATAAATACATTGGTCAGGGGTGTGAAAACATAGCTCTGCTGGCAAAACACCCCGGGGGGACACAGCCGTGCCAAGAGAGTGCTTCTGCTGGCATAGCGAATGTCGTTCGGGGTGGTGGGGTTACTATGCTGACAGAAAAATGCTTTCTGTCATCATGAGCTGGGTCTTCATGAGGATATTCTGCTGGCACAGCTACACCGGTATCACCGTATCAACAGGGCCTGCGTAGCGTAGACCAGCCCTGAGTCTGGTGGAACTGAAAGGAAGGTAAAAAGGATGCAGTTTGGAAGCAGAAGTATTAGAATTACTTTTGGTTCCTGTTATGCCTATTGACTGTAACACTTTCCTATGAGTGGGTGACTATTATGCTGTGATTAGCGTGGTGGCAATATGTTTCTATCCATCTTGATTCACACCTCAATCCATGCCAAGCCGTGTTAGCTGAAAACCATTGCTTCCACGATGCTTGAAAGAGGCATGTCCCCTCCAGCACTGTGACTTTGAACATATGCTCCTCTGAACTTTGTGATGAAAAAGGGAAGATAACGCTCTGTCACATCTGCAGCTGGCATAATGTTCAGCCTTTGCAAACTTCAAAATCACCCTAGTTTCTTTCACAATAGCTTCTCGAGAGGTTAAGGGGCTGGCCGAAGGAGACTGACTTTAAACAAATGACCCTAGTTCAGAGCAGCTGTCTCAAAGAATGTGTCAGACAGCTGTTTCCCATTGCTCTCCAGTTGTTGGGAATCTAGCATTACTCCTTCCTTCTCCACATTCTTTGAGACAGCCATATACAGTATTGCTCCCTTCTGCTGGGGGTTACACAACTTGTAATAAATGAAATGTCATCTTTCTGGCTTCTCTTCCCTCTGCTATTGGTTTGGCAAGAGGCTTCCTTTTCTGAAACTGAGCTGAACCTTATCTGTAGGGCCTTACCAAATTCACAATCCATTTTGGTCAATTTTCATGGTCATAGGATTTTTTTAAATCACAAATTTTGTGATTTCAGCTATTTAAATGTTGTCATTGTAGGGGTCCTGACCCAAAAAGGAGTTGTAGGAGTGTCACAAGGTTATTGTAGGGGGGGTTGCGGTATTGCTACCCTTACTTCTGCGCTGCTGCTGGTGGCGGCATTGTCTTCAGAGCTGGGCAGCTGGAGAGCGGTGGCTGCTGGCCAGGAGCCCAGCTCTGAAGGCAGAGCCGCTGTCAGCAGCAGCGCAGAAGTAAGGCTGGCGTGGCATGGTATTGCTACCTTTACTTCTGTGCTGCTGCCTGCAGAGCTGGGCCCTCAGTCAGTAGCCGCCACTCTCTGGCCACCCAGCTCTGAAGGCAGCAGCGCAGAAGTGAGGATGGCGTGGTACGGTATTGCCACCCGTACTTCTGCGCTGCTGCTGGCGGGGTGCTGCCTTCAGAGCTGGGCACTCAGCCAATAGCCACCGCTCTCCGGCCGCCCAGTTCTGAAGGCACACAGAAGTAAGGTTGGCAATACCACAACCCCCCCTAAAATAACCGTGTGACCCTCCCCCGGCAACTCCCTTTTGGGTCAGGACCCCCAATTTGAGAAATGCTGGTCTCCCCAGTGAAATCTGTATAGTATAGGGTAAAAGCGCACACACACAAGACCAGATTTAACGGGGGAAGACCAGATTTCATGGTCTGTGACACAGTTTTCATGGCTGTGAATTTGGCAGGGCCCTACTTATCTGACTTTGATAGAGTGGCTACAATGAAATCCTTGTTGCCAGGCAGTGGTTGTCTCATCTTGGTAGAATACACCTAAGAAGACTCAAAGGAGAGCAGTGGAAAGGGGGGGGCAATATATGACTATCTGCTTTGACAAGCTCAGCACTAATGTTAAAGGCCCAACCTGGGTGCATCATATTTCAGGGCAGTTCGTCAGCTGGAGTAAATCAAAGTAGATCCATTGACCTAACTCCACTGAAGGTCAGTCTACACCAGCTGAGGATCTAGCCCTTTTTCATCAGGATTTATGCTGCTGGGGGGGAGGGGTTTAGTAGAACATAAGCCATGTGACGCTTCCCCAGATTCTTCATATGGAGTATTGAGCCTTCTGTCAATATTCAGCTTCTGGGTTAAGAGAGAGTTTCAGACACTGCTGGTAACATCGTCCATTCGTTGAGAGATGACCCTGGCCAATTGGTTCCGGTTATTTTTCTCTGACGGCAGTGGAGCAGTGCATACTGGGATCAATAGTCTCCACAAGACTCTTGCTTCCTGTGGACTACTTGCTCCATTTCCTCTCACTCTTCACCTCCGGCACCCACTGAAGCCTAGATCCGCCCTTTAATCCTCCCTTCATGGCAGCCAGTCCTCTCAGACACCTCGCTCAGTCGTTCCCAAAAAGCCACTATAGAGATATTGAGCTCCTCTTATTCTGCCCCTATGGCTCCCAATGCCTCCCTCCAGCGCCTCCCCACTCCTTCACACAACACTGCATTTTCCCTCCGTCTAGCTTCTCTCTAGAGTGACATCTTCGTGCTCCCTTGGGAAAACATGAGAGGTAGAGCTGGTTTGGAAAATGAGCTCTTTTTGCTGCAAGACTCAAATGAAATTTTGTCTACATTTTTTTCCAAAGGCAAGGTCAAGTTTTCAGCAAAAAATCAAAAACTTAAATACTGAAGCTGAAAACCTCCATTTAGAAGGAGATGTTGCTGTGGTGACTTATGGGAGATGACTCATGCCCCCATTCTCCTCTGTGGACCAGGCTCTCTGATCAGACCACATCTCCCATAATCAGGGCTGACAGGGGGGTGGGAAGCCAATACAAATTACCGGGGCCCGGTGGTCCGGAATGGGGGCCGGGGCCCGGCTTCCCTCCTCACCCCCCCCCTCGTCGGCCCTGTTTAGCTGGTCCGCCCTTGCTGGGGGGCCCAAACCCGCTCTCAGCGGCCCTGCCCATAATTCACTACATTCTTACTTCATAATGGGGGGGGGGTTGCATCATGGGAGATGTGGGCTGGTAGGGGAGATCAGCCCAGAAAGGAGAATGGGGTACATGAGGAAAACAAACTATAATTCCCATGAGGCACCACCACATCACTTCCAAATAAAAATATGCAGAGTTGCAGGATTTCTTTAACAAGCAATGAAATCAAAGGGCGATTTTATTAGCCTCTTCCTTGAGGTGCAGGAAATCCTAAAGCTCTCCCTTTCTTAACTAAGATCTCATGCTCAGAAACATACTTCTGACTGGAGCTGGGCAAATAACTGACTTATTTTTTCTCGGTTTGCTAACAATTCCAAAAAAACAAATGTTTTGGATCAAAACACCCATTTAGGTAGGCCCAAAACGAATTTTTATGTTTCCATTTCCAGCTTTTGAATGTTTCCATTTTTTAATGCAACTGAAGGAAATTTCCAGGCAAAGTCACTTCAGATTAAGAACCATGGAAACTTTTTTTTGTGGGGATCACTAACAATTTAGCAAAAACGGACATGCATTTGCAAAATGTTTGTGCTGCTGAAGCTGCAGGGTTGGGGTTTTTTGGCCAAGAAGTGGGGTTTTGGGCCAAAAAAATGTCACTCACCTCTATGGGAGGTCTGATCACCTGGGGCTCACCAAAAGCCAAGGGAATACAACTCATGAGCGCGACGGTATAGAATATATCTAGGGATTAGCAGGAAAAGGGTTAACTTTTTCTCCCTGAGGAGCAAAAAGAGCACAGCTGCATGTCCTCAGCGTAGGACTTGTCTGGGGAGCTATCCATAAGGGCAAGGGCTGTAGTGATTTATGTCTTTCCAGGACACCACAGGAGTCCAAAGCCCACTAACAGCTCCCACTGACTTCACTGGGCTTTGCACCAGGCACTGGAAGAGGCTTTGTTCCAAAGACTGCAGCAGGGTCTTCAGTGGGAGTTGAGGAAAATGCTAGCTGGGGAAATTCTGGGATTTTGGCTGGTGATCTGTCTGGTTCTATTGAGCAACCTGGCCCTGCCGGGTTTTTTAAACATCTTAACCCCTTCCTGTGAGGGGGAAAAACTTTTCCCTGCTTCGATTGGGGTCTAGAAACTCAGTAACGCTGAGCTGGGGCACTGAGAGAATCTGTGCTCTGCTCTCTGCCTCTGGTATTGTCCTCTGTAAATCTGTTAAAACACCCTTGGTTATATTTTTTTAACATAGCTGCAGGACTGATGGGACTGTTTAGGGGTATCAAAGTCTTTCATGAATCAGTTCAGAAAGACCAGGTGGGTGAGGTGATATCTTCTGTTGGACCAGCTTCTATTGGTGAGAGAGAGACTAGCTTTCAAGCTTACACAGAGCTCTGACCCTGCAAACAACGAATCCATCGCTCATTCGGCTAGGTTAACCTTGGCTGCTGTGTGGCTCTAGGCCTGTAGTTAGGGCTAACATCCACCAGGTGGCACAAGACAACCAGTCCTATCCAATCTCACAGGCATCCTGGGGACAGAAGGCAGCTGGGAAAAGGGGGCTGTGTTGGGTTAAATGATTACAAGGTGTACAGGGCCGTTTTACCCCTAAAGTTTACTTGCCAGTTGTCTGGTGGGTGGTACTGTAACCTGACAACAGGAATACTAAAGACTCATGACATTGCAGTTACCAGCTAGCAAGGTTTAAATGAATCCCCCTCTCTTTCAAGCTTCCCCCTGTATTTTTGGTGCGTTGCGTAAGGATTCTGCTATACCCTTGGCATACGGCCCTTGGAAAACTGGGAACTCCAAGTTCCCCCAATGAATCAAGGCATCGCTTTAAAAATGGGTCTGCCCCTTGACACCCCCCCCCACACACCTTTCCCTCTCTCACTCCCCCTCCCCCCCCGCCCCCCGGTTTATCTCTGGCACATTATCATCCTATCTAATCACTTGCTCATCTTTTGAGTCACTCATATTGCAAGCTGCAGCTTTATTTCCTGTGAAGCCCCAGAAGTACCTCCAGAGCACTCGCTTCTCCCTGTTCTCGCTGCTCACCATCCCTGTGTGGCAGGCAACAGTCCTCTGGCCAAGGAGCGTCTGGAGCCATCCCTGTGTGGCAGACAACAGTCCTCTGGCCAAGGAGCGTCTGGAGCCATCCTTCTGGTGTCCTATCAGCGCAGCTCCTGACGCAGAGGGGGTCACTGCTGGACAATACTGGGCACTTCTCCCCTCCTGCCCTTGATTCTGCTCCACGCCAGGTACAGCCAGCTGGCAACTTGGATTTAAATAATTATTATATGACATTTCATAGGTGGGATTTTTCAAATCCCACTTACAACCCAATCAGCGTCAAGTGCCTACTTGCCTAGAGCTCCTTTGAATCTCAGCCTACATCTTCAAATCACTGTCCCGGTGTATTAATCAATACTCGTAACATGCCAGCAAACTAGTGTGAGCCCAATTTTATAGACGGGGGAGAGACACAGTGAGGCCAAATAGAGACGGGGCAGAGCAAGATTAGAACTGAAAATGCCCAGCTCCCAGGTTGTCTTCAGCCCACTAGCCCCTCTGCAGAGCAATAAAAGATTAACTATTAAATGGCCGCATTCCACTGATAACTGTCGCTAGCCTGGCACATGATACAAACAGATTGATAAGCAGATGGTTTATCAGAGCCTCTATTTTACTCGAGCAAGATTTAACAGCTCTGCAATCTACCAGCAGCTTCCTGGCTCAAATATGGCACAGACATGCTTCACGGTATCTCAGTGAACATCCCTTTGTGGTGCAATGTTAGACTCTCTCAGTCCAATGTGGCAAAGTTGGCAAACTCTCGTTGGCTGCCCACGTGAATAGGTTGCCAACATTCCAATGTTTAAAAACTGGACACTACAGGCCCCCCTGTCACTCACGCCTGACACCCTCACCTCCCGTCGCTCACTCCGCCCTTCCCCGGGACTCACATGCGGCCTGCAAAGCTGGGCTGCGAGGAGCTGACGCGGAGACTGCCTGCCTGCCCAATCAGGGCACAGTGGGGGCATCAGTCCCCAGAGCCAGGGCCCCAGGAGGCTGAGAAGGTGGGATACGCTGTCACAGGCAGCGAGCCCAGCCTCCGACCCCGCTACTCAAATGCCACAGGATCCCTCCTGGGCGGTGCTGCTACCTACCTCTCCGCCGGAGCCGGGAGCCCATTCCTCAGGTCAAGCTTCTCTCCATCCACCGAGCTCCTCCAGCAGCTGCTCTTCCCGCCCTCCCAGTGGCAGAAGCCAATTGCGGTTGCTGTGGTAACTGGACATTTGGTGTCCAGTCAGCAGTACTGACCGGACACTGCACAGGTCCCCTTTCGACTGGACTTTCCAGTCAAAAACCAGACACCTGGCAACCCTACATGTGAATAAAGTTATTTGCCTTCATGTTGGAAGAATTAAGGCCCTTCCCTCCTTTGTCTTCAGCCTCTAATTTTGAGGAAAACTGTTTTTTATATCTGCCCCTGTGGGGCAGCTAGAGTGTCTCAGATGGGAAACGGCAGGACCAGCGGTGGATTTGGACACAGACAAAGGCGAGTTGCTGACACCCACCCTGGACGTGGGGGAAAGTGAAGAGGAAGAATGAGGGCATATGCTGGTATCTAAGCGGGGCTCCGAGAAGGAGGGGGATGGAGAAAGAAAGGAATCTGCAACCTGCACAGTGCTGTGACGTGACCAGTCATGAGTAGGGCTCTACCAAATTCACGGTCCATTTTGGTCAATTTCATGGTCCCAGGATTTAAAAAATTATAAATTTTATGATTTCAGCTATTTAAATCTGAAATTTCACGGTGTTGTAATTGTAGAGGTCCGGACCCAAAAAGGAGTTTTGGGGGTGCCACAAGATTATTGTAGGAGGGTTGCGGTATTGCTACCCTTACTTCTGTGCTGCTGCTGGCAGTGCTGCCTTCAGAGCTGGGTGCCCGGCCAACAGCCGCCGCTCTCCAGCCACCCAGCTCTGAAGTCAGCACAGAAGTGAGAGTGGCAATGCCCTAAATTAACCTTGTGACACCCCTCCCCCCGCAAATCCCTTTTGGGTCAGGACCCTCAATTTGAGAAACACTGGTCTCCCCAATGAAATCTGTATAGCAGTGGTCCCCAATGTGGTGCCCGTGGGTGCCATGGCGCCCGCCGGGGCATCTATGTGCACCTTCCTACTGACAAGGGAGTGTTCCACCACCGAGGACGAGCAGCCGCCAAAATGCCGCCGAGAAGCGGCAACATCAAGAAGCGTTGCTTAGCAGCATTTTGGCGGCGACGCCTCTTGATGACGCTGCTTCTCGGCAGCATTTCAGCGGCGACGCTTCTCGGCGTTGCCGCTTTTCGGCAGCATTTCGGTGGCTGCTTGTTCAGCGGCCGCAGTCCTCGGTGGCATTTCAGTGGCTAGTCGTCTGGCGCCCGCCACACGGAAAGGTTGGGAACCACTGCTGTATAGCATAGGGTGAAAGCACACACAGCCCAGATTTCACGGTCTGTGACGCGTTTTTCATGGCCATGAATTTGGCAGGGTCCTAGTCATGAGCCACTCACTTGGCTTTTCCTGGGTAGCTGCGTAGCGTATTCATCAGAACCCCAAGGGGCAGATTCTCTACCCCACTAGAGCTCTGCCCAGATGCACCATCAGGGAGCCAGTTGTGAGCCTATCTGATTCCGGTGCAAGTTTAAAGCTGCAGGAGAGCGATAGGTGTAGCAGAGCTCTGTTCCAGCATGCACACTTCCTGCCCTGGCGTGCCTGCGATGGGCACAGGAGGAGGCAGACATGTCCCCTCCCCTTCCCGCTGGGGGGAAGTTCTGCAGTGCAAAAGGCTGGATTGTCCAGCCTGCTAAGTCTCTACGGAGTGGTAGAAATCCAGCTAGAACTGCAGTCTCCTTAGCGGTCAGCACCCTTCGGTGCATGGCTCTGGAGTCAGATGGAATTAGACACAGGTGCAGGCTAGAACACCAGTGTACCTTGTATATTGCTTCCAGGCTCCCGAGGGCAGTAGGAACACAGCAGGCAGCTTGTGTCCTAAATAACCCAGGCTGGGCAGCAGACCCAGAAAAAGTGACCCATTAGCTGCTGGTTCACTATGCAGCACAACGCTTGCATTTACCGTAAAAGGGGCCAGATCCTCAGCTAGTGTCAGTAGGCATAGCTCACTGATGTCAGCGGAGCATTGCCAGCCTATGCCAAGCGAGGGCCTGGCCCAGGCTGGCCATAAACGGGCATTACGCTATGAACTGGATTGAGCAACGGCCCACATTGGGACTATCTAGAGATGAGATGGGACTAGAGCAGGAAGATACAGTAGCTGGAGCACTCTTACTTCTGCTTATTCCTGGGCAGCCCTTTGGGATGTCACATACTAGAGCGACGGCTGGACCCGGGACCGTTAACCCCTGTCCCTCCTTGACACAATGCCGGATATTCCCTGATTCTGACTTTTTACTCGTTAGCCAGAAATGGACTAACTCGTTGCCCAGCTCGTTCTGCTGGAGCTGGAGTATGAGAGAGAGTTGCTCAATCAGTGTTAAGCAAGAAGCGCCAGGTAAGTGAATTGAGAGAAGGAGAGCATCTACCGAGGCTATTTCCTTTGCCTTCTCCATGCACTGTGTGCCCCAACACCCCCAGCCCCTCTCAGTCTGTGCTCTAGACACGTGCTCCCTTCCCCGTTCCAGTAGGTCCGGGGGAAAGCTGCTCCTGTCGGCCAAACATCCAAAAGGAAATAATGCCTCTTGTTCGGTGCAGTTTCAAAGAGAAGCAAGCCAAATGGAAACTCATTAGAGACCAGATCAATAGGCAGCTCCCCACACGTGTAGGGACACAAGTTAGACTCTCCTTACATGACCTTGCTGGGAGCAGTTTCACGGCTGTGCTGTGTCATGTCGTGGGCATTATTCCATTGCCAATTGCATGTAGCTACACTTGCTCAACCTCTCTGCACCTTGCATCTTTATTTCTCCATATCCTAGGTCATAAGAACATAAGAACATAAGAATGTCCATACTGGGTCAGACCAAAGGTCCATCTAGCCCAGTATCCTGTCTACCGACAGTGGCCAATGCCAGGTGCCCCAGAGGGAGTGAACCTAACAGGTAATGATCAAGTGATCTCTCTCCTGCCATCCATCTCCACCCTCTGACAAACAGAGGCTAGGAACACCATTCCTTACCCATCCTGGCTAATAGCCATTAATGGACTTAACCTCCATGAATTTATCCAGTTCTCTTTTAAACCCTGTTATAGTCCTAGCCTTCACAACCTCCTCAAGCAAGGAGTTCCACAGGTTGATTGTGCGCTGTGTGAAGAAGAACATCCTTTTATTTGTTTTAAACCTGCTGCCCATTAATTTCATTTGGTGGCCCCTCGTTCTTATAGTATGGGAACAAGTAAATAACTTTTCCTTATTCACTTTCTCCACATCACTCATGATTTTATATACCTCTATCGTATCCCCCCTTAGTCTCCTCTTTTCCAAGCTGAAAAATCCTAGCCTCTTTAATCTCTCCTCATATGGGACCCGTTCCAAACCCCTAATCATTTTAGTTGTCCTTCTCTGACCCTTTTCTAAGCCAGTATATCTTTTTTGAGATGAGGTCCTATTCACAAGCACCAAGGCAACCCGGCAGCTGCATTGCTATACCAGTAAATCCACAGAAGCCAATGGCATGTCTCTGAGCCTACCCTGACTAAAGGTATATCTACACTTGAAATGCTACAGAGGCAAACTGGAGCTGCACTGCTGTAGTGTAGACCCTACCTATGCTGGCAGGAAGTGGTCTCCCATCAGCGTAGGTAATCCACCTCCTCGAAAGGCAGTAGCTAGGGCGATGGAAGAATTCTTCCGTCCATCTAGCACAGGGGAGAGGTTGGCATAGCAACGTCTCTCAAGGGTGTGGGGTTTGTGGAGATGTAGCTATGCTGGTGAAAGTTCCCAATGCAGACCAGCCCTAAGAGAGACCAAATTCATTGTGCTGACTTGAAGGTATATATTGTCCCCAAATGTGAAATAATTGTGGGTGAGGACAAAGTCACAAAGTTCAGCCACCAGGTTAGCTGTGACATTATCGGGGATACCACATTTACTCCAATCCCTCAGACAGAGACAAGCACCTACAAGATCTCTATCAAGCATTCTTCAAACTACAATACCCACCTGCTGAAGTGAAAAAACAGATTGACAGAGCCAGACGAGTACCCAGAAGTCACCTCCTACAAGACAGGCCCAACAAAGAAAATAACGGAACACCACTAGCTGTCACCTTCAGCCCCCAACTAAAACCTCTCCAGCGCATCATCAAAGATCTACAACCTATCCTGAAAGATGATCCCTCACTCTCACAGATCTTGGGAGACAGACCTGTCCTCGCTTACAGACAACCCCCAACCTAAAGCAAATACTCACCAGCAACCACACATCACTCAACAAAACCACTAACCCAGGAACCTATCCTTGTAACAAACCCCGATGCCAACTCTGTCCACATGTCTATTCAAGTGACATCATCATAGGACCTAATCACATCAGCCACACCATCAGGGGCTCATTCACCTGCACATCTACCAATGTGATATATGCCATCATCTGCCAGCAATGCCCCTCTGCCATGTACATTGGCCAAACCGGACAGTCTCTACGCAAAAGAATTAATGGACACAAATCTGACATCAGGAATCATAATACTCAAAAACCAGTGGGAGAACACTTTAACCTGTCTGGTCATTCAATGACAGACCTGTGGGTGGCTATCTTACAACAGAAAAACTTCAAAAACAGACTCCAACGAGAGACTGCTGAGCTGGAATTGATATGCAAACTAGATACAATCAATTTAGGATTAAATAAGGACTGGGAATGGCTGAGCCATTACAAACATTGAATCTATCTCCCCTTGTAAGTATTCTCACACTTCTTATCAAACTGTCTGTACTGGGCTAGCTTGATTATCACTTCAAAAGTTCTTTTTTTTTTTTTCCACTTACTTAATTGGCCTCTCAGAGTTGATAAGACAACTCCCAGCTGTTCATGCTCTCTGTATGTGTATATATATCTCCTCAATATATGTTCCATTCTATGCATCCGAAGAAGTGGGCTGTAGCCCACGAAAGCTTATGCTCTAATAAATTTGTTAGTCTCTAAGGCCTTGGCTACACTTACCAGCTAGTTCGACGGCTGGAAATCGAAGTTCTGGGTTCGACTTATCGCGTCTAGTCTGGACGCGATAAGTCGAACCCGGAAGTGCTTGCCGTCGACTGCGGTACTCCAGCTCGGCGAGAGGAGTACCGCGGAGTCGACGGGGGAGCCTGCCTGCCGCGTGTGGACCAAGGTAAGTTCGAACTAAGGTACTTCGACTTCAGCTACGTTATTCACGTAGCTGAAGTTGCGTACCTTAGTTCGAATTGGGGGGGGTAGTGTAGACCAAGCCTAAGGTGCCACAAGTACTCCTGTTCTTTTTGAGAATAAAGATTGCTTGTGCAACTTTACTTCAGAGCTTCTGCACTACGATAGTCTTTAATTACAGGTTTTAGAGTGGTAGCCGTGTTAGTCTGTATCATCAAAAAGAATAAGGAGTACTTATGGCACCTTAGAGACTAACAAATTTATTTGGGCATAAGCTTTCCCGGGCTAAAACCCACTTCATCAGATGCATGGAGTGGAAAATACAGTAGGAAGATATATATACACAGAGAACATGACAAAATAGGGGTTGCCATACCAACTCTAATGAGACAAATCAGTTAAGGTGGGCTATTATCAGCAGGAGGAAAAAAACTTTTGTAGTGATAATCAGGATGGCCCATTGCAAAGAGTTGACAAGAAGTAGTGAGTAACAGTAGGGGGAAAATGAGCATGGGGACATAGTTTTTAGTTTGTGTAATGACCCATCCACTCCCAATCTTTAGTCAAGCCTAATTTATGTGTGTGCAGTTTGCAAATTAATTCCAGTTCTGCAGTTTCTAAACATTACACAAACTAAAAACTATTTCCCCATGAAAGTCACGACCATTTTTACCACTGATTTCAGTGGGAGCAGGAGCTGGCTCTAGACTCGTTATATAACAGTGCACAGTTCTTTGTTCATCTGTTCATTACACCCTTTGTTCCTTGATGCTGATTAGTTTTTCTCTTTAATTGTGCTAGAGGGTGGGGGAGGGATGCTGCTATGGAAGTAACAACCAAGACTTTTTCACTGGTTACGTCTGCGGTTGTTCTCCAGTGAACATTGCGCAGGGTTATAACAAGTGGGGACTGGTCTCAGGGTCCTGTCTATAACACTCTGGATCACGGTTCCCCTGCCTACCCATCTTCAGGCATCCCTCAGACTATAACTGGCATTGTTTTTAACTGCAAAACCGTGGAAAGAAAAGCTGGTCAGGTGATGTCTCCCAGCTTCGTAATGAATAGGCCTAGGGCTCTTTTCCAATTTGAACATAACAGTTGTTACTGTTTCTGCTTACATAATAATCTAGAACCAAGAGGAGTGTGATCAGATGAGTCATGATTTGAATCAGAAATGTGAAATAACCATGGCCCTGAGAAGGGCAGGAAAACTTGCTCTTTCTAATTCAGTGAAACTAATGTGACCTAAAATATCCAGCTGGTTATTGTATCTTAGCATGGAATCGGCTGTGTAGGCTTTTGATCTAATACCCTGCATCTTGAGATCTGCAAAATTCACAAATTCTCATCCCCACTGGAGACTAAGGCTATGTCTACACTGCAGGCAGGCTGTGATTGCAGTACATGTGGACACAGATCCAGGATAGCTAGCTAGGAGGAGCACTGAAACCATGGCTTCACTGTGGACCAGTCTGAGGGGGTATCTACCACCCATCTTCACTGCTGTTGATGCTCACACTAGCAAGCTCAGTAGCAGGGCAGCTACTTGAACCATTGTCTAGCCCAGGCTCTGAGGAACTAGTTCCACCGTGCCATCCAGTAACCTGCTAACAGCTGCCACAATAGAAGCTGAACTCTGAGAGAGGGCTCCAGTCCTGGGATCCGATTGGTGCAATGCTGGGGGTCCTGATTGGTTCCCAGCTTTTGTTTAAATCAAGCCCAGGAACAGGAAGTTGTCCTTTCAATTCGGTTTCCCCTGGTTTGGGTTGTCTCTTTTGCATTATACCCGCTCCTACTCCCTCCTGACTCCAGGGTTTGCCCTCTGGCCTGTCTCAGACTCTGACCTCCTGGTATGTGATCTGGCCTGACTCCGGCTCTGGCCACCAGGGTGAGACCACCCACGTATTGGGTGACACTTGGATGTGTCTATTGGTGCTGCAATCACACCTCGGACTGCAGTGCAGAAAGAGACCGTCACCCAAGACTTCATTTCGTGCACATAAAGTGGATAGTCTCGGTTGGGCTACACGCAGGGGAGAGGGTTTGTTGGATTGGGGCCAGAGCCTACAATTCTCCTGTCCTTCTGTGCAGTGTAACCACTTTGGATTGTAAAGGGCTAGATCCTTGGTTCTGGTCTCAGGAAGGAGGGTGTGAAGGCAACGCTGCCCAAAGGAGTGCTAGCAGCCCTGGGTCTACACCTCGTTTCCTAGCCATGCCCCCTGCCCTGTGCATGCCGCTGGGGCTCCTCCAAGGGTTCTCTAAGATGGCTTGAAGGCTGCTTTGTGCTGCTGGAGCAGAAGAGCTATGGGGAGGCTAGGATCTGGCCCTGAGTCATGGCAGCAGTGGTCTAAATCAGGTCTGTAATAGAAAGATAAAGGGAAAAATCTGCCCCTAAATCTATAGCATTGCTTTGGTGTAAGTGAGAGAGCATTTGGCATATACTTCTAGTAAAATTTCTTGGCCAGTTCCCCTATGAAGACCTAAAATAGTCCCAAGTGCTGCTTTTTTAAGATGCAATTAACTTTTAATTGCAATTCTAATATCAGTTAAGGAGAAATCCAGCCTGTGGGACACAAGCCAGATCTAACCTCACTCATGCTAGTAACCTGGGCAAAATCTTCAATTTGCACCTCTCTAGGTCCTTGCATCTAGGCTATGTCCAAATCTTGCTGGGTCTGTCTGAGTGAGATCTGTAAGCTACGGCCTTTCCGACCCACCCACACAGCCAATGCTCTCTCGCCCGAGCTCTCACCTCCTGGCTCAGTTACTGAAAGACCACTTTGCTCTGGGCTTGACAAGTGCCCAGTCTTGCCCTGCTCCTGTCCATTCAGACTGCTGCTGCGAAGTTCATTCTCCTAGACCTTCGCTTGGACCATGTCACCGTCTTTGTATCCCTCCACTGGCTCCTCCTTCTGTATCACATCAAACATATGCTGCCTTTCATCACTTTCAAGGCCCTTCGCCCCACCCTACCCCTTCTCTGTCATTCAGTAGCAAGGGGCTGACTCCTCCTCCGATGGGTCCATGGTGCCAGCCTCCATCCCCCACTTGTTAAATCTTCAAACAGGTACCTTCATCCTCTCACCCATGCTGCCTCATATGTGGGGTTGAGACCCCCATAAACAGCTGCAATAAAGCTCCTTCCCTCAAAACTCTCCTTTCCTGTAGTGCCTATAAATCCTTTGACAGGGGTTAGGCGGCTGGTGCGGTGTGACCCCTGCCAACCAGCGATACTGTCTCATTGTTCTCCTCTGCCTGTCTCCATCTGTTATCTCTTCTGCTTTGGGGCAGGGACCGTCCTCTTGTTCTGGGTTTGTACAGCACCTAGCACAATACAGGCCTGGTCCATGACTCGGGCTCCTAGGTGCTACTACATATTCTGCTGCTTATAGAATGGCTTAATTCTCCTGCCGGGGAGAGGATGAGAGAACAAACATGTGGCAGATGTTAGAGATATTGCTTAAGCACGACTGGAAGATGCTCGGATACTACAGAGAGGAGCCTAGCATAAGAACCTATACTGAACAAATAGCATCAACCCACTCTTTTAAGGCAGATCTCTGATACAGTCAGGGGCAGTCTCCTCTATGGCGTCTGGGGGGACAGGGAAACTAAGACATTTCTCAGGTTGCATGTTCCTAAGGTACTTACATGGCCCTATCACCACAGTATCAGAGCACCGCATAACCTTTAATGCAGTTATCCTCAGAACACTCCCACTAAACTCCTGTGCTCTAGGTGGGGGGAACAGGATGCCTGAGCCATAAAAGGGGATTACACGCAGGTCTACTGAGTACCTGCCAAGCACCCTAACCACTGAGCCATCCTTCCTCTACCTCTCCGAGTAGCTGCACGCCTATTGCTCTTCGGGATGGAGAGGGGCCAACTCAGTGTTCCACAGAATGAAATGGAAAAGGGCCCTTCCTTGCCTCTTGCTCACCCTGCGGGTGTCCAGCAGCTCTCCCTCGTCCAACCCCTGCCCCAGCGTCCAAGGCAGCGAGATCACTCAGGTGGCACCTAAAGGCACTGCCTGCCGCCAGACCCCGAAAGTGTAGCTCTCCTAAGCTAGCCACCGTCACCAGCGCAGACAGCCCCTGGGCCCTGATCTAGTTTAATCACACAAGAAACCGCGGTGGCAGCCTCCTAAATAAGAGCCTTGAGAACTGAGCACAAGCCTTTAACCAGCGGCCAATGGTGGCCTCAGAAAGTGAATCGTTAACCAGAGCAGGAGCTGAAGGGGACCCGCACGGCGCTCTCTATGAAACACATGGAGGGCCTGATTCAGCTCCCCCACTAAGTGGTCCCTTCCCTCGCCCTGGTTTCTGTAGCGTTGCCAGTGGAGTAAGGAACCATTCACTGTAAGCGAGGCAGAGCTGAGCCGAAGGGCTGGATCCCTACCCCATGGCTGTCTGGCTGCTCTCCTCTTTGAGCCAGAGAGCGGGAGGACCCCTGGCTTCAGCCGCCTTTCTTGCTGGCCTGGTGTATAAGGGGGATAGAGCTGCTTTCCCGCGCCCTCCGAGCAAGGAGGTGAGCACTGTGACCACTGAGGTCTGCTCACTCAGTCATGATCTAGCCAGGGTGACCAGATAACAACTGTGAAAAAAACAGGACAGGGGGTAGGGGGTAATAGGTGCCTGTGACGGGTTGGATCACAGAAACCCCCTTGGGAGCTGCCACCCGATGTGCCAAGACTACTTCTGCTCCTGTTTTCCCTGCCAGCTCAGGACTCCAGCACCCTGTCTTGCTGAGCCAGACACTCCCGTCTGGCTCCAGACACAGACCCAGGGTCTGAATCACTTGTCCCAAAGCTGCAAGTTTACCTGAAAACAGCTCGCAGTAGCGTGCTTGTCTTTAGCACTCAGATGCCCAACTCCCAATGGGGTCTAAACCCAGATAAATCCGTTTTACCCTGCATAAAGCTTATGCAGGGCAAACTCATAAATTGTTCGCCCTCTATAACACTGATAGAGAGATATGCACAGTTGTTTGCTCCCCCAGGTATTAATACATACTCTGAGTAAATTACTAAATAAAAAGTGATTTTATTAAATACAGACAGTAGGATTTAAGTGGTTCAAAGTAGTAACAGACAGAATAAAGTAAGTCACCAAGCAAAATAAAATAAAATGCGCAGATCTATGCCTAATCAAACTGAATACAGATAATTTCCTCACCAGTTCCAGAGTGCTCCCTTTTACAGGCTAAGCTCCTTTTAGCCTGGGTCCAGCAATCACTCACACCCCCTGTAGTTACTGTCCTTTGTTTCAGTCTCCTTCAAGTATCCTGGGGGGGGTGGAGAGGCTCCTTCTTTAGCCAGCTGAAGACAAAATGGAGGGGTCTCCCACAGGTTTAAGTAGACTCTCTCTTGTGGGTGGAGACCTCCCTCCTATGCAAAGCCCAGCTCCAAGATGGAGTTTTGGAGTCACCTGGGCAAGTCACATGCCCCTGCGTGACTCAGTCTTTGCAGGCCAACGCCATTGTCCACATGGCATCTTGCATGTCTCCAGGAAGACTTCTCATGTGGATTGGAGCATTCCAGGATGCATTGTTCCCTAAGTGTCTCCTGATCAGGTACTTAACCTGGCAAATTCCTTCCTAAAGAAGCTGACCAAATGCCTCACAAAGCTTACTTAGAAATCAGGCAAGCATACAGCCCATATTCTTAACCTCGAGTAGAAAATGATATATATGTACAAATAGGATGAATAGATATAGTAGACCATAACCCTTACGGAGATATGTTACATGGCACAGGCAGCACAAAACATATTCCAGTTATGTCATACGTACATTTATAAGCACCCCCTCCCCATAAAGCCTTATGGGGTACACTGTCACAGTGCCTATATAAGAAAAAGTCCCCCAAAACAGGACTGTGCCTATAAAAACGGGACATCTGGTCACCCTAAATCTAGCCCTCTCTGAACAGCTGTGTGTATCCCCTGTGAGAAGCTGATGGGAGGCCTGCATGGTAAATGACAGGCTAGGTGCCTTTGTTTGTACTGTGTGTAGCTTTCCAGGATTATAGTGGGGTGTTACCAGGTACTTCTCAGCTTCAATACTGGCAGCCAAATCTGGCTGCGTGCCGGCCCGGCCACCTCCCGTTGGAGCCCCCTGAGTGTGAGCTGGTGACATGCCCCAACTGAGACGGGCCTGGGCTCAGATCTGGACTTTGTCAGAGTTTGGAGGTGTTTTCATACAGGCCAATTCCCAGTCCCTCAAGTGGCTACCTGGAGTGCAGGGGTACTAGGAAAGGAGCAAAAAGAACAGCAAAAAGGCACCTTAGAGACTAACAAATTTATTTGGGCATAAGCTTTCGTGGGCTAAAACCCACTTCATCGGATGTGGAAAGGAAAGGAGCATTAACATGCACAATGCTTGTAACGCACCCTCCATCTTTCAGACACTAATGGGCAGGTGATGCAAACTTCACCTAGCTAATAGCGCTTAGTTTGAAGCTCCCCTGCAGATCTTCCATGTACACAATTCCACTGAATTCATTACACCCCTGGGGCATTTTGTTTGCGGAGGGCCATTAAACAGAACCTTTCCAAGCAAGAAAATGCAAGGCAAGGCAATTCACTCTGAGTTCTGTTCAGTCCAGTCCAGGCACTGTTCCTTCGGGCAGGGAGGAGATCAGGTTAAGCTGATAGTGTAATACACCCAAATCCAAAAGATATATACATCCAATGATCCAAGCCTAGTGAAGTCAATAGAAAGATTGCTGTTAATGCAATAGGCGCTGGATGAGACCCAAGTCTTCCCCATCCTTGGAAAGGAACAGTCGTGTAAACGGGGCAAGATGTCTGTCTCCCCTCACCATGCTGCTGGAAAGCAAAGATTAGTTCATCCTTTTCAGCACACAGATTTTTGTTTACTATCAAGGCGAGGGCTTAACCTGATGAGTAAGTCACTGGGATGGAGCTCCCTGCTCTGCCACTGACTTCCCGTGTGACCTTGGGCAAGTCACTTGAGTTCTCTGTGCCTCTATTCCTGCGCTGTAAACTGGAAATCCTTGTCTACCTAGCCCCCAATCCTGCAGTCAGTTCTGAGTAGGCATACCTCTACAGCCAGACCACCCCTTTGGGGAAACTAAGGCAGGGAGACTTGCCTGTGGCCACACACAAGTCACCAGACTGGAATTTGGGATTGCCTGACTCCGAATTGTGCTTGCTCCACCGGACTACGTTGCCTCTCAGAGTTCTTGGGAGTGGAATTTGCTCCAAGCCACAGTTCCCTTTTCTTGATCACGTGTATCGTCATCTACAGGCGTCGTTTATATTTTCCTAAATCTAATGGCGTTATGCCCTATGCTAGAAGGAAAGAATCTATGCTCAGGAGAACAAAAGGCTTGCTGTACTGGCTGGTGGCAGCAGGCAATGTGCAAACTTCCTCACCCATCTTGCTCCATAGAACCAGTATGATTTGTGATGGTCACTGCCAGTTGTGTGCTGAAGCGGTCTTGCAGAGAGGTGTCCTGGGCACCCCTCGCTGAGACCACCAAACTCAACTCCCCGATCCGATCACCACCGGATTTCAACCCAGTCTCAAGAAACAAAAACAGGAGTGTGTTAACCTGCATCACCATGGCCCCAGTTTTGATGATGATTTATGATGAACTCATGCCGCAAAAATAAAATCAGTAAGCCAGTGGAAATATATAGGATCACCCCCCAGATCGCCACAATCTAATCCCATATTGATTTCAGCATCTGAAAGTCTCCATTAATTATCGTGCACCAGGAGGCAAAATATCGCATGCTGCAGACTCAACTCTATTCAATGTTTCCCAAGCTTGGGACAAATCTAGTTTTAAAAAATGGAGACAGAACTAACCCATGCTTATTTCTCTCGCAATAAGCCCCAGCATGATGCAGATACCACTACACACAGTCACTTTAACTTGATTTTTTTTTTTCCTCCAAAGCCTAAAGAACTTGGATTTTCTGTGTGTGAGTGATGCTGGGGTTTTGTTTTGGTTTTTGTTGTTGTTTGGCTGGTTGGTTTTTTTGTTTTGTTTGTTCCTTTATATTTTTCTTCTCTTATGCAATCACCTGCTTTCAAGTCACAAGATTTCCAAGACTGAAAACCCTGGGTCTTTTCTCAGCTCGTTCAAAATTGGCAAATATTTCCCTTTCCCTTGGGGTTTTTGAATTTTATTTTTTGGAAAGGCATTCCAAGTTTGCCAACAGGATAGTGTCTGTTATTTGCAGTGCCTGGGCCAAATTCCTCTCTGGTGTAACTCCACCGGCTTCAATCGAGTTACACCAGGATTGCATTTGGCCCCCTATTTCCTGTCTATTCCCCTTACACTTTACTGCAATCTCCGAAGAGTGGCTCCACCTGGGAAACTGACTTGGGGGGGGAGGGGAGTCCTGTGGGCAGGGTCCCCCCAGCTCAGCGCGTCTCTGCAGCGGCGGCTGCAGCGGGTTTGCTCGGAGGAAGTTGACTCTGAAGCACTAATCGGCCCATGTGATCGCCGTGCACCGAGTAGGTGGTTGGTTCTGCCCAGCCCCAGGGCAGAGGATGGGAATCCAGCATGTGACAGAAACATATTTTTACTCCACCCCCTAGGACTGGATTGCCACCGAGCCAGACAGGGAGATCAGAGCATCGGCTGCAGCTCTTCACAAGGTAAAGTGCAACTTCCCCTTCTCATGATCGGTTCTGAGGGGTTTCAACAGGGGATCTGGTCGGAAAGGGACTGAGGGTGCCTATTGCTAATCAATACGGTTCTTAAGCTGAGAGTTTCCCTGCCCTGTAGCAATCACCAGCACTGCCCTGCTGCTGCAATTGATAGGGCAAGTGAAGGATGTTGACAGCAGCAAAGGTAAGAATGGTGACTGGAGAGAGGAGGGAGAGAAATACCTGTTTTATTTTGGGAGGGGTGGTGCTCAACGCAGGTAAACTTTCCAGAAAGAAAGAGAGCTACATGCTGGATTAACCTGTAAAGCAGAGAGGCTAAACTTTGTCCAGAAGTACAGTCCAGTTATCGCAGCCCTGCCTGGAACGTACCCCAAAGTCCTATGCTAGTTTAATCAGCAGGAAAGACCAGTGGAAACCGGTGTATGCTCCCCTGACATTGAACGCCCTTCGAGCAGGCCTCGGAAATTATGTCGCTCTTCAATATTACGGCAGATACCCAGCCTGAGGCTGCAAAATGCCAATTTAAAGTGTGTTCGTTAAATTTCACATGCACTCCATGTCATCCACGTGTAGGGTGACCAGATGTCCCGATTTTATAGGGACTGTCCTGATATTTGGGGTTTTTTCTTATATAGGCTCCTATTACCCCCCACCCCGTCCCGATTTTTTACACTTGCTGTCTGGTCACCCTGTCCGCGTGGCTGGAGGCGCCCTTCTTTAGCTGAACTTTCAGAAGAGCCTGCTGTGGGAAGCAGGGCAGTTTCCTCTGACTGAATCTCCATGCTCCCATGGGTTTAAGACATAGCCTTGCTTACCTATCAATGGAGGAATTGTCCACGTACTGGATGGCCTATTGATTTCAGCTGAAGCTGTGTGGGTAAATCTAGTGCAATCTCTGCAAATGTAAGGATCATTACTTTGTGCGTGTGTGGTAATTTCATTTGCAATGCAGTATTAATTATTAATAGATCTTCATGGAAGCTTATAAACCATTCCTAGAATCTAGAATAGATCTAGAATCCATTCAAGATATAATCCTGCCTACTTTTGCCTCCACACTCCTGTTGACTTTAATAGAGCCACAAGGTGTGCATGATGTAGGGGATCATGCCCCAACAGGTTAATTTTTAGCATCATGTAAGCAGAATAAATGGGGCAACTCCCATTATTGTTAACAGAGTGGCTATCTAATCGGCCCCATGTAGGGCTGACCCCTATAAAACCACTGGGGCAGTGGGAAGTAACTTTCTTTGAAGTCTCTCAATCTCTTAGGTTTTATCGTTTCAAACGAAACCTACTCCTGGCCCTTGTCTAGAGGAGAGCTTAGTTTCATTTTTGGAGATCAACAATTGTTGAATTTACAGGATGCCACTTAATGGATCCTAGCAGATGCGGGGTGCCCGCAAATCCTGCTGTCTTCATTGGCAACCGAGGGCACATAGAAGGCACCTCGCACCATGCCAGACTGGGCCCTTCCTTTACCTTCTATCTGTCTTTTGCTACTGAGTCTTTAAATGGAGAACCATTCCCAACCATCCAGCTAGGGAACAACGCTGTTGCTTCCAAGCACGGATATTTTTATTGATCCTGTGGCTCTTAAGTACAGCACGCCGCAGACTGCTAATGATTTGCAAATATTAACACATTCCTAAAGGGGAGGGCGTGGATGTGGGGGAGGAGGGTGTGTGAGAGAGTAGATATTATTTAAAATAGTTCTGAGTACATATTGATGACGTCTACTTGACACCCTGCCAGTGTCCTGTGATTTCCAGAGAACAATTCTTCTACCTCAAAAGTCTTTAAAAGAACAATGAAGGTCTGAAGCCATTTCGCCTGTGCCGTGTCTTCCTCCTTCATTTTTTGTCACCCCATCAGTTATTCCCTCCCCCCCTCGTTTATAATTTTATAAAAACATGCATGGTTAAGAAGAACTATTACCTAGAAATTATGTTCTGTGAACCTTGATCATTATATACTTTTTAAAACAACTCTTTACATGATTCTCCCAAAATTATAAAAGGCCCCACTCCTCGGCAAGGCTTATGAAAGCAAAACAATTGTGGGGTTTTCAGGCCTTCCTATTTTAAAGCTTTGCTGAGCCAAAAAGATACAATTACTGTTCAGATTTCAAACCACCAGATTCTGGAATAAAATGTCCAAACATGGAGTTATTCCAGAATAGCTATTTCACTTTAAATGTTGTCAAGGCTGCTTCCCCACTCTGAACTTTAGGGTACAAATGCGGGGGCCTGCATGAAAACTTCTAAGCTTAACTACCAGCTTAGATCTGGTCCGCTGCCACCATTCCCAAGTGGATTCCCTTCCCTGGGAAGCCTTGAGAAACTCTTCACTAATTCCCTGGTGAATACAGATCCAAACCCCTTGGATCTTAAAACAAGGAGAAATTAACCATTCCCCTCCTTCCTCCCACCAACTCCTGGTGGATCAAGATCCAAACCCCTTGGATCTTAAAACAAGGAGAAATTAACCATCCCTCCTTCTTCCTCCCACCAACTCCTGGTGAATACAGATCCAACCTCCTTGGATCTAAAAACAAGGAAAAATCAATCAGGTTCTTAAAAAGAAGGCTTTTAATTAAAGAAAAAGGTAAAAATCATCTCTGTAAAATCAGTATGGAAAATAACTTTACAGGGTAATCAAACTTAAAGAGCTCAGAGGACCTCCCTCTAGCCTCAGGTTCAAAGTATATACCTGACCTTATTCTGAAATAACTTTCCTGTATGAACAAGCCCATGTGTTTGAGTTTTAAACCCAGTATAGTTGATTTTATCATGTAAATGCTAACAGACACTACAGTATATGTTCAGCAATTACCATATAACAAAACTATGATATTCTAGAGTTTTAATGATTCAAAACGCTGCAGTTTTACAGTAATGCTGCTTACTTTTCTTGTTTTTTTAATTTAATCATTAGGTCCAATAAACATTAGTTTCTTCTCTTAGGGGAAGACATGTTGGAAAAGATTTTGTTTCACTCAAACCAACTTTAAGGCAATGATATTAGGCTTTCCTTGATTGCACCTGCTTCTTCCAGAAACTGTTGGGTACTCTCCCAAAGAGGTTTCATTTCCAGAATTGCTGACCTCCCACATTGAAGCTAATGGGAGCTCAGCACGTCTGAGAATCGGGCACGTATTATCTTATCCTTGTGCGAGTCTAATCTTAATGTACGTATTCCAGAAGACTTAAGTACATAACTGAATTAGTTACTGTACGTTAGATCAAAGACTAGCATGTGAATGGCACACAGACAGCTGAGGAGTTGAAGTATTTATCTTATCACCTGTGTATTGATTTCCTTTCCATAATCGGAGGTTAGAAATGAAGCATTCTTTAGACGCTATATCGCTGCATCTTCCAAAGCCCAAATGCAGGATGTAATGATGTGTGTCAAAGACAAAAATGAAGAATATAAAAAAATTGCCATGTGGGACGTTTAACAAGTCTGGGGGATTCCTCCCTTTAGTGTAGCCAACTCTTTCTGCAGGCTCAGCTTCATAGGTCTTTATTTCTGATACAAATCATTTTCAGTAATTTAAGCAAGAGGACACCAAAACTGTGTGAAACAGAAGTAAGTTGGGGCCTAACATGAGTGACGCCTCCTGAAAGCAAATACATTTGAGAGGTGCACTAACCATGAGAATTTCTAGCCAAAATATCTCATGCGTCTAGGGTACGTCTACACTACCCGACGGATCGGCGGGTAGCAATCGATCTATCGGGGATCTATTTATCGCATGTAGTGTAGACATGATAAATAGATCCCCGATTGCTCTCCCGTCGACTGCTGAACTCCAGCTCGGCAAGAGGCGGAAGCAAAGTCGACGGGGGAGCCGCGGCGTGCTGAGAGGACACGAAGTAAGTAATTTAAATTCGATCTAAGATACGTCAACTTCAGCTACGCTATTCTCGTAGCTGAAGTTGCATATCTTAGATCGATTCTCCCCTCTCCCTCCCTCCCCCCCCCAGTGTAGACCAGGCCTAAGATCCAATGCTCATTTCTTTAAAGGGACACTGTCAGGCTAAAAAAAAAATTAATTGCACCTGTGCTGCTAATAATACTTTAGGATGTAAATTCAGGAAAGAATTTAAGCACATGCTTAACTTTAAGCACATGCTTATGTGCTGTCCTGGATAGAAATGCTTTCTTGAATCAGGACGTCGATTATTAAAGGGAGTGATTTTTTTTTTAAATCAAATTCACTGTCCACTACTTTAAAATATTGGAATTTACTTGTTTCGTTTCTCTCAACTGAGACAATAGGGGGAAAGCTGCTAGGCAATTTCACACATCCCAGCCCCGGTTGTCGGTTTCCTAGCAGTTTCCTTTTGTTGCGGGGCTTGGGTTGCCAGTGCTGTGGGGAACCGATTGAATGCAAACACAAACTGTTTTCATGGAAATGATTTTAAAACCGATAAATTAAAAATCAGTATGAATGGGAAAGTTCTCTTTTTAAAAAGAAGCTTAATTCATTTGTACCCCTTTGATCAGGGCTATGGTTTTCTATAGTTGAAGATTTTCTTTTCTAGCTGTAAATAGCTTTTCAGTAAATACAGTCACTATTGGCCTCAGCTTGGGCAAACCTCTGTCTATTCAAGATAGTTGTATGGCTCCCCGTTATTGTAGCATCTGAGTGCCTGGCTGTCTTTAATATATTCACCCTCACAACACCTCTGTGAGGTAGGAAAGTGTTGTTCCTATTTTACGGATGGGGAATTAGAGCACAGAAGGTATGTTTACACAGCCCGCAGCAGTGGGACTCCCAGCTGGGTCAGCAGACTCAGGCTCACAGGGCTGGCGCTACTGCACTAAAACTAGCTGTGTAGACAGCACTTTGAGGTTGTGCTTTGGGTTCTGAAGGCCACTTCCCTCCCCAGGCTTCAGAGACCCCTGAGCTCCAGTCCGAGCTGCAACATCTACTTTTAGTGCCTCGGCGTGAGCATGAGTGTGTTGACCCGGGCTCAAAGGCCTCTGAGAAGGGGGGGGTTGACACAGCACGTGCACCCCCATACTGTCTGGGCTTGAAAGTAAATTCACATGTTCCAGCAGGTTAGCCTAATGTTATTTCACATGCCGCCTTTGGGGCAGATCCAAGGCTGGTGTAAATTCTAGCTCTGTTAACCATTTGCACCAACTAAGGATTTGCCCTACAATCTACCATTCAGCCGAGAGGGTGCGTCTTCAATTCAGTGTGTCCCATATGCGCTGATTCCACAGAGCACTTAAGCATGAGCTGAACTTCTAAGAACTTGAGCAATCCTATTGTGAGACCATTCCAGGCTTAACATTAAGCACCGGCTTAGGTTCACTGCTGAATCGAGACCAGAATGCCGGGTAGCAAAGAGGTTGCTCTAGTGAAAATCAAATCCACAAGCCGTCTTGCACCAGTGAGAGCAGAGGCTACTTGAGTCCCCACTGAGAGTTTTCATCTCACCCACCCTGCAGACCCCCCCCAGGACTGGAAGGCAGCACAACCAGCGGACCAACATTCTGCGACAAGGAATGTGTCCTTTCCTTCAGCTGGTTGAAATAGCAAGAGGAAAGAAGCAACCAAAATGTGCCTTATTAAACTCAACCGGCTTAATTATAGCTGGGAATTCATCTGCCCAGGTCTTCTTCTTCCCTGTTTGCTCCACTCTTTAGGGTCTTTGCTCCAAGAATAGATGTTTTCTTGTCTGTGTGCAGGGCACACGGCAGAGCTATGTGTGGTAAGGTTGCATGCACATGTTCTGGCAACAACCTTCCTCTAATTTCACTAAGTGCCCTCTGATCTTGTGTCATGGGGCTTATATCCTGGAGGTGGATCAACCCCTTCTTACCCCTTCGCCCTGGCCACAGTCAGTATCACAAATGTCTGAAAAGGGGAAAAGCCAAGTGAATTCTTGCTTTGTTTCCTCATAGGGATCATGAAGTATAAAATTAATCCTTCATGACACCCAGCTTCAGGTTCTTCACTCTAGTGTCTTCCACAGATAGAATCCATCTGTTCTCTCCTCTCCCAACTAGTACATCAAGCTTCCAGATGTGGCATGATCAGCTCTGAGGCCAGAATCTCCTCTCACTTACACCAGTTTTACACCAATTTAACTCCCTTGACTTCAGTGGATTTTCCTGATTTTCACCTGTGCACACTGGAGGAGAATCTGGCCCTTTCCCTTGTTGGAGTAGGGGATTTTGGAACACTGTTATTGTTAAGGGTCAGCTCCTTGGGGAACCACAGCGAACCTGGGGCTTCACTCCTAATTCATCAGTTCTGTTTTTATGGTGGTGCACAAAAACCTTGAACCCAGTATAAACCAATGCAGTGATAACTGCCTGAGTCTGCAGACAACCTGAAATAATTGCTCCAATGTGTGAGCTGCCCCATATATCTCAGCAGAGCATTACATCTGAGAACTAACCCTGACCATTTAAATGTTAGTATAGTTAAGTGTGACCCTGCTGGGACACTTCAGCAGAAACATCCAGCTAACGTCCTTTCCCTACAGTACCAAGGTACCTCGCACATCTGCAAGTGCTGGAGGAACCAACTAGGGGCCGTGCTCCTCTTGACCTGCTGCTGACAAACAGGGAAGAATTGGCAGGGGAAGTAGAAGTGGGTGGCAACCTGGGCAGCACTGACCATGAGATGGTCGAGTTCAGGATCCTGACAAAAGGAAGAAAGGAGAGCAGCAGAATACGGACCCTGGATTCAGAAAAGCAGACTTTGACTCCCTCAGGGAACAGATGGACAGGATCCCCTGGGAGGCTCATATGAGAGGGAAAGGAATCCAGGAGAACTGGCTGTATTTTAAAGAAGACTTATTGAGGGTGCAGGAACAAACCATCCCGATGTGCAGAAAGAATAGCAAATATGGCAGGTGACCAGTTTGGCTTAACAGAGAAATCTTTGGTGAGCTTAAACACAAAAAGGAAGCTTACAAGAAGTGGAAACTTGGACAGATGACTAGGGAAAAGTATAAAAATATTGCTTGAGCTTGCAGGGGTGTAATCAGGAAGGCCAAAGCACAATTGGAGTTGCAGTGAGCAAGGGATGTGAAGGGCAACAAGAAGGGTTTCTACAGGTATGTTAGCAACAAGAAGAAGGTCAGGGAAAGTGTGGGACCCTTACTGAATGGGGGAGGCAACCTAGTGACAGATGATGTGGAAAAAGCTGAAGTACTCAATACTTTTTTTGCCGTGGTCTTCACAGACAAGGTCAGCTCCCAGACTGCTGCACTGGGTAGCACAGTATGAGGAGGAGGTGAGCAGCCCTGAGTGGTGAAAGAACAGATTAAGGACTATTTAGAAAAGCTGGACATACCCAAATCCATGGGGCCAGAGCCAATGCATCCAAGGGTGCTGCGGGAGTTGGCTGATGTGATTGCAGAGCCATTGGCCGTTATCTGTGAAAACTTGTGGCAATCAAGGGAGGTCCCGGACAATTGGAAAAAAGGAAATATAGCACCCATTTTTAAAAAGGGAAGAAGGAGAATCTGGGGAACTACAGACCGGTCAGCCTCACCTCAGTCCTTGGAAAAATCATGGAACAGGTCTTCAAAGAATCAATTTTGAAGCACTTGGAGGAGAGGAAGGTGATCAGGAACAGTCAGCATGGATTCACCAAGGGCAAGTCATGCCTGACCAACTTGATTGCCTTCTATGATGAGATAACTGGCTCTATGAATATGGGGAAAGAGGTGGACGTGATACATCTTGACTTTCGCAAAGCTTTTGATACGGTCTCCCACAGTATTCTTGCCAGCAAGTTAAAAAAGTATGGATTGGATGAATGGACTATAAAGTGGAGAGAAAGCTGGCTAGATTGTCGGGCTCAATGGTTAGTGATCAACGGCTCGATGTCTAGTTGCCAGCCAGTATCAAGCGGAGTGCTCCATGGGTCAGTCCTGGGGCTGGTTTTGTTCAACATCTTCATTAATGATCTGGCTGAGGGTGCAATCCATCCCATCATCAAGTTCATGGATGACGCTAAGCTCTGGGGAGAGGTAGATATGCTGGAGTGACCTAGACAAACTGGAGGATTGAGCTAAAAGATCTGATGAGGTTCAACAAGGACAAGTGCAGAGTCCTGCACTTAGGACGGAAGAATCCCATTACTGCTACAGGCTGGGGACCGACTGGCTAAGCAGCGGTTCTGCAGAAAAGGACCTGGGGATTATAGTGGATGAGAAGCTGGAGATGAGTCAGCAGTGTGCCCTTGTTACCAGGAAGGCTAACGGCATATTGGGCTGCATTAGTAGGAGCATTGCCAGCAGATGGAGGGAAGTGATGATTCCCCTCTATTCGGCACTGGTGAGGCCACATCTGTAGTATTGTGTCCAGTTTTGGGCCCCCCACTACAAAATGGATGTGGACAAATTGGAGAGAGTCCAGCAGAGGGTAACGAAAATGATTAGTTGGCTGGGGAACATGACTTACGAGGAGAGGCTGAGAGAACTGGGCTTATTTAGTCTGCAGAAAAGAAGAGTGAGAGGGGACTTGATAGCAACCTTCAACTACCTGAAGGGGGGCTCCAAAGAGGATGGAGCTCGGCTGTTCTCAGTGGTGGCGGATGACAGAACAAGGAGTAATGGTCTCAAGTTGCCGTGGGGGAGGATTAGGTTGGATATTAGGAAAAACTATTTCACTAGGAGGGTGGTGAAGCACTGGAATGGGTTACCTTTAGAGGTTTTTAAGGCCCGGCTTGACAAAGCCCTGGCTGGGATGATTTAGTTGGAGTTGGTCCTGCTTTGAGCAGGGAGTTGGACTAAAACTTGATTCTATGATTCTTAGGTATTAAAAATCCCAAGGGCTTCCTCCTTAGCTCCTGAAATATCTAGCTTCCCCCATGACAATTTCTACAGTGCCGTTATCATTAGAAAAACCTGCAGTATGTAGAAATCCTGAAAATGTGGGTCCAGCACAAATGGAAGTGATAGCAAAAGAATAACACTGGGACTACCATAATGAACATATTATTTATTGTCATGGCTCATCTAAATGCAGGTGAGTTGAATTAAGCTACCACAGAGTTTCCAGTTTATGATATCAGAGAGCCACTGGGGTTGTACCATAGACCATTTGAGTAGAAGTAGGATTGATTGGATGAAGCTAAGACATTCTGGCTGAATATCTGGGAAAAGCTTCCGCCATTGAGATGTCTGAGGCTGTGGAATAATCTCCGAAGGCCCAATGGCTCCTTGGCCCAATGGCTCCTTGGCTCTCTGGTGCAATCGATTTGTAAAGCGTTGGGAATGTGCGGTAGGAAGCACTCCTGCACTGGCAATAGGGTAATTTACTACCAGGTCCCATCTCTGACTTCTGTGATTCTATGAAATGCTTTTACTCCAGACCCCACACAACAGCATTTCATGCCCAAAACTTGTTGGACTAAATTCATCCCGGGTGTAACTCCACTAAGTCAGTATCGTTAAAATCAGTGATGAATTTGCCTGTTGATTCTCAGCCATGTCTCCTGGAATGTGGTTGGCATTCATGCATTGTTCCCACTGGCCAGTTTAAGCCAAGCCATTCAATGCTTTATGTTCCTATCCATTACTGCTTAGCTGTAATAGGAATATTTAAGTCATTAAACACCTGTGCGTGCTGTATGCTTGAACTCATGTCAGATAGGAAAGGAATTAACTTGTGTTTGTTTAGCTACTGTTTACTTTGCACATTTCCATTAATTTTTATTGGTTTACAGTGCAGCTGGCTTCGCTAAGTATTAAACATCTGCACAGAGGCAGGTACAATAGCGTCTTGTTTCTGTATATTTTCATGCATTCAGTTTAACCCATTCCAACAGTACCAAAAAATAAAAGCAAGTGTACCTCTTTACTAATGGAATTCCCAAGGCAGTACATCAGAATTACACTGTTTATAACAGAGATCAAAATTTAACTCCCCTGAGGCATGGTCAAGCTAGGTTTCTCAGGGCAAAAGTCCTATCTTCCTGACATAGGGCCAGATTCTACTATCCTTTCTCACACCTTTACGCCAGGGTTCCTCCCACTGATTTCAGTGGGACTGCTACCTCTGGAGTAAGCCACTACTCAACATGAGGAAAGGGATGGGATTCTGCCCCTTGATTCTCAAACCGAAAAACCTTGTAACTGTATTCCTAAGGGTCAGAGTGTTCTCCCATTAAATAGCATCTGACTCCTGTTGAAGTCAGTGGAACTTCGTGTGAGTAGAATCTGGTCCTAGTTAAAGACGCACCAAAAGCAGAGTAAGAACGTCTGAATCTGGCTCATAATAGTTTAAAAAATGGTATGTGAATAGTAAATACATGGCATGGCATTACTGCATCAATCAGCAGCAATGCTCCTGTGATTTTAGCATTATTGTCATATAAGTATTCCTAAAACCGGCTGGCTTGTATTTCGACATCAGTCAGTTGCTTTGATATCAAGCAGATTAGAAAATCACTGAGAGCCCACCCATAGAAGTACGGGGCTGTAAATTGGTCTACCCTCATTGCGTGTTGTAGTATGGGCGGGAGACAGCAGCCAGGTAGAGCTTTGAGTCCATCCGCCTCGTCCCCAATGCGCCAGCCAGCACAGCCAGGCTTACCCAGAGAGGCAAGGAAGCCGCACCAGGTATAGGGCTGTAGTGCATGGTTTACTTCTCCCCTGAAGCAAGGGAGAATCATGACTGAGCCACAGTTTGGGTCCTGGTCCCCGCCTGGAGCAGTGCAGCAATGCACAACTTTTCCTTCAAAGCTAGCGGTAAAGTCACAATGTAGCCCCTTAAAGAGAGTAACAGTCTTCCTCCTCCTTTAAATCCCAATCTTTATAAAATCCTAAAAATAATCTCACTAGTTTCCAATCTAGGCTGTGTCTAGTATATCCATTTATCCATCTGAATGTCCACTGTCAATCATACACACTGCTGTCAAATCCGGAAAACACGCCTTTACAAATTACAGCCTACGCTGCGAGCGTTAGCAGATCGTCAGTTCCCAGTAGAAACTGCTAAACAAAGCTTCCTTTTCTAATTCCCAGTGGCCATCAATTTCTAACCCTCATTAATGTCGTGACGATGCTTGCTCCAGCAATTGATCAAAGACAAATGAGAGCCCTTTCTCCTTAGCATAAAGTTATAACTGTGATAAGATTTGCCTTAAACGCTATCCAAAATGAGATTGGACCGTTAAATAAAAGTTGCAATAGTAATACGTAAAACCGTAGGATGCCTGGTGTAGATCCGATTTGCAGTTAGAGCTGTTTGAACTTGTTTTCGCCCAGCGTGCTGTGTACTGGATGTCGTTGCAATGTTCTGAAGGGATGCAAAGTGCAAACGATAGGAGCGCGGTAGAAAACTACGAACGGGTGAAGGGGAAAAATGGGATTATAGACCTGAGACATCTTATGACTCTGTGCCTGTTCCAAAGAGCGAACAACAGCCAGTGAGCTTGCCTTTGACATGAGTGGAGGCTTCCTCGGGGTTGGCAGGGAGGGCTTTCTGCCTGCCGTGTTTGGATACTGTGCAATCTCTCCACCCTGCAGTGAATTGGATCCTTTGTGTTAGTTTTGCTTGCCTTCTTCCAGCTCAGAGACGGGCATGAGCTGCAAAACCCAGATCTCAATTTCAGCACCACCAGGACCTCTTGCTTCTCCCCGGCCACTTGCGGGAATTTGCCACCATTCTGAGTGCATAGGCCATTAGGGAGTCTTGCGTTCTGGTGGCCTGGTGAGGAAACACAGACTTACAGCACCGGTTCACAGCTGGTATAAATCAGCATAGCTCTGTGTAAATCCCTGGAATTGCACTGATTAAAACAAGCGGAAGATCTGGCCCATAATATCGAAGAGACTAGCTGATGGATACATCGAGAGACACCAGATTTTTGAATTAACATGGGCGACCTGATTTTCAGAAAGTCAAGTCTGGGAAAATGTGCATGATAGAGTTGAGCTAATAATTGATTGTTCAGTTCAGGAGCCAAACCAAAACATTTAAAAAAATATATATATTGTTCAGTTTGAACCAAAAGTCAATTCTTTTGTTTTTTCTCACCAGAATGGAAAAATTGGGGGGGGGGGACAATTGTTTGTGGTTGAACAAAATGTTTTGTTTGACCCTGTGGCAGGGTGTACCAGGGCCTTTGAAGCCCCCTGCTGGAGGCCCTGTGGTCCTACCACACCACGCCGCAGAAAAGGAGCAGTGAAGGTGAGTCCTCCAGGCCTGTCTAGAAAGGCTGCAGGGAAGCAGCCAATCAGAGCCCAGCAGGCTCTATTAAAAGACCCTGCAGGGACTAAGCAGGTCAGTTGCTGGCTGGGACCAGAAGAGGGAAGAAGGACTGGAAGGCTGTGAAATTCCACAGGTAAAGAGGCCTGGGAGAGAGAGAACTCTGAGGTAAGGGTGAAGAGCAAGGGGCTCTGTGGGAAGTGGCCCAGGGAATAGGAGCAGCACATGGCTGCTATTTGTAGGTTCTGTGGGTTGGAACCCAGAGTAGTGGGTGGGCCCCATTCCCTCCCCTCCCTCCAACTGGAAAAGTTTCCAAAGCCCCAAGAAGAGGACAAGTTTAATTTAGAAGTCCCAGCACAGGGCTAGAATTTAAAGGCATAGGAAGTCCTGGGGTCACTGCTCTGTACCCAGGCAGGGACAGACTTAAAGCTAGTCCAGAAAGGGCTGAGAACTGAGCCCAGAGAAATGTCTGCAAACCTTAGCAAGGGGACAGGAAGTTCATGCACATTGACTGGGTGTGACTCGGCCAGAGGGCTGAGCCACTGAAGACCCACCTGACGAGGGTAACAGCTAACAGGGGACACTGCCGAGAGAGCAGGTTTGAATCCACCCAAAAGGGGGCACTCACGAGAGGTGAGTGGCCCCTGTCACACACCCACAAGTATTTTTTTTCCCCTGATTTTTCATTTTGGGTTATTTTCAAGTATTTGTCACTTTTATTTTTTTTTTTAAGTTCCGCTAAATTCACTGTTTCAAAATGAAAAGTTGAAACATTCCATTTGGAACTGGCCAAACCGAATCCTTGCAACTTCTGGCTCAAACAAACAAGAAAAAACTCAAGAACTGTTCACCAAATTTGACCTGGATTTGCCACTTGTGTTCTGAAAAACTTCACCCAACTGCAGTGCAAAATGCATGTATACTTAGTACTAAGCAGGGGTTCAAGGGTGGGTGTGTGTATGTGGGGGGGAATACAGCTAAAAGCAGAGAGGGGCTCCCCCTTTTCTGCCTGGCTTGAGTTAGTAGCACTCTCACATAGCACCTCATCCTTCATTGCTGTCACAACGAGAGCTCTCATTCCTATTTCATTCCTCTCATTCCTGTTGAACTATCTCTAAGGCTGCTTAAGTTATTACACGGAGGACATGGAGAACTGAAATCTCCATTGCAGTGCATTAGTTTTGCTGGGAGTATGAAGGCGAAGGCAGGCTTAGTGGTACGTGCTGCTTTTTCCATATGCAAGTTCTGCAGCGGCGCTTGCAAGTCAGATAATTGCATTGATACCCAGCCAGTGATGGCCTGACTTGTATGCACAAGTGTCTGATTTCTGTGCACCGTTGTGGGAACCCTGTGTGCAAAATAGGCGTGCAATTGCACACCTCGCTTTGTGTGCAGCCTTGGGCTCCCGTTCTTCTGAAAAATCAAGCTGTCAGTTTAGTTTGAGAAGCCTGGTGGTTCTTGGGCTTGGTCTACATGGAAAACTTGCACCGCCATACCTATGTCAGTCAGGCGTGAAGAAATCCAAACCCCTGACCAATATAGCTATCAGCTGAGATGGCAAAAAAAAGCCTTATATAAACTGATCTTACAGGAGTGTTGTCATTCTGAAGCCTTTGGGGCCAGATCCTCAGCTGGTGTAACTGGCTTATCCTTCCATGGCTCTACATCAATGTTCATGAGATGGAGATCAAGTCCCTGTGACTCCTCCATGGTCACCAGATACATAAAACATCTGCTGACTCAAGTTAATGAGTTTTGCGCATTTTATTCATTCATTTGTAAGAGGGAAAGGAATGAGGAAATCAGCTGATGGTCATGTTGATTTCATTTTCTTTCTTAAAATAGGAGGTTATGTTGGTGGCTGTCATGCTGGTGAATGCTCTTGTGTAAAGCTGCAAAAGTCCATGAACAAACATTAAAAAATCAACTTCAGCTAGTACGTGCTATTCACTAGCAGGCGATAGTGTTCCCATTTGATTTCTGAGAAAGGTTCGTATTTAAAAGTGGCGGCAGCTTGTTTACTAGAACTGTATCAAAGGGGGGGGGGAAGGATAGCTCAGTGGTTTGAGCATTGGCCTGCTAAACCCAGGGTTGTGAGTTCAATCCTTGAGGGGGCCACTTAGGGCTCTGTGGCAAAATCAGTACTTGGTCCTGCTAGTGAAGGCAGGGGGCTGGACTCAATGACCTTTTGGGGTCCCTTCCAGTTCTATAAGATAGGTATATCTCCATATAATAAGATTTTTATTTATTCATTTATTTATTTATTTATATTTGGCTCCTGAATTCTCGTTCAAATGTCATTTTCATGTGATGCTGCCGTGTCTGACCTCTGTGTGGGCACATTGCTGACAAAAATAACCTGAAAACTGCAATATTGAGGCCCCGCTAATAACTGTAAAACCAGGGCTGACAGTTAGACCAACTCTGCTGCTGTCTCAGTTCAGCAGACCACTTGAGCATGTTGGCTGTTCCATTGACATCGATTCCAGTGAGTCTACTCCAGTTCTTAAAGTGAAGCCTTGTGCTTATATTCCTGGCTGAACTGGTGAAGTCAATGAGAGTTCTACTGATTTCAGTGGAATGAGAATCGGGCAAATGCTGAATGCTTAGTGTTCGGCTCTTGGGCTTAGTGGTACCTTCCTTCATAAGCGATCCCATTGATGTCCTTGGTGAGAGGGGCCACTCGGTAAATGGGGGTGGCAGATTCTGCCACCATGCCATTGAGACACATTCACAGTCCTTTTCAGACAAGACTCCATGTTGTAAAATAAGGAGTGATCCTCTTCCTGCTGAAGTTAGTAGGGAGCATGGCCGTTTATTTGAATAGCAACAAAAGTAAGACCAGGATGTCAAACTTTTCATCCTTGTAGTGCAAGCAATTGGTCATAGATGCCAATTTTAAACAAATCCTTGCATTCTGCTTGAAATTATAGTTTCTATATAGTGAAAATTGACACTCCCCATTTGATCTTTTGCCCAGTGGGACTAAAAGTTGTGACTATCTTGTCAACAAAATATTTCCTTACTTGTCTGAGCAGCATATGTGCTGTTGTGTTTGTGAAGGGACTGGAAACAGGCATGTAGATACTCAGTACAGTATGAATAGTTAGAATGTATTTTTTTTTCTTCTTCTCATTAATGAATTCAGAACAGGAGCAAACCCATGCTTGAGAGGTCCTGGGATAATTGCAGCAAAAGCCCTTAGACAGGCTCTTGTTGGGATGCTAATTGTCATCTATTGACCTGCTGTTTGGATTCATTGGTGCAAAGCCACTCTCAAATCTGCTTACGTCATTTGCTGATAAATGCGTTGCTCACTTCTGCCAGTTAACTAATTGTTCTTATTGGGCTCCCAACTCCGCTGGACGAGCTAGAAATAGATTCCCAACTTCAAAGGAAAAGCATGTGCTCACCTCTGATATTGACTTCTCCTGAAAACTCCGGTTCTACACAAAATTCATTTGAATTTGGATTCAGCTTGTCTAAAGTCCTTTTCAGGCCCAAATCTGATTGATGTTAGTCCATCTGTTGCCCCCCAATGAATTGCTAGACTGAATTACTCTTCCTCTTGCCTGGCAGATGAAATACAGTAGCTAACTAGCTGTGTCAAGGAATTTCCAGCCTGGATTGTAGGAGACTATCTGAAATGGAGGTGACATGGGTAGAATTCATTTTGGGTGATGGCCTATGTTGAGAGCATGTTTTCAGCAGATAGAACTTCTCATCCTGGCAGAATTTTGTACCTCTTTAGTGCGTCGTCTTCTTGCCTTAAATACCTGGGGGGGGAGTGGGGAAGCATGTAAAGTAATGTTTCTTCCTACAAAGGAAGAAAACTGATTCCTTTGGATACCCAGAGTACTTTCTCATGGAGAGAGCCCCACTCGGTGATAGAGAAATGTTTTATTAAGTGAATGAGAATCAAGGGTGATAATTAGGCCTGTTGTGGCAATCAGATTATTTTAGGTGTTGGCCTGCACCCTGTGGCTTGTACTGTGTATTAGGGCTCTTGTTAATAACCACTAGAGATTTAAACCTTCTGCCTTTCAGTGATCACATGCATGCAACGAAACCAGACTTGTCTTTTAAGTTATGGTGGTGACATTAGTGAATTCATGGTGACAATATTCATGTTACGATGACCCTGTTAAATAAGTTGCAACCAAAATATGCTTGGCTTCCGTACAAAGCTGGGACCAAATCAGATGAGAGAAACAAGCCAACGAACCGGAAGAGGGGGAAGCTGTTCTGTGACAGTTGAGTATAGTACGTGTTTGTAGAGTGCTTACATCAGGACAAAGCTGGCACCCTCTCTTAGGGGCAGCAACACCCTTGTCCACGGATGTTTGGGTCAGGCTAAAGACCGGGGAGCTGTAGTTGACATCAGTTTGACAGGCAAAACCTCTCCCAGCAGGGAGACACCAGCAGGCAGGGACCACATCCAGGACCACATGGCCTGAGGGCTGGTTGGCTTGATACCCATTCGCCTTGCGGTTTAGTGTAGAAAATAAGGAAAGGAGAGGCAAGAAGTTGACAAAAGCCACCCTGCTCCCCTTGGAGTCCAGGTGGAGGACATTTTTTTCATCCTGTAGCTGCCATGGCAAGCAGAGAAGAGTCTAGAAGTCCTGTCACCCCAACCCCTCACAAACATCAGGCCTTGACTTGTTTGGGAAATGTTTAAGATTTGTATAGTTCAGGTACACTTTGTAAACAACCTGTTTAATAAGCATTATTAATAAGCATTTCTCTCCAAATGAAGGCCTCAATTGCATCAAGTTCTCTCGGTATGACTCTGGGCAAAGGGATTGAGCCTTCCCCTAATTCCAGGGAAGCTGTCCGTAGGCCTTAGACCATTACAGTGTCGCTCTCTGAAGGCAAGCTGTGTCAGCAAGTGATTTTCATTGCCACAACCGGCCACCCATTGTACACAACTTCACCTCACATACCAAACCATTGGAATGAACCAGCTCATACGGATGTTGACAGAGGTGGAGTAAGTTCCTTCCCTCTGTCAATATGAAATACCTCCCAGGAGATGCATGAGCACGTGCCTTGTCTGACTAAGAACATGACAATGTCTCTTTGAATGTAGACTGGCTCTTATATAACCATACTGACTTATTTCTTATTGCTCTCATTGTTTAGCTCCCCTGACCCAACTGCTTGCCAAGATGGGAAGGAAACTGGATCTTTCCAAGCTAACGGATGAAGAGGCCAAGCACGTTTGGGAGGTGGTTCAACGGGACTTTGATCTGCGGAAGAAAGAGGAAGAAAGATTGGAGTGAGTACATGCTTTAAGCACACTTCAAGGCTTTGATGACTCACAGAAGGAAATAACAGGCTCAGATCCCTGAGGTCGCTTTTAACATGAGAACAGACAAAGCCAACAGTTTGAAAATCTAGGCAAGAAAAAATAGTTTGGGCAAAGCCAATAGGAGAAAGGAGCAGCCCATTTCATTAACCTAGTAGTCTACTGCATTTGGTTATAGTCTGAAGGGGAGGCTCCAGCTACGCAGTTGGTGCAAATCAACATAGCTCCATCAGGATCAATCACGGATTTTAAATCAGTGGAGCTACACCAATTTTTGCCAGCTAAGTATCTGACCTGAAGTCCAGTACGCTCACCCCAGAAATGTCATGGGCCAAAGCCTGGTTTCAAAGAGGCCCGGCTTTCAGTGTCTGGAACAAAGTATGGAATTTGGCTGCATTGCTGCCAATAAAACTTAACAACGGCAGAGTAAATTCAAATACCTGCGTGGTTCTCGTGTGTGGGCAGTTTGCAAAAGAGCTGGCTAAAAATAGGTCAACATTTATAACATTTTGATCTCTTCATTAAAATTGGAACTTTGGCACCTAAATTGGATGAAATTTCTAATCTGAGATTTTGCCCAGCTGTGTCCTATAGTATGTATTATTCCTCTCAATCCTGAAAAATGTATGGTGGGAAAGTTCACTGGACTAGCTTTGAACAGCAGAAATGTCCAGTTCTGGTTTGAACAGAGGGGTGACAAAATACTTAGTTTTATGTGAACTAGTTATTTCATCCTCTGTGTGATGCTGAACTTCTGCTGACCTTGCTGGCACTGAACTGATCAGCCAGCAGAGGAGATTGAAACTGACAAATCACTATCCTCTGACATGCTCTCGGGGTAGGAAGCTCATTGATTTCGGTCCTTTGGCTCAAAAGAATGGAATAATGAGTGACAGTCTCATGCCTATATGCATGAGCCACCCTGGTTTGTATGTGGTGGGTGTCCCAGCAAAAAACCTGGGACCAAATGCAGTCTTTGTGTAATTAGATACATCTGTGATGGCTTTAGAATCATAGAATATCAGGGTTGGAAGGGACCTCAGGAGGTCATCTAGTCCAACCCCCTGCTCAAAGCAGGACCAATCCTGAGACAGATTTTTATCCCAGTTGTCTAAGTGGCCCCCTCAAGGATTGAACTCACAACCTTGGGTTTAGCAGGCCAATGCTCAAACCACTGAGCTATCCCTCCCCCCTTTTAAAAAGGAGTTGTATTGACTTAAGCTGAATTTGGTCCTTTGTGGCAACCTGCTGGGGTTTGTAGTTTCTCTTTGACAAAGGGGATGTTTTAAAACAGAAAAAATAATAATCCCTAACAGTAAAGGGAGTCTCCAGAACCAGCATCGGAGCATCTTACCCATGGCCACTGCAGGGTCCCCATTACCAGCAGCTTCCTCTGGACAGTGTCTAGTCTCAGAATAGACTTCAGAGCACCTGCGCTCTTGCAGATCAGGAAGTAAAGTCCAGTGTTTCAGGCACTAGCCTAGGACTTTAGAGACCTGAGTTCAGTTCCCAGCGCTGGCACAGACTTCTTGTATGCCCACGGGAAAGTCTCTGTCTCTGTGCCTCTGTTTCCCACCTGTACAGTGGGGATAATTGCACTGCCTGGTCTCTCAGGAGTGTTGGGAGGGTAAATGCACTAAAGATATTGATGCACCAAGAGCAGACCCCCTTCTAACCCAATGCACCAACAGCAGTAAATAGCAAATGGGCGGGACCAATGCGCCCCACACACACCTGAAATGAGCTCAGATTCACAAAACGTGTGGAGTTTGAATAGGGAAATGCTATGTGCGTGGGAGGCAGAGATTGTTACTCTGAATTATTTTTTTTATTTTTCCCCTACAAGATCCTCTATGCGTTACGTGGTCCCAAAGCCTGTGCCATGTTAATCATGCAGCTTGGCAAGTGACGACAAGGGCATTAAAGTAACATAGTTACCTGGAAAGAGACAGCAAAGACTAATTCCATCCTGGGGAGGGAATTGTTTATATTGTACACTGAGGTAAGAGAGCAGAGCAGCTCCACCATGAATCATAACTGTGGGTGACTTCCTGGAGATTCCATTTGCATTGACTCCTTTATAGTGTCTATAACCATAAAACATGTTCCTGTGCCCACGGTGAGCTGACTTCCCGGCAGTTCAGGAGGCCAGGGAGGAGTGAATTTATAGTGCTCATGGCAACCAGGAACAACTAACGCCTGCTAGACGCTGACATACCTTCAAGTTTCCCCGCAGCTCTGCCAACAGGTCTCCCTCCAGACCGACAAACTCCCCGTGAGCCTCTCCTGAGCAGAAATGGCCAATTACGCTGCTGGACAAACTTGATCCTGCTATGTCAGGCCCTTTAAATAGTCCCTTTAAATGCTTCGAGTCAGTGAGTTTGATTCAGTGTGGCAGGGAGCAGCATTTTTTTTTTTTCTTTCTGGTCACTGGTCCTGAAAACATTTTTGTACCAATTCACCAGCTAAACAAAAGTCTCTCCCATGTGATTTCAAAAGAAGCTACCTTGCCAAATGCTAAGGCTAGACAGGAATGTTTTAGATCATTTGATGGCTGGGAGCACGAGCTTGCAGGGCCTAGAAACCAGTTGGTTTCCATCACTAAGACTGTAGGTTTTTTTGTTTTTGTTTTTTATCAGTTACTCCTTTTTTACCCTGTTCCACAATGTAAGACCTACAAGGGTCAGCCAATGCAATGAACCCTTTATGCTGCCTGGTCACCAGGGGGGTGAGACCAGGAGATTTGAGTGTGTTTTGAGCGCTGGCAGGTAGGGACAAGGCACCTGCCAGGGCTACAAATGAATGCTTTATACTCAAGCACAACGCTCCTTTCTGCCTCTGGTTTAAGGTTGGGCCTTACAGTGAAGTTCTTACCATTACCATCTTTCTTTGCTTCACATTGATTCCATCCTGGCTCACACAAACAAGCTAACTTGTCCTCCATAGTCAGCACTGAGTTGCTGGAGACTTGTCTACGTGTGGTCCCTACAAAATCGCCCGACCTGCCTGTGGTTGTTCATAGTTGTGGACCAGGCCCCACTGATGTAGAAGGTACCAGGCAATCCTGCAGAATGGGCATTTGATGGGGTGTATAAACGCTATCCTGCCACAGCCACGAAGGGGTTAAGACACAGTAGCTACCTCCTCAGCTGTGGCTGATTGGCAGACCAGCACTTGCTGGGTTAAGAGCCTGCAGACCAGAAGGGGGGGCCAGGGAATCTGAGGGGGGGGGGGGCTTTGCATCAAATGCAAGGAAGCAGCTGGAACCCCCAGAGATGAAGCTCTGAAATAAGTCACTCTGCAAAAGCAGCTGGAGGCCCCTGAAGGTAGGAGGTGGCCCAGGGAAGCAGCAGTGAGTCTGAGGGATCAGACCTTAGCTGCTCCGTAGGGGGTCCCTGGACTGGAACCCTTGCCAGCCACCAGCAGAAGGGCGGTAAAAGCCCTGCAGATGCAAGGGGAGAAGGACCATTGAGTCCAGGGTGGGCTGCAGACCTGCCAGGTCATTAGACTGTTTTGTTTGTTGAACTCTCCTACCCCTGAAGAGGTGGGGACTGTAAGTGACCTGGCCGGAGGGCCCAGTCATAAGAAGGGGCAAGTCACCCCAGGCTTGGAGGGCCTGTCAATGAGGGAGACCCCAGAATCAAGAGGCTGCTGCATCTTGCCTGGCCATGAGGGGATGTACCAGCCACTGCCTGACCTTTCCACAGGGGGAGAGCCCTCCAGATCTGCTTAGCTGGCCCTGGAGCCTGGATGGCTTGTATAGGTCCCTGGGGCTCCGTGCTGAGCTGTGGGGGTCACAAGGGCTAGATTGTGCCTTGAGGCATAGCCCTGATTGGAATGGGGCATATAAGATGCATCACCCTAGATCTAGCACCACAAACCACTGCACTTCAGAGACACCCCTCTGAGGCACAATCCCTACTTCTCCCTTGCTGGGGCTGAGGGGTTGCAATTTGCTGTTGGCCTGTACCAGCGGCAGATAAGGACAGCAATGCACTAGCCGCGCTGTGCTGGCTGGTGCATGGTGTCTTGAGCAGGAGCCAAGGCTTTGTCTATCCCTGCCCATCCACCTGCTTTGGTGGCTGCACTACGCTGGCTGGGGAACATCCAAAGTTCCTCCCATACCCACCCCCCTGCTTAGGTGGGTAAGTGCTTTACCATGAGTGCCCAGATCCTAGGTCCATGCACCCCATTCTGGGGTACAGCAGTAATTCTCCTTCCTCCGTGCAGACTTGTAGCCCAAGTGACAGTCTAGCCCCTGGCCATTTATAGTGTGTGGAGCTGGCTTCAGCCCACAGATGTTCTACCGCAGGGGTGAAGAACCTGCTATCTGAACGGCAGAGGTGTTTGCGTGTATGGATGCGGAGCAGGGAGACGGCTCGCTCCAGCCACGCTCGGAGGGGCAGCTCGAATGGTGCGGTGTTGAAAATGTTCTGTCGGACTCCATTGAACAGGCTGCATGCCATAAAGGTTTCACAGGAACTCTGCTATGTCCATTATTACTAAGGTTCATAATGTGGGCTGGGCTGGTCTAAGCCACAGATCTGACAGGCTGTAGAAATGGGCAGAACCAAGGGAGGGGTTGACTTTGGATATTTTTCAGAATCTCCTCGCGCAGGTTTTGGTTTTGCAAAGTGAAACCCCAACCCGAGGAGTGTTTTGGATCCAAACTAGACAATAAGAAAAGGAGCCTGTTTTGTCCGACGTGCAGGTGCTTTGGATAAATAGTGCTGGGGCATTTTGCCCGTTTATAATACAGAGCTCCGGTTTAAGTCAACACAGCCATCAGTGTGATCAGAATCCATTCCTAGCAGTGCAGTGAAGTGTAGGGTGAGTTATGTAAAGAGCTGCACAAAAGAAGCCATTTGCCGCGCACAACAAACCTGACTGGTTCCACCGAACCCGTCAACGGAGCTACATGCCCCTGAGCACAAACGTCTGTTAACTATTTACATATACACACAGCACGCTCCTAACAAGCCCAGCTCAAATAACTGCCCCCGCCCGGGTTGGAAGCACTTGGCCTCTAACTTACAGTGGACTTGATGCCTGCCCGTCTCCTAGCATGTTGCACACACTGGTGTGTAGGAGTGAGGGTGAGCAGATGTCCTGATTTTTATAGGGACAGTCCTGATATATTGGGATTTTTTTCATAGAGGCTCCTATTAAACCCCCCCCCCCCTCCCCTGTCCTGATTTTTCACACTTGCTGTCTGGTCACACAACCGTGTGCAGCACCGCTTACAACAAAGGGGGAAGTGGTGTGACAGGTGTTATTGCTGGAGTTCACCATTTTCTCTCATCATCAGTGCCTCCTTCCCCACAGACCTGTCTGTGATAGCCTTACCCCTAACTGGAGAGACAGTAGCATCTTCTCCATGAACCTCTCTCTGCTAGCCTGCCCCCAATGGGATGGCTACAGATGTTCTTGCAGGCTGGAGAGCCTCCTCCATCCGTGACTGTCATGCTCCTCTGCCGATCTGTCAAGATCACCCTGGGGCCCAAGAGTGGGAAACACCACGATGTGCCCGAGCACCTCAGAAAGCGTGCACAAAGGATTCCAGAAACTGCTCCAGAACCGCTGCACCATCCACTGTCTCTCTCTCTCTCTATTTTTTTTTTTAAATGCCCTACAGAGAGGAATCCTTGGCAGAGTCCAGGGTGGTCCTTTTTATTAGTCAATATTCTTCATAGAAGCTTTCATTTTTAGCACCATGTCTTGGCTGTAGAGCAGCAGCAGAGTATTAAAGTAGCACCAAGCAAGATCAGGGGGCTCTGTTGTGTGTACAGAACACATGGTAAGTGACTGTCCCTGCCCTAAAGAGCTTACAATCGAAATAGACAGCCCCAGGGTGGGAAGAAGGGAGTGGTGGTGTTCCCATTTTACAGATGGGGAAAGTGAGGCACGGAGAAACCAAATGACTTTTCCAAGGTCACTAAAGGCATGTCTACATTGCAATTAAAAAAACTGCAGCACCAAGACTCAGCACTGGGGTCAGCTGATTTAGGCTCACAGGGCTCCAACTTGCAGTGGAGATGTTTTGGGTTTAGGCCGGAACCCGGGTTCTGAGACCTGGTGGGATCTCAGAGCCCAGGCTCCAGCCTGAGCCAGAACACCTACAGTGCAGTTTTTATCCTCCCAGCCCAAGCCCCACATACCTCAGTGAGCTGACCCGGGCCAGCCATGGCTGTGCTATGGGTCTTTTAGCAGTGTGTGGTAGAGTTAGGAATTGAACCCACGTCTTCTGAGGCGGTTCAGTGCCTTCTCTTTCAGAGCTGGGTGACATTTTTCAATCCAAACTTTAGGCAAAAAAATGCAGATTTGGTGATACCAAACCACTTTGCCAATGAGAGTCCATTTGCCAAATCGTTTCAGTTTAAAAAAAAAAAAATCCCAAATAATTAAAACATTTTGTTTGAACATTTTTCAAAAGGAAATGTTTTGATTTTTTTTTTATTCAAAAATGAGTTTTTGTGGTTAATTTTCTAAAAATAAAATTAAAGGAAATGTCAAGAATGTTAAGGGCTCAAAATCTAAAGGTTTCTATGAACCTGACATTTTTTCAGTTTTGCTTAATTTTGTTGTTGTAATTCATAATACACCAAAAACTCCATTATTCACCCAGCTTTCTTGCTCATCCATATATAGCAAAATCCCAATCTCCCTCACTACTATTCCCCCGAATGAGCAGTTTTCTCAGCTAAAGTGTGTGTGTGTGTGTGAGAGAGAGAGACTGGATCAGAATCTCGACTCACAAATCCAGCTAACTCTCAAGATTTCAAAGGAAATGCTTCAGCTCTACAGACCCTTGATTGTGTTCTTTAGATTTTCAAACTGACTATGAATGTTGTCCTCTCAGTCTTATGTTACCTTGAGTTGGTTGCTCAGTTCATTCATGCCAGTTACATAGTTTAATTTAACATCAGATCATTTTACGAGAAGAAAGCTATATGACTGCAGACCTCGATCACTAGCGACTGCAAGGGACAGATTCTGATCTCCATTACTACCTGGGTAAATTCAGAGCACCTCCCTTGAGGTGAATGGGATTGCCCGGCTTTGTGCCGGTGTTAATCAGGCCCATAGATTCTATCCTGCATTCTCATAAGAACGGCCATACTGGGTCAGACCAAAGGTTCCCTCCAGCCCAGTATCCTGTCTGCCGACAGTAGTCAATGCCGGTGCCCCAGAGGAAGTGAACCTAACAGGTAATGATCAAGTGATCTCTCTCCTGCCATCCATCTCCACCCTCTGACAAACAGGTTAGGGACACCATTCCTTACCCGTCCTGGCTAATAGCCATCAATGGACTTAACCACCATGAATTTATCTAGTTCTCTTTTAAACCCTGTTATAGTCCTGGCCTTCACAACCTCCTTAGGCAAGAAGTTCCACAGCTTGATTGTGCGCTGTGTGAAGAAGAACTTCCTTTTATTTGTTTTAAACCAGCTGCCTATTTTCATTTGGTGGCCTCTAGTTCTTATATTATGGGAACAAGTAAATAACTTTTCCTTATCCACTTTCTCCACATCACTCATGATTTTATATACCTCTATCATATCTCCCCTTAGTCTCCTCTTTTCTAAGCTGAAGAGTCCAAGCCTCTTTCATCTCTCCTCATATGGGACCCATTCCAAACCCCTAATCATTTTAGTTGCCTTTCTCTGAACCTTTTCTAATGCTAGCATATCTTTTTTTGAGATGAAGAGACCACATCTGTATGCAATATTCAAGATGTGGCCGTACCATGGATTTATATAAGGGCAATAAGATATTCTCCGTCTTATTCTCTATCCTTTTTTGAATGATTCCTAACATCCTGTTTGCTTTTTTAACTGTCGCCGCACACTGCGTGGACGTCTTCAGGGAACTGATTAGTTGTAGCTAAATTAGCCCCCATCATATTGTATGTATAGTTGGGGTTATTTTTTCCAATATGCATTACTTTACATTTATCCACATTACATTTCATTTGCCATTTTGTTGCCCAATCGCTTAGTTTTGTGAGAACTTTTTGGAGTTCTTCACAGTCTGCTTTGGTCTTAACTAGCTTGAGCAGTTTAGTATCGTCTGCAAACTTTGCCACCTCACTGTTTACCCCTTTCTCCAGATCATTTATGAATAAGTTGAAGAGGACTGGTCCTAGGACTGACCCTTGGGGAACATCACTAGTTACCCCTCTCCATTCTGAGCCTCTCTGGAAGCACAGCCTGGGAAGATGGGGGCAAAGGTGTTCTGAGGCAAGTCTGAAGACAGCAGGGAATGGTTTGCTCTTTGGTGTAGCCTAGAGCAGCCCAGCTACTGTTCTCGTTTATGCCCAGGCTGGAACAGGCTCAAGGGAACCATTTGCAATCCAGAATAGCTAGATCTCACCCCGCTCTCCCAGCTGCCATCCCCTCGGTGGTGTTCTATACCGGGGAGTGGTATGCCAGCCCTATGCCGCCCAGCAAACCATCCCTCTGCAACAGGTATTCCACCACGGGGATATCCGGCTGTTTTCTGGAATGCCACTGTGGGTTTGGACCTCAATCTGCTAGAGGCTTTCCCGGTAATTCCATAACAGCCCATGCCAGCCACACCTTCGCTTACTCATTCTACAGGGAATTTAGTAACAAAAGAGCTGGCTGCGATCCCGACTATTGAAAAGAATAAACAAAGGCCACGTGGTTCCTCTGGGTTTTAAATTGGTTCAGCTGAGACCTGTTATCTCCTTGGCAGGGGTAGGGAGGAACTGGCAGGCTTTGAAAACAGGAAAAACTGGTCTAGTGAAAGTTTTCTGACCTTCGAGTACACAGAGGGAAAGTTCAGCGGGCACGGCACAGAGCGAACATTATTAGTTAATGTTTCTATTAGGGTATTATGTAGGTTGGGCCCCCTTGCGCTAGGTGCTGGACAAACATAAAAAAGGACAATCCCTACTCCAAAGAGCAATTCTCAGAATGCAGGAGGAGGGCTGCCTGGGGGGCACAGTTTGTAGCTACGTAGCCAGAGACTCCTATTCCGCTTAGCCTGCTGAGTTCTTTCATTCCATAACCCAAACGGCCAATCGGAGCGCACACATACCTGCTGCTCTTCGGCTGGGATTAAGAATGAGGGTCTGTCTTGGGCACCGACATCCCTGCCAAAAACCGCCTTTGGAAAGGGCTAAAAACCAGCCCTCTTTCCGAAAGCAGTTTTTAGAAAGTTGTTTGTAAAGCCGGAGCCCTCGATTTGTGTCATAACCACAGGTAAATGTGCTGCTTAACAGAGACACCGTGGAGAGATATTTGGTTTACTAAATATAAAGGGGTTGGGCCTGAGTCGCCTCTCACGCTGATTTTCCTCCTGTGCCAGCTAGCATCAAATAGCATAGCTCCCCCAAAGTCAGTGTGTAACTGGGAGCCGGATTTGGTCCCTTGACAGCAACTTCTTTATGAAAGCGTTTTGCTCCCAGAAGCCGTGAAAGCCAGGGCTTTCCCGAATGAGCAAGCGAGACTGGGAATTCAATTATGTAGACAAAAGGTGGCTGCTGGGGTACTGCTATAAGTCATCCTCAGTGATGAACAACTTATTGCTACTGTAAACATCTCCTGGCCGGAAGCGCCAATGGAAATGCATGGAGCAGGCTCACACTGGGCCAGATTCACAGCTGATATAAACCGGCATAGCTCCATTCAAGTCAATGGAGCGGTGCTGATTTACAGAATCTGGCCCCAGGTGACACTTAGTACCCATCCTCCTGGAAAATCTTATGCACGGGCTTCTGATGGGAGAATTCCCACAGATCCTGCCCTGCGTGCTTCCTCAGGCACAGGGCCAGCTCCAGGCACCAGCGAATGAAGCAGGTGCTTGGGGTGGTCAACGGAAAGGGGCGGCATGTCCGGGTCTTCAGCGGTGGGTCCCTCAGTCTCTCTCGGAGCGAAGGGCCAGCCGCCGAATTGCCGCCGAGGAACGAAGTAATGCGGTTGAGCTGCCGCCGAAGTGCCGCCGATCGCGGCTTTTTTTTCTTTTTCTTTTTTTTCCCCCCCTTCGCTACTTGGGGCGGCACAACCCTGGGATCTTCCCGTCCATTCCACTACCACCCAATATTGAAAAATGTTCATGAAATCGAATGGTGTCTTCGTTTCTTATGAACTGGCTTTGTTGACCTGGCATTTTAACCTTCCTGTTAGTGGGTCAGGTTGACACCCATTTATTAACCCCTTGATAAAAGCACTGCAATGGTGTACAGCTAGTGTGGCTACCCTGGACGCAGCTAAAACTTGTGAGAACAGCTGAGCTTTCTAGTCCATGTGGAACAGCCCTGTTAACTGTGTCCAGGAAGGGGCGGCTTTCCAGCCCTGCCTAGATGGAAAACAAGCCTTCAAGGACCCTTCCTACAAATCAAACATTACGCTTCTTAATCATAACCCAAAAGGCAAACAAGCTGTGGTATGTACTAGCTAATGCACTGCGCTGAGAACAAATAGAAATCCTTCAGGTATTGCCGCAGATCTTCCATTAGGACACTGTTCTTGCTCAGCTGATTTGGAATGTGTGTTTTAGCCAACCCTGACTGCTGCTTGAAACGCAGGCTACACGGAGCACTTCCTGCGTTGAGGAGTGCCAGTTGTCCAGACCGGGTAGCATATCCTAAAAGCAAATGAAATGTTTGCCTCACAATAGACTCTTTCTGCTAACAAAGTTCCAGCCAAGATTGCTTTCCAAGTGCGCTCTGTATTAGACAGCCGTTCACGGGATTGTCATGAACGCTCACGTGGTTGCTTTCTTCGTAACTGACACACGCTGTTCTGAGACCTTCCTACCTTTTTTAAACTGTAGTTGTTTCATGGATTTTAGTACTGCAGGACTGTGGAATGGGCCCCAAAACTCCAAGAACTGATAGTGAAATCTTGGTTCCCTACCATGTTCATTGTAAATAGAGCACTTCCCAGTGAAAACATATGTATTCAAACAGCTCCTCTTCTTCTAGGTAACGGGTCTGTACTGATGATGTCCAAAACCCCAATTCAAAGCCAAACTCCTATGAAAATAACCCTACTCGTGTAGCTCCTAAGGGGCAGTGGGGAGAATTGAAAAGCAGAAACAAATTATGATTATTTTATTGTTGTGTATATTATCTGTATAATCATCGTGCCTAGATTCCCTATTCATGAACCAGGACCCCATTGTCCTAGGTGCTCTATAGATCGCCAACAAAAAGTCCCCAAAGACTTACAATCTGCGTATAAGACGAGACCACAGATGGTAGAGACAGATCTGGGAGTACAAGTAAACAACAACGAGGCAATAGTGATCAACACATTTAGGCTGTGGTCTAGAGTTATTGGGCCAGATCCTCAGTGTAAGCGTCATTGAAGTTCTAAGCATCTGCTCCTGCGGCTTTTAATTCCACAGTGGAACCTAAGCCCAACAGGTCTGTTTTGTGGTTTTGGAGTCAGTCAAAATCTTGTGAGAACAGCTGATCTACGGAGGTTTTTACTGTTTACAACCAAAATCTTCCAGGGCTACCTGGCAGGATTTCAGCAAAGCTGAACCATACAGCCCATTTGGCCTTGAACCCAAGCCCTAGCCTGAACCCAAGCCCTAGCCTAAACCTAATCTGGATCTAGATCCAAACACTGTCTCTTTGGCCCAGCTGTGCTGTTTTCTAATACTTGTTTCATTAGTGATAACAGAGCAGAGTTCCAACAAGCCATGGGGCTTGGAAAATACTAGTCGAGAGTGATTTATAAATGTCATGGAGCTTGTCATGGGGAAGGATGCAGAGCTAAATGAAATTATATTTGGTCAAAGTCACACAGGATAAACAAATCCATTAATGGGCCAGATTCCATGCTTGGATACACTGATGAAAATCCAGAGTGTCACCACTGCTTTCAGTGGTGTACAGTAGAAAGGTAGTATAGCCTAATGGATAGAGCACTACACTAGGATTCTGGAGACCTGGGTTCTTTCTATTCCTGGCTCTTCCACTGGCCTGCTGGGTGATTTGGGGTAAGTCACCTGTCTCCCGGTATGCCTCAGTTTCCCCATCTGTAAAATGAGGATAACAATTCTGACCCCCTTTGTAAATCACTTTGAGTTCTGCAGATGAAAAGTGCTGTGTGATAGCAGGGGATGATCACTCCAGATTTACAGCAACGTAATTCAGAGCAGAGCCGGGGTTGGTGTTCTTAATGATTACTGTTGAGTCAGCTGGTCTCCCAGCTGAGAGTCCTCAGGGCTGCTTCCAGACTCAACCCATGGAGCGTAGCCATGTCTGTTCCTCGTTTCCTGACATCCGTGTCTGGCTTTTATAGGGACCTGAAATGCAAGATTGAAAAAGAGGGCACCAAGAGGGAGCTCTTGTCCAACCAGTCCCACCTCAACGAGACCCACTGCGTCCACTGCCTGCAGCCCTTCAAGTTCCTGGTGAACAGCAAGCGCCAGTGCTTGGACTGCCACTTCTACACCTGCAAGAACTGCAGCCGCTACCACAAAAAGGAGCAAGCCTGGATCTGCGACCCTTGCCGCTTGTCCAGGTAGAAGGACAGGGAGCAGCAGCCCTACGGACAAAGGGGTTTCACAATGGAATGGGGCTGGAGATGAGAGGCAGAGTGGCCTAAGGGGCGTGTCCTAAGCAAGACAGGAGATCTAGGTTCTATTTCCGACTTTGCCATTAGCCTATTGGCTGGTCGTCATCACTCTGTGCCTCAGTTTCCCCATCTGTACAATGGGGTTCATAATACTGTGAAGTGTTTTGAAATCTACATATGAATGATGCTCCATAGGAGCTAGGCACTATTATTATGAGTAACCCCAAAGGTTAGGCAAAGTAAAGCCATGGTCAAGGACCACAAAGGATCTCACGTGCAAGTTCCCACTCCAAAGAGTTTTGATGTTGTAGTTGCTGGGCAGTGCCTGTTATTTTCAGGTCACTTTCCTGGGCCCCCGCTACACCTTCTGGGTGTCTAGTAGCAGAGAGCACAGCCTCACAGTGACCCACTGCCGCTTTCGGCACCTTTCCCCCTGTGGGGGAGAGAACAGGGGTAATGATCCCTCGGGCAGCCCTGGGCCGCGTTCTGACCTAAAGATGGGCTCGGGAACTCTCACTGCCATATTGGCAAAGAAAAGGGGTGAGGAGTCATTCGAGTGCAGCACAGACAGCTCTGTTAGGCCTTAAAGGGTCTGGCCGGAGTTGGACGCTGAACAGGACCTCTCTGCCCCAGGAGGAGATGGTGCCACATCCCTGTCTCTTCCCCTCCCCCTTGTCTGGAACAACATGCCCCTCTTCTCCCAGGGTGCAGGGAGGGAATGAACCTTGCACTCCCCAGGTGTAGGGACTCGGATGGTGACGTCCTTGCCTGAGATGCACTATACAAGGAAGCTCCTTGTAGTCTCAGCACACAGTCTGAAACCGGAGGCGCTGCTGTCTGGGGGCAGCTGAGTGGAAGGGATTGTCACCCCGGGCGTGGGCTCTCGGAAGCAGTGTCAGCGCTCTGGGCCCGAGCATAGAATGGGCCCCTTCGTGATCTTGTCTTCTGGAACAGGCTGTCAGACCCTTCTGCTGCGCAAAGCCAGCGTTTCCATTGATGACGAGTCAGAGAGAGGTTAGACCATTAGCGTTGGGGGAGCAAATAGTGGCCAAAAGCCAAAACAACTCCAGACACCCGCACATTTGTACTGGAGGCAGGGGGCCTTTTTATTAAGGTTGAAACTCCAGGTAACATACCACCCCCCTGAAAGCATGGCACCTTAACCAGTGTGAAAATCCCTTTTGCGGTTACACTTATATGTTGTGGATTCTCCAGAGAGATGGGGACATAAAGAGACATCTGAGGCTCCAGGTCCAATATTGTTTACTGGCTCTAAGTGGAAAGAAGGATATGTATGTGTGTGGATGGTAGAACAGTAGGGAAATAAACTGAACATCTTGCCTCTCTCTGTGTCTTCCATTGGGGCCCAATCCAACACCCACTAAACTAAAGTCAGCGAGAGTCCTTCCATTGACTTGGATGGATCGGATCAGACATTGACCAATGAAAGCACGACCACTCTGGCTCGTGTCTATAAGTTACCGCCTCTCTTTCTCTTTGGGCAGGATTGTGAAGATTGGCTCCCTGGAGTGGTATTATGAACACGTGAGATCCCGTTTCAAGCGGTTTGGAAGTGCTAAAGTGATGAGGTCTCTCTACGGCAGGCTACAGCATGGGCAGAAAATGAATCCAACGTTGCTAGGTATGGCAAAGGGCTGCGCTCCTTTTGATCTGCCTCGCATGCTTATTTAACTAATGCTTGAGCAACTGTAACAGACACACCTGGGTGTGGTGCTCTGTCCCATCTAGTGGCACCGAGACCGCTTAGAGAGAGAGAAAATAAATCTGCTCTACAGCCTTAGCTAAGAGCCATGTAGCACTTAACTCATGCAGTAGAGGCTCATGTATTTAGCTCCAGAGGTCCCAGGTTCAATCCCGCCCGCTGATGACCAGGGTCTGTTGGTGTTACATGACTCTTTGAAGATATACAATGCAGATACATAAGAATGGCCATACTGGTCAGACCAATGGCCTATCTAGCCCAATACCCTTTCTTCCAACACTGGCTGGTGCCAGATGCTTCAGAGGCAATACACAGAACAGGGCAATTATTGAATATCATCTAGTCCTAGTACCTGGCAGTCAGAGGCTTACATGCTAGAAATAGTACTTATCATAATATAATACCAATTAATGCTAAGTTATTGGTAAATTTTGCTGTTAATAAATGAGACAAAGATTCAGTTAATTAGGATTCACTTAATTATCTGCTCTGCCACAGATTTCCTGAGTAACCTCTGGCAAGTCTTTTAATCTTTCTGTGCTTCAGTTCACCAGCTTCAAAATTTGGATTGTCTCAAATGGGGACTCAAACTGACTAGGTAAAATGTATCCCTGGTGTAACTCCATTGATACCAGGGATGAATGTGGACGTGTGTGTGTGTGTGTGTGTATGTATATATATGCATGCTGTGCAGTATATACAAAAAATATACAAATATGGTGCTTTTATATCTGTATTCGCACTGTTGTTTAAAATATCTCTAAGCCTGTAAGTGAGGGCCAGATTCCAGCCTCTTTGCACTGCCAAAGCAGCACGCCGGGACACTAAAACTGCCCTAAAAGGGCAGCTGAGAATTCTCCTGGGTTGGAACAGCTGCCATAGCTTCTCCTCCATAGGCAGCGAGTTATATGGGACCGTGGTGCCTGTGCTCCACCAATATTCAGGAATGTGGGCCCGGCCTCACCAATGTTTGGGCTTATTTTTTCAAAGCTGTCCTGTCCATAAGACGGACTGGGGCCACCGCTCCAGGCCCCACGCTTCGGGGGGCCCCGCACTTCAGGGGGATGGCCTTGGGGGTTAGCAGGGGTCCAGCATTAGCAGCAGCAAATGACCCAGCCCACCCTGCTCTGCTACGCCCCGCCCCACCTTTTCCTGCCTCTTCTCCTCCCCGCCCCCACTCCACCCCTTCCCCCACGTCCCGCCTCTTTCCGGCTTCCTCCCACTCCCCCAAGTGACACCGGGCGCCGGCAGGGAGGAGCGGGGCGGGCTGGGGCCGGGTCACTCGCTGCTGGTGGTGCCAGCCCCCCAGGCAGCCCTGGACCCCGCGTCCCTCTGAACGACTGGACCCCTCAAAGCGCAGGACCTGAGGCGATTCCCCCGGTCTATCCTATGGACGGGACAGCTCTGCTTGGACCTGTTCTGGGCACCACCAAAAATTAAACAAACCTGGTGCCCGTGGTCTCCTCTGAACCCGAGACAGAGATGTGTTGGGGGCAGGGCTGGAGTGCACTGTGATTTGGTGAGCCCGGTCAGTGTAGTGACCCCAAGGGGCTTATTTCAAGCCAATGGAAGCTAAAGCAGCCTTCAGGTCATTCAGACTCGCTCTAGTTTGGCCCCCAACCAGTTACAGAGATGGGGTTTGAATTCACCTTCCCCCCGTCCCAATCTCCTCTGTGCCATGCTCTGCTCCAGAGCAGCAGAGGAGTTAGTCCCGAACCACCATTTATGCTTCCTAATACAAAGCAAACCGAGGAGCACAGCTGCTTTTAAATAATGGACGACAGCCGAGCGAGGGCACTTTACACGAGTTGAAGAGCTGGCCCTTTATCGCAGCGGTTTCTCCTCCACCCCTGTTTTCTGCACACTGATAAATGTTTGGTTTATGCATCCGAAGAAGTGGGCTGTAGTCCACGAAAGCTTATGCTCTAGTAAATTTGTTAGTCTCTAAGGTGCCACAAGTACTCCTGCTCTTTTTGATAAATGTTTGTATACTGACTTGCCAGTAGATGGCAGTGTTGGATAGCTTTAAAGACTGACATCACTGTTGCCAAAGCCTTTGGAACAGGTCTTTGTTCAGGGAAAGCCCCTGGCGGGCTGGGCTGGTTTGTTTACCTACAGTATCCACAGGTTCGGCCAATCGCGGCTCCCACTGGCCACGGTTCGCCGCTCCAGGCCAATGGGGGCTGCAGGAAGCGGCGCGGGCCGCGGGATGCGCTGGCCGCCCTTCCCGCAGCCCCCATTGGCCTGGAGCGGCGAACCACGGCCAGTGGGAGCCGCGATCGGCCGAACCTGCGGACGCGGCAGGTAAACAAACCGGCCCGGCCCGCCAGGG